>NW_015094509.1:17670148-17860985 GCF_001431845.1 Calidris pugnax | reverse complement strand
CCCGCCGCCCGCGGGGCGGTGGGGGGGTGGGGGCGCGCCCCCCGGCCGGTGGGGGAGGCGGCGGGGGGCTCTGCCTGAGCCGCCCGTGGCAGCCGGAGGCTTCAGCCCGGCAACTTCCCGGCGGGCCCGGAGGTGCCGCCTCTCCCGGCCGGGGCGGCCGGACCTGCGCCGCCTCCCCGCCGAAGTGTCCCCGGCGGCCCCGCTCAGCTCGCCGGGCGCCATCCCCGCCGGAGCCGGGGCGCCGCCGTCCTTCGGTGCCGTCGTCTCTCGGTGCCGCCCCGATCCCCCAAGCGCCCTGAGGCCGTGGTACCCACGGAGCTCAGTCAGCCGCCGGGGCGTGCTCGGCCCCGCCGCCCCGTAGGAGATGCAGAAGCCCAAGCGCCGAGGTGCCCCGGAGCTGCGGGGTGTTCGTGAGGTGCCTACCGAGAACCTCCGAGAGGGTCCTGAGGTGCCTGGCTCCTGGGGAAGTACCCGGTGATTCAGGTGGTGCCTACCAAGGGCTGGAAAGGTGGGCCTTTTGCCGAGGTCTTCCAATAGATGCTGGGCTCCTGCAGCAGTGTGGCACTGGCAGCGCGTTCGCTTTCCGTGGGGATTTTGGGAAGTTGAAGGAGAGATGTGACTAGGTGTATAGGAAACGGCAAATCCACTTGCCTGCTGTCGGCGTCCAAAATTCATTCGGTTTTCATAGAATCATAGAATGGTTTAGGTTGGAAGGGACCTTAAAGATCACTTAGTTCCATCCCCTTGCCCTGGCCAGGAACACCTCCCACTAGATCAGGTTTTCTAGCACTTTAGAGCGAGGCATTGAGAATCCTGGGGTTTGGGTCCCATCTTGCTTTCTTCTGTGCCCTTAGGAAAGTTTCAGAAGTCCCCAGTATGAAAACCAGCCATTTCACCCCTCTCCTATGCTTAGTGTGGGGTATGTTGGGGTTTTTTGGGAGAGAACTTGAGACTGCCTTGGGCTTTGTTTCTCAGATATGCTGAGATCTATAGTTCCATTAGAGACCACTTGCTTTATTGCTGAAAACCATGCTGAAGCTGTCTTTTTGCTGAGTACCCACACGAGCAGCGTAAGTGATAGTCTAGCAAAAACTTGGGTTTACTGACAGCATTGGACAGCTCAACATCCCTGACAGCTTCCTAAACAAACTAAAATGAAAACACTATGTCTGAAAAGGTGCTTGTGTGTGCCCAAAGCTGTCCATCCTAAGCCTTAAGCCTCTCCATGACTCAAGCAGATTTCTTATGCACAGGCTGTTTTACTGAATGGCAGTTTTGAAAGCTAATGATATAAAGAAGGAAGGTAGTTACCCTGAAAAAAAGCTTTGCTTCTTTGGTGGCAAAAACTTAGCAACATGAACTGGGCATGCGTGCCTGATAGTGGGTAAGCAAGTAAATGAAACGGACTGCCATGCACCAGATGGTTCATATGCCAGCAGCAACCCCTATTTCAGTGTGCTCTCTGATGTTGTCCTCCTTTATTCACTTGAAGTCCTTCTCAGTCTGTTTGCTAGATCTTTTCAGGTCTGTAATAATTCCTGTCATATCTGCAGTGCCTTCCATCTGAGAATCTCTAAAAGCTTTGTAAATATTAATGAAGGAAAGCTCTGCTAAAGCTTTGGGAAGCAGTGCCTTTCCCTTCTTCTGAGATGGGATTTTTTTTCTTTAACTCCTTCTTCCCGTTTCCTTTCCCCGGGTTGCCTCCCTGCTATGGTCTTTCAGAACAGACTTTCTTGTCTGTGTGTTCTGTTTTCCTCCCATTAGGGTTTTTTCCCTCAACTTTCTTGCCTTTGCATAATTCTGTTACCCTCACACTAGCACAGCAAGATGACTACTTACTACTTCAGCACAAGTAGCCATGTGGCTGTGACTGCTTTGTGTGAATGTAGCACTTGAACATTCAAGGCCTTTTCTTATCCATCGTTTTCTGTTGGAGCTATGTTTCTTTGTGTGACTGTGCTTAAAAGCATGCTTTTATCTTAATGCATCTTCTGCCGTATTGGAGCTCTTGGTGTGAGCTGTCTTCTTTTTGTGAACTGTGACTTTTGGCAGGTAATGTGTGGCATTACAGCTTCTGTTTGGGAAGCTGAGAGGTTACTTGTCCCTCATGGCTTTGATCACCATGGTGTACAGTTTATACTCTAGTCTAAAGTTGCTGTGGGATCTTCTAAATTGATAGTTTTGTAGAAAAATGCCAATTTGCTGAACTCAAAATGTCTTGGACTCAGGAAACACAGACTGCTTTTTTTTTTCCTAGTTTGATTTTTTTTCGTTTTCATTGGAAAAAAAGCCCAAACATTTTCTTGGTTTGCTGCTTGGGATCTCAAGAGCATAACCTGCTAGGAAATAAGGGAAGCACTCAAAACCTGGTTTCAGCTGAGGTTGTCTGGCCTTCCAGTTTCTGCAGTAGTTGGCTGGGAGCTTGGCTAGGATGGGCTTCCTGGGTCTTCAGACCTTTTTATAGAATGCAGCAATGCTTCTGGATGGCTGGGCCAGTTGGCTTCTTGTGCAAACTTGCAAGTGGCTGGTTCTGGGATGCAAGTGGTAGGGAGTGGAGAGGTCCCTGGAGCACAAGGGAGCCATGGATCCCGGAGCATGGGAGTTCCTGGCCGGAGCCGACATCCGCTGCCCCACCAGCTCTGCCACGGCTATTGTTCTGTAAAAACTGCCCATTTGTCAGCCTTGGCCATGAACCCGGAGACTCTTTGTTTCTCCTTTCAGGAATGGTTTCTGTGGCCAAAGTGAAAATTTCTTGTAGCTTCTAGTTTGTGGAGAATCTTTGAAAAATTCTGATTTCATTTTATCTAATAAACTGTTGAAATCTTCCTCAAATCTGATTCTTTTTAACGGTGTCATAGCATGGAGTGCTGGAGTTTAGTTATGGCAACAAATGCCCAGTGGTTTACTTAAGGAAAATGTACCAAATTTTTCCTGGGATAGCTGACAGCAATGGATTTGCAAATGCAAAATAGGGATTTGGAGGATACTACAGTTCCTTGCCAGTTATGAATAATAGATACCTGAGTGTCCCAAAAGAGATTATGTGGACTGGGAGGTCCTTTGGGCTGCATAGTACCAGTGCTTCCAGATTGATGAAAGGATTGGTGTGTGTATGGGGAAAGTGAGTTTGCACTCCTTAATATGAGCCCATCTAGATGGGAGCACTGCCAAGGTAAGTCTATTTTTAGACCTAACAGTTTTGACAATGTTCCTTTAAGTGTTTTTTTTCCCTCTAGTAAGAATGAAAGAACTAGGTCAGAGCCAGTAGAAAAAGCCTTTTGATCTCTGCAACAGTGTTCTCAATTTATTTTTTTTTCCTTTTTGCTCTTGTGCAGCAGAGGTAAAGGGGAAGAGAGAAATGGTGATTTCTTCCCCCTCAGTGCTCATTGCACAAGAAAGTGAGAGACTGACAGCACTCACCAGATAATGTATGCATGCAGGTAATCCCACACAGTTCTGTCAGATCCCCTGCAGTTCTGACCTGTGGTGTCTTTGAGATTCCTGAGCAAAAAAGTGCTAATTATATCACGGAGTTCTTTCATAGTAAACGTTTAATGAAATTTACTAAGGCCTTTCCTTTTGTGTACAGGCTTTGGAAAGTGTAAACATACGGTTGTTGCTGTTCCTGAAAGTTCATGTAAAATTCTGTTGTCCTCTCGCTCTTCTGTAGTGGGTTCATTCTACTGAGGCTCTGGATTTGCTTACCGGAGAATATTTTTTGCTAAGAAGTGGCGTCTTGCTACATAAAATGACAATGACTCTGGTCTTACGCCTTGGTGATCCTCCAGGGGACTAGAGGCTCAAAGGTTAGGACATTCTGGGGTGTGGTATCAAGGTTAACTGCTGGAAGACTCAAGTTATTTGCAGTTTATAACCAACTTTTATCAAAGCGATCTTCTGGATTTCAGCAATGTGATATAGCTGGGTGGAAAGCCTTCAGTGCCTAGCCAACTCCAATGGATACTGAATGTTGTGTTTCCTCAAAGACTTGAGATACAGTGAGCTCATAGATCATAGATGTGCTCTTCCAACTCTGCCAGGAATGTTAAAGCAAGTTCAAGACCATCCAAAGGACTGCTTTGAAGCAGGTTTCAGTGTAAGTACCTATTCATGGTGTTCCAGGGTGTGCCCAAAAGTACAACTCTTTTGACTGGTGTTCAGTTATTCAACTTTGTCTTATTCCTACACCTGTTCCAGGCTCAGACTAGATGTCTCCACATCTAAATTTCCAGAGAATGTGATCTAATAGATAGGTTTTCAGCACATTTAATTGCCTGTGAAGCAAAGAAGTAACAAACCCTGTCATTAAAAAATAGCATACACTTCTGTCAGTGCTCTTGTTTTCTTCAGTAGCTTCCAACCTTTAGCTTGAGGGACTCAGACATATGGCTCAGAAAGAGCTGCCAGTTGGAAGCAGGGCTGAGATACTCATCTACCTCTCCAGTTGAAACTGTCGCATTGGGTCGTAGCAGAGGAGACCAGTGGTGGAGGCGCACACAGGACAGATAGGAGTAAGACCTAAACTCCAGCTGTTGGTCTTGGTACCAATTCTGTATGTTATTTAGTGACCGTTTATTGCAAAAATGCATCAGCAGTTATGGGATTCCAGACTGGAGTATAGATCTCCCATCTACATTCGTGTGGCTGCCTTCTTGTTGAGCTGTAACATATATACCCTTCTTTATCACTCAGCAATTGCACATCTTCAGAAGATGGGGCTTCCTTTCTTGACACACCTCCACTCCTCCTCTGCCAGTGTCCGTACAGCTTGGTGGCAGTGTGTGCTCCTCTGCTTTGAATTGCTACTCAGAGCTTTCCTAGCTAGGTTGCTGCATTTGGAAAAGGCAGTTCTGTCACAGTTCATTGCATCTGTCTTTAACAAGGTAGATAGCTACGTTATTCCTTAGGAGAGGGTTAATAGACTCTCTAAGGCCAGGAGTCTATTTTGCACTGCAAGTTGTCATTTTGAACAGCTACACTGTGCTCCTCAGGCATCATGTAGGGGGATTGTGAGCTGAATTTCACTGTGAGAATTGGAGACCCCAAAATGAAGCTGTGGCAGCAAAGAATGTCATTGTACTGAAGTCTCATTAGGAGTGTTTAGAGTGAGTGGAGAGTGGGTATGATTGCAGGTTATGTGGTAATTTTCCCCTCCCTGCTGTTAGAAACGAACCTATATTAGACAGGAATCAAGATAAAATATAAACTTGGTGTGTCACTGCATTTCCCTTAGGTGAAATTTGGTTGTAGGATAAGAGTGTACCTGGAAACTTAGAAGTGCTTTCAGGTCAACCAATTTAGATACAATTCCGGAATTGTTTGGCCTCACCCTTCCAAATACTTGGAAGACTCAGAAGCTTGAGAAGAACATCGATTAATATAAATCGGCTGTTTTAATGCAATCAAATCTCATCATAAGGATAAAACTTGTCGGGTGGTGATGATATATGGGGAAAGGGAAGGAGTGGTGCTTTGAAAGTTCATGTGCTTTCTCCACCGAGAAGTGGAGGCAAGTGAGCAAATGACAAGAGTTAGACATTAGATGTGCTTCCTAACATGCTACTGGAAATTACTGGCAAAGTCTGTAGTGATGTTGTAAGATCCCATGTTTACTGCTTAAATGGAAATTATAAAGTAGAATTCTTCTTGGGAGGTTTTTGTTTTTTCTTGAGATGTCCAAGCATGGCAGGTAACATCCAAGGGGGGTTGTAGCTTTGTTCCTGTCATTTACAGCTTGGTGTATGAGGCCAGGGTAAGCTGTTTAGACCCAGTCTTGTCCTCCCCACTCCCAGTATTGCTGTGTCACAAGGGTTATGGCAGGAGAACAGCAGTGAGAAGCTCAGAATAAGGCACTGTAGCCAGGTGGTGTCAGAGCTGCAGGTTGGTGCAGATTGTTCAGCTGATAAGTGTGGAGAGGTTTCTATCCAAAATATGATGTGTGCTGGCTTGCTAGTAAGCGCAGACCTAGGTGTCTGGATAGCACTGTAAGATTTGTTTTGCCTATTAGGCTCTGAAAGTGCTCTAGCTAGTTTTCAGAGGTGGTAAAGCTGTTGCAGGGCTACTGTTCCATGCACTGAGTATTGAGTTTCTGGCTTTGCTGGGGATACTGTGTCTGGCTCTGGTGCCAACTTTATTTGCTGTCCTGGCTGAGACAGCTTTACCCTCTTTTGGCCTGTCCCGTCTCTCTGGTGTCGCTCTTTGTTCTCCAAACTATATGATCTCTCAGGCAAGGACTCCCTTTCTGTGCACAGGAAATACTCAGAGGTTGGGACTAAACAATGCTTTTGTGGGTTATTTCTCATGAAAGCTGTTGGCCTTTGAATGGATACAGGTATTTACCTTTGCAGATTAACAGTTGAACAACTCAGCCCTCAATTATTTGCTCAAAGCATGCAGAGAATGTAGAGGGAGTAGTTCTGGAAGGTGCCAAAGGCAAAGGTGGAGAAAATGGCCAGAAAATGGAGCAATTTTGAAGTCTTCTGAAACAATCTGTTTGGTGGTGGTCAAAATAGCAAATAGGGTTTCAGGAACTATGAGGAAGAGCTCAGAACAAGGCAAGAAACATCTTTGCTTCTGTGTCACTGCATATTGGTCTTGTATTTTGAATGCTCCGTGCAGTTTTGCTCACCATCCCCCAAAAAAGGGACGGACTGGAAAGAGTCCAGGAGAGGGCAGGCAGCTGGTCAGAGATGCGGTATGTTCTTTCAGGGCAGGTTGCAAAGATTCGGGTTCTTTAGCTTGGAATTGAGATGACCATGGATAGAATCCTTAGACATTGATGAATGGTTTGGAGAACTTGAAAATGGAACTAGTTCACAAGGCAGAACAATGAAGCTGTGAGGTTTTGTGCTTAAAATACGAAACACTATTTCCTTTTTTTTTTTTTTTTGGCAGGAGAACAGCAGTGAGAAGCTCAGAATAAGGCACTGTAGCCAGGTGGTGTCAGAGCTGCAGGTTGGTGCAGATTGTTCAGCTGATAAGTGTGGAGAGGTTTCTATCCAAAATATGATGTGTGCTGGCTTGCTAGTAAGCGCAGACCTAGGTGTCTGGATAGCACTGTAAGATTTGTTTTGCCTATTAGGCTCTGAAAGTGCTCTAGCTAGTTTTCAGAGGTGGTAAAGCTGTTGCAGGGCTACTGTTCCATGCACTGAGTATTGAGTTTCTGGCTTTGCTGGGGATACTGTGTCTGGCTCTGGTGCCAACTTTATTTGCTGTCCTGGCTGAGACAGCTTTACCCTCTTTTGGCCTGTCCCGTCTCTCTGGTGTCGCTCTTTGTTCTCCAAACTATATGATCTCTCAGGCAAGGACTCCCTTTCTGTGCACAGGAAATACTCAGAGGTTGGGACTAAACAATGCTTTTGTGGGTTATTTCTCATGAAAGCTGTTGGCCTTTGAATGGATACAGGTATTTACCTTTGCAGATTAACAGTTGAACAACTCAGCCCTCAATTATTTGCTCAAAGCATGCAGAGAATGTAGAGGGAGTAGTTCTGGAAGGTGCCAAAGGCAAAGGTGGAGAAAATGGCCAGAAAATGGAGCAATTTTGAAGTCTTCTGAAACAATCTGTTTGGTGGTGGTCAAAATAGCAAATAGGGTTTCAGGAACTATGAGGAAGAGCTCAGAACAAGGCAAGAAACATCTTTGCTTCTGTGTCACTGCATATTGGTCTTGTATTTTGAATGCTCCGTGCAGTTTTGCTCACCATCCCCCAAAAAAGGGACGGACTGGAAAGAGTCCAGGAGAGGGCAGGCAGCTGGTCAGAGATGCGGTATGTTCTTTCAGGGCAGGTTGCAAAGATTCGGGTTCTTTAGCTTGGAATTGAGATGACCATGGATAGAATCCTTAGACATTGATGAATGGTTTGGAGAACTTGAAAATGGAACTAGTTCACAAGGCAGAACAATGAAGCTGTGAGGTTTTGTGCTTAAAATACGAAACACTTTTTCCTTTTTTTTTTTTTTTTTCTTAATAACACAGTTCCCCAGGTGCAGCTTTCAACCTTGGGTCATTCCTAGCCTGCCAAGGGAGGGTTGATTCATGTATGCCTGGCTCTCACACTGCTTCCTTAAGCAGTGGCATAAAGGGCTAGACTTTTAGTCTGACCCAGCCTGATCACTTTTATGACCAAGTCTAGCTCATCTTTTGTGCATCCAGAGCAATTCCACTCACCGCAGCAGGTTGATTTGCATCAAGTAACTGAGTGGAGAATTTGGCCACATCAACCTAGAAACACAGAGAGGAGGTGGGGAATGGGGCACTGAGCTATAAAAACGTTAATAGACGGGGTCATGATGTATAAGATATGTAGTTCTCTTTTCCCAGTATGTAAGAACCAATACTGTTCTGTAAGAGGAACTAACTCTCTGCTGTGTCAGGTCAATGGGATTGTGGGGGAAGGAGGGGCCCTGCATTAGGCTGCAGCTGTAGAAATGCCGTCCTGGAAAATAACAGTTCCCCACAGCAAGGTAGGGTTGCAAACTACTGTACTGCTCTGCATAAATGTTGTGAAATATGGTCTTAGAAAGACCTTCAGGAGAGCCTGAAGCAGATCCCATTTACAGATCTCAGCCTTAGTGGCTTCCGCCTCTGGTAGGTTGTATGTTCCCTCACTTTTGCATAGGGTGGTCTTTCTCTCTCTCCAGAAGCATCCTGTGGTGGAAGGACTCCAAAGAGAATGATGATGGGAGTTGGTGTCAGTATCTGCATGTTCTGTGTGCAGCGTGAGCTGAACTTGGCATTAAAGAGCAAGTTCATTACTTGGAACAGCAAGAATTGACCCTAACATGTGCTGCTCCTGGATGAAGCAAGCAGGTGGGCAGGGGGACTGAAATTAACTCTCTAGTCAATTGCAGGATCTAATATACTTGCAGGGAGTATGTGACAGAACAGAAGAAGGGTGTGAGGAAGAAATTTGGGGTGAATTGTAGCCTGTATTTAGTGCAGTCCTATTTGTCTCTATATAACATGGAACCTTGCTAGCTCATAGTCTTTAGCTGAACATTCAATCATTACTTTTCTCCATTCCCCTACTCATTTGCTCTCCTCTGCCCTGTTTTTGTGCTGCCCTCCAGCCCAAGGGGATTTTAGTTGAGTTGATTTGCTTCTCTGCAAATAACCTAGTAAAAGCAAGAAAGAGACTTTTAATAATGCTGTTTCAGAAACATAAAGAAAGAAGAATTGTAATGTGTGTAAATAGAAGCTTTCTCCTGGATTTTCTTCTAGCAAAATAATTGCATGCTCTCAGCTAATGGTTTGTCGCTACACAAATCGGCTGGGGTACTAGAGTGAGTAGGATACGGTGGTATGAGTAAGCAGTAGGAGGTGAAGAATTTTACTGGGGGAAGGAGAGAAGGCGTTTCCAGGCTCTGAGGTTAAATGTGCAAGGGAAGGGGTAGCTTCGAACAATGATAAAGGAGGTAACTTTTAGGCAGTTGAGAGAAATCCAGGGCTGAAAACAGAAGTCAACTGCTGGATTGCAAACTAGTTATGCTAGTGAGAATGAATAAATGTATTTTCCTTTGCATTTTGATTGCTTTGTACATCATTCATGGGACAAGGAATAGAGCCTGGATCCACAGCTGACTTGCAGTGATTTCTCTGCCACGTGTTCAGCAGATGCCAGCTTTCATGAGTAGGGCAGAGGCAGAGAACTGCAATGCGTGTCTGGGACAGGGCACCTCTGATCCCGTAATTAAGACTTAACTTGTGTGTGTCTCAGCTGTTCTTTGTATGCTGGATAGGCTTACTAGTGTTTAGAAAAGGTTTCTGATGTAACGCTGGCTGATGATAGAATTGAATAGTAGTGCTATTAGGACCTGAGATGAGGCATTCTTAGAAATATAATTTGCGGTGGAGCGTGACTAGCTAATCTCCTAAGCAGTGATTGCAAGACAAGTTTCTTCCAGAAATAGCGGAATACTGAAGACCTGCTTCTTACCCTGGTGTGTTCTTTATCTTTTCTATCTACTTCCTCTTCATATCGACTGTGAAATCCTCAGAGGGCAAGAGCGGTACCTAGTCTGGAGTTTGCCTAAGTCAGTTGGTGAATGACAATTGCAATGTATGGTTGATACTTTTCCTTCAGAGACAGCGTTATTTTAGGTCTCTTCCTCTCTGTCTACTCATTGATGCTTTTTTTTGTTACACTTATCTCCTGTAGAACCCTATTTGGTTGCAAGTCTGTGCATCTCATAAACTTGAAATCCAGAGGAGCTGTTTCACTTTTCAGGAGCAGCTTTGTGGATGCTTGCACAGACCTTCTTACTAACAGATGAAATTAGTTTCCAAAACAAGTTACTATTTGGTACTGTAGTCCATTGCTCAAATTATATTCCTGTATACATATGATGCATGTTACTGACCTTTATTACTTTTTTCCACTAGGATCCGTTTTGCTTTTAGCTAATTGCATAGCTCACTATGGCCCCTTCTTTGCCAGTATTCTCCTCTTCCTCTATACATGTGCAGGATTTATGGTAGACTTGCCTTATTTATTGACCCAATTGGTCCTTTTTTCAGTGAGCCTCTCTGTTGCCAGTATGAGTTCAAGAGCTGCTTGTACCAACTGTGCATTTATTAAAATGGAATGAGAAAATGCTTCAGGAATAATTTGGCTGTCCAGTCATTGTGCCTGCTTATTATCATGAGATCCTGTTGCTGTTACAAAGGCAGAACCTGCATTGCTGAGGTTCCAAAGTCTACGTAGCCCTGTGATAATGTGCGGCTGTCTCCCGAAGAGCAGGTGTAACAGGAACTGTCTTTTATGTTTACTGCCTTTGCTAGAGTCTATGAGATAAGGGATGGCAAGTGGATATTGCCGTACATGAAATCAGTTAGATTCCAATAGGAAAATAGTCAAAAATGCACAAGTAAATTTCTTAGCTGAGTAAGCTTAAATGCGTAAGTATCCTGGTGCAATGAGGGTCTTAAATGGCAACCTTAACCCATACAAGAAGAGCTGCTGTCCAAAGGTCTTGCAGGATCCCCTTCCCTGGAAAGACCTGTTACATCTTCGTAACCTTCATGAAGACCTGAGGTGACTGAAAAGATATTTGGATCCTTTTTATAAGGTCCCTGCTATGTCCAACCTGAGTTTGTTAATGTTCCAGCTCTATGGACTAACTTTGTCTATTTTTCAACAACGTGGCATTTTATGGTGGGAGTAGCAGGTGGATTGTGTGGACTCACCTCCTAGTATTGGGTAGCTAAGTCTGTGGCATGAATACATAAAATGGAGCTTGCATGTTTACCAGTATTTGACACGTGAAAGTTTTCTAAGCATTGTTAGAGCTTGGATGGGTATCTCCTGTGCCTGCTTTTTGTCTCGGAATAGCAAAAGCTAGCATATGACTGTGATGCACACAGAACAGGGCAGATGAGTAAGAAGATGCTATTTTTACTCGATCGCTTTTCAGAATAGAGCAATTGTTATTGCATGTAACTCAAGTACTTGCCAAATATGCTTTAATGTAGCCTTAATTGATCTGCTTAACATTTTAAGCAGCCAGCAGTATTCCCACTGAAACAAGTAGTTATGAAAGGTTTGACACGGTAGGCAGCGGAGAGCACAGAGGCAGCGATTGATCATAGATTTGATCTGCTAAGCCTTGAGCCTACAGATGGAGAGATGAAGACTTTCCATCTGCCCATCCAAAACTTTGGATATATCAAGGCTGTGTTTTGAAGAGTGCCTTCAGGCTTTTCTCGAGACAGGATTCACAGAGTCCCCTCTAGTAAAAGGCAAGGCTTGCCCCCAGATGCCAGTAACTTACTGTGGCTCTTGGTGACTTTTGTGTACCGTCAAGCGTGCTGAGACAAGCTGTCTTCTGGCTGCTTGCCACCCGGGAGGCAGGCGTCTGTGGAGGGAGGCAGCGAGGGGAGCAGAGCATTCACGTTGCCCTGTGAGCTTTGTGTTTGAGCTGCGTGTGCATGCCGTAAGGGATCTGCGTGGGCACGGAGCTCGGCTCACGTGGCAGCTTCTGCAGGGCAGCAAATTCTCTTGCTCCGTCTACATGGAAAAGGCTTGGGTTTGTGTTCTAGCATGTGGAAAAAATACACTGTGTATTGCATTAATTTTGTTCCTTCCCTAGTTTTTTAGGACAGATATGGTCATTTTTCCATTTTGGGTGCTCCACTTACTATTTTTTCACAGAGCTTTTGACTCTCATAATTTGGCAGATCTCAGCAGTCTTTTCTTTAATGTTCTGCAAAAGTAGATATTTTCCTGTAGATTCAGCTCTGCCATTGAGCTAGGAGTACAAGAGCACTTAAGTACCTTTGTTTTAAATAATAGTCTATTTCATAAGTGTAATCTGTGGATCTATGTTATTGTGTCTGCCAGCACCATTTGTTATGTGCTTATTGCTGTGCAGAGCTGTACAGAACATCCACCCTCCCTCCCAAAAAGAAAACAAGTTTCCACCACAGAAAGCTTTCAATCCAATTTAAGTGACAATTGTTGGGAAGCATGAAGAGAGACATAGTATTAATCAACTGTTAGGTGGGGCTTTCAGCAGGGAAAGGAGAATTTAAGTGGTCTGAGACTGGATGAAGAGTTGTATTACTAAGACATCTGGATGATACATGAATATTGAGATTGTATGGAAGAATATTGGAAGAGGTTCTGTTTCAAAATGTAATGATGCTGTTGATATCCAGTGGTATGAGGCTGATACGATCAGATAATTTGGAGGTAGGGTTTGGTGTCTTAATGGACTTCTAAAGTCTGGGAATGATGAGATGCATTTAATTTGTTAGAGTGAAGAGGTGCTGAGACAGTAGGGATATTGTCAGAGCAACAGTGTGGGAAAATGGCCTGAATGCAGAGGGTGGGGTGAACTAGTGCTAGCTAATAACAGGGTAATGAGAAGTAAGAGCCTGGACAAGTATTTTAGTGAAAAACTGCTTTGTCTGTAGGTAGAATCTTTTCCAGATGAACGGCATTAGTTCCGGAAAGAGAGTTAAGAAGAGTCAGCTAAGAAGGTCAGAGCAGTTGGGTTGTGATAATGTTGGTGATTTGTGAGTCTTTTGCAAGAGCTGCCTAGACTCAGTTCTACAGGACATTAACCCCCCCAGTGCCCTTACTTTTGCATAGTTGATCCTGATTTTAGAGCTAGAATTATATACGGTGCTGATTTAAGAGCATAATATGTTGTTACTGATGAAACCATGACCTCTTTCCCTGCTTTTAACAAATCTTGAAAGGGAGCAATTTTGGTTTGTATTGACATTTAAAAGGAGGCGAGAGCTCCACCTCTGTCTGCTACAGAGATGGAAATGTGTATTTCTGTGTGGTAACAGGAAATAAGTTTCATTCAAGCAAATATTCTTTCCTTCTTACCCTCTGTGTAGCTGAGGTTGGAGGCAGCACTAGGGAAAATCAATAGAGCTGGCTACCTGAAGATGTCGTGTCTCATGACAAAGAGAGATTGGCTTTGTCAAATGACTGAGATACTTATCCTCACCTCTGCTTTTCTCCCTCCCGTCCTTCAGTCTGCCTTCTCCCCATGCTGAGGTGTGCCTTCCTTAAGGAACAGGTTCAGTCCAGGTGTATGGTAAGCCAAGACTCTGATGAGGGTGAAGGAGAGAGATGCACTTTTTCCTTCTCCCTCTACCCCTAGGAAATAAGAAAAGTTGCTCTCCCTGCCTTCCCCGGTTTCAACAACTTTGGAAAAGTCTTTCCTGAGGCAGCCTGTGTTTCTTTTAACCTGTCGCCTCTCTTCAATAAAACGGTAATGGGCATTTATGTAATCACTAGCAGCCTCTCCATTTTTTTCTCTTTTGTATCCTGAAGGAGCCCAGTATAAAGCATGGCTGAAACAGCACTAACGTTCATTACTTCTGAAAGAATGATGGGCTAAGAGTCGAGCCACATCTTGCCATGTGATTTATTTCTTTTTTAAGCCATCCAGGTGATGCTTATGCTACCATGCTATCAGAAATCTTGATCATTTGCTCCCTGTAATGCATGGTAAATCAATGCTGTAACCCAGGCGGCTTTCCTTGTCCATCCCTTAATCCGTATTGTTTGGGAGCACTGGGAAGGGAGGAGTTGCACTCCACAGGAAACTTGCTGCTGGCAATGTTCTTCCAGGCAGTGTTAAGTCCCACTGTGCTTTGTGATTTCTCTCTAGCGAGCACTGGAAGGGGGCTGACAGCCAAAACCTGCCTGTTTCTGGATGCTGCTCATGTGTATTAATGTTTCAAAGGTGTATGCAGAAGTCTTTCTCTTCAGCTAGGCAAGACCCTTGCGGAAGACAGTTGGAAGGATTTTTATGGACTGAATTCCATTCCATAGTTTTTCACTGCTATCCAGCCCTTGCTGGAGCAGGGGTGGCTGGGAGTACTTTCACAGGTGTTTTAGGGTATCTTCTGTTTTTTGTGAAGGAGGGGATTAGTTTGGCTACTAACAGAACAGTTTCCATCCTCACTGGGCTGCAAAAAAGTCTGTCTTGGTGGATCACATCCATCTTTTCTGTGGTCTGATGGTTAAGTAAAGTAGTCATTAGTAATTACTTGTTTCTTTCAGGTAGGTAAATATGATCTAGAGGAGATAGATAATGATAATGGATATGATCTAGGGGAGAGAGAGAAACTTTTGGTGTCTTAAGATACACTGATATAAATATAAACCACAAAGTAATATCTCTTTGAAACCTCCCATGGGAGCTTAAAAGCCTTAAAGACTCCCTTCATCATAACAGCTTGGCAGGTTCTGGATACCTCCCCATAATGGCCATACAGCCAGAGCAAGTGAAGCCTATTAGTCTCGCTGCAGAAGTAAAAAAGATTTTGCTTTTTCTCTGATACAGAAAGAGGTCCTGCAAGGGAAAAATCAAGCAACAGCTTTGTTCAAGTTCAATTCCATTGCAGTCTTTTAGCCATGACAAAAGCAAAATCCAGGAAGGGGCATAGGTATGGAGTGCACCTAGAAATAAAGGACTCAAAAGTTAGGAAAGGCCTCTACTAAAATTATTAAGGTTTAGATATTTATGTGTTGGGTTGACTCGGTCTGGCTGGGAAAACTAGTAGGAGGAAAGGACTGACTTGAAGACAGTCATCTATTTTTCCCTCCTCCCCAATGAGAGGGAATGCCAGAACAATGGGATTTGGTGTTGCAGTGCCTTCTGCCAACCTGCAGAATTGGTTCAAACCAGGGAAGAAAGAGACTTGCAAGAAGAGCTGCAGTTAGGCTTAGGGAAAATCTCCTTAGAGCTAGTTTGGGAAATGAGGCTCTGTAGCAGCTCTTCAGGTTATCAGGGAGATGTTGCAGATGCCTGCCCCGCTGAAATGAGACAGAAAGATTACATATAAGAACAACAGCCACAAAATCTTATGCAGACCCCTTTTCCCTATGTGCTTTTTTTTCCCTATTAAAATAAAAAATGCTCTTTTGTCTGAGGAACAAAAGTGGAAACCCAGGAGTTCTCCAAAAGCTTGTCAGAGGGTTTTCAGTGCTTTTAAAGCAAAGCCACGACTTTCTATGCAAGGCCTAAGCAGGTGGAGGATCCCTTTTGAGAAAGAAGGGATTTTTAGCTGGAAATCCTGCTCCTGGGGTGGCTAGTAGAAACCCCGCCTCACCTCCAGAAGCTCTGTGTCATTCTCCTCTTTTGTCTCCTTCCCCAGAAGGTCTCCACTGGACATCATGTCTAGTGATTCCTCTTCCTCTCATGCTGTCTGCTAAAGAATTGACTATTTGGAGAACGGTCTCTGTCTCTTTTACATACTTGTAGAAGTCCAGGACTAATCCCCTACAGCTACTCACAGTGAGACTGAAATTTAATTCCCTTCCCATTTTTAGTTTCATTTACTAGTTTTCTGTGGGTCAGTGATGTATTTTTCTGTTCTTCTGTACAAAATGGCCACAATTTGTAATTAAACATGTTGCAATTCTTTACTGCTTTCCATCACTCAGTGTTGTTACTGAATTACATAATGTTCTTTTGACTTGAAGATAGGAGATATTTCCATCCCTAGCTTGCAGATGTAGGTATTGTAGTGCTTGGGCAGATCACTTACCTTTTACAAATATTTCGATGGTTTTTTTAAAACTCCAAGGAGAAAAGGCCAACTTTTTGGCATCTGCTTTAATTCTGCACTGAGGAATTGCTGCAATTTAGGCTCCAAGTTTTCAATTAAGACTCTGGGATAGGTGAATGGGTTTTCAAAAGATGCTGTAGTTGAAGGACTTGTTGCCTTCTCTGGCAGCTTGGGCCTGTTTCCTGTGAGAGGTTTTCAAGGGCTGATCCGTAGCTGGTAGAAACTGGCAGTTCTGATTCCTTCCTCTGGTCCCCACCCTTTGCTTCGAAGCCAAGCAAAAGGGCAGCTTTTATTTTGGCTTTGTATTGTGTTTTGGGTTTCTATTCAGTTCTGTCAAACATTGCAGCACAGTATCTGAGCAAAATTCTTCTGTGTACAGGGGAAGTTGGGACCATTAACTATGAGTAATGCTAAAAGTAGCAGTTACCCAGGAACATGAATGCAAAAATCGGATAGTTGTGTGAAAGGGAAGTTGCCTTAGGATCCACAACTTTTAAAATTGCTACGTGTGCCGAGAAGGTTGTTAAAGCTACTCTCTTTGTAAATGTGAAATTTTGGACAGAAAACAATTAAATGACTGCAGTAGTTCTAAATGTGCATTTCTGTGGTATGGTTTGCATTTGTTTTATTTTTTCCTCTGGCTGCTTTCCTTATTCTGCTCTCATTAGTCCACACCTCATTATATGCTCCTAGAGAGTACATCCCTCTTGCTTATTAGAATGGTGTAGGTGGTAATTTGCAGTGGTACAAAGTGCTGAAGGAGAGATAATCAGCTGGGTAAGTCATTACTCTGTGCAGAGACTGACTTGCTGACTCACCCTGCGCAACCTACTTGTCCCACATTGTTTAGGGCCTAGAATGTTGTAGTAATTGAACATGTAATAGAAAAACTTAACTTGCTTGCCTAGAAAAGAAAAGAAGGTATGGCTGAATGATGAATACGTGGAATATATTGTCCTATCCTAGTAAAAGCTGTAAGTTGAGCATCTTGGCTGCTGTAATGAATATAGTGGAGCACAGTTCAGCACAGCAGCCTGCACTAAATAGCTTTATACAGTGCTGCGTTGCCTCTCATTTACTTTCTTAAATATCTCACCCTGAATCCATGTCAAGGTACAGACAGTTCTTTTGCCGTGATCTGACATAGCTCTGGTTACCACATGGCACTTCTTGGTACTTTGTGATAAAAGTTTGCAACATTGGGTTCTTCTTTCCTAAGCAATTTTTTCTCTCTTATATTTTTTTTCCCCAGCTATCCATTGCAATCTGAATCCAAATGGTATTGATCACCCTGTCCCCACAGAAGGTATTAATCTGCAACTTGAAGGTGAAGGAGTTGAATCGCCCTCTGTTAAGAACACTAGTACTCCAAAAGGGCCAGAGTCAAAAGAGACACCCAAGAGACAACAAGTGGAGCCAGAAATATCCAAGGTAGGTTTCTTATTTATTTTGGTGAGTCTTAAAGAACCCAGGCTCCTTGAAGTCCTGGGTACCACCTGAAAAGCATTTATCATCCTGTTAAAGACATACAAAGGTGCAAAAAGTAACAGTCTGAGGAAGTGGGTGTTACAGCAGCAAGGTATTGCCATGGAGTTTTACCCTCCACGCATCTTGGAGGTGGCACTGTTTTATTTTTCTCTAGATGAAGATAATTGAAATAATGGGATCTCTCTTTTTCAGGCGCTGTGGATACTTTTTTTCCAAATGACTTGGGTAACAACCAGTATGGGAACAGATGGGTTTTTCTTGAGTGGTTTTTTTGTTTGCTTGTTTATTTTTTCCTGGGGCAGGTAAGGGAAGCAAAAGGTTCTATGGATATATGAATATATGGATTTTTATATGGGTGACTGAGTTTAATAAACCCGTAACTAATTTTAGGTAAAATACTAGGTCAGTTCTTCTGTGTCTGATATGTCAGTGAATAAACATACTTCAGAGGTGAATTCCTAAAGACAAATGAAGTGTCCATTCCCATTCATAAGCCGCTGTTTCTTGTTTGTGTGCAGCAGACATGACTACCAAGTGCAGGTGAGTGTGTGTGCTCCAGACACTTTGGGTATAAAACAATAATGCGTCATATTAGTTTTTAACTGGAATGAAAAATAAGAGAATGTTATAAAATTAAATTTAGGAGATGTTCTTTAAAAGTCTTATCAGTCTTTTTGATCTTTGAAGGCCTAAACCCAACATTTTGGGGGTGATTTCTGCAGAGCGGAAAATTGAGTTTTTACTGAATTGGACACTTGGAGAATTAATAGAGCAAATAAAGCTAGTATCCTTTTTTCTTTTTTTTTTTAAGATTAAAAAAAGGCAGTAACAATTAATTTAGTGACTGAACAAATAAGAGCATTTGCTCCAGTCATCAACACAATAAATGTAACAGATAACACACATACAGTTGTGTTGTATTTCACTTTTAGAATAAAATAGCATTAAACTCTTTGAGCAGTAGCCTTGACAATGAAGGTGTGGTATGAATTCTCCATTCTGACTTTTATCTAAAATATCTAGTTTTAAATGAGTACAATTTAAGCTGATTTCATTCTGTCTTGAGTCATTGAACTACATCCAGTACAGGTTGGCATTGATCAAAATCACTGCTACTTGCAGTCTGTTTTGTGGCCAGTTATCAAGCACGTTAATTTCTCTTGAACTCCTGGAGAACAGGTTTGTGCTTGTTGCTTTGAATCATTCATATGGTAACAAGACCACCAAATTTTGGATGGGCTTTGAGACAAAGCTCGGCTAATAATGCATTTACCCAGCTTTTTGCAGACAAAAGCAAGCTAACCCTGCCTGTATTTCAACATCACCAGATGAAAATCTGTGCTGTACTGAAAGCTATGGAGGTGTGTTAAGCTCAGAGGAAATCTTACAAGCCTGGACGTGAAGAAGCTAAATGACGCAATGGGACTTCCAATTGAGAGTGGGCTCATGTGTAGTTGACATGTAACATAGGCAGATCAAGCTTGCCTTTGCTTGCAAAAGACTCATCCTAGTGGAAAATCAGGATGAAATACATCAGTGATTTAATGTAATGGAGACAGTTTCCACTGCCTGAGCTGTACTTCTTGGACTGATGAATAGAAAACCATTTCCATGGCTGTCCCTGCTGGAGGTAGCTGGGGAAGAGAGGAAGCATAGTGCTCTCAAAGAACTCAAATCAGCTGTTGGTTTCCTACACCTGATTGCAGTAGCTTTCTAAATAAAGTTAGGCATGCTTCAGATTTAAAAACAAACCACTAAACATTTTCCTTGATGGAATAAGCTTGGCATAATAGTATCAAGCAAATGAAGTGGACTCTTTTTCTGAAGGTATTGCTGCCTTGTTAGTAACTCTGGTTTTATGTGTTGTATTAACTTAGTGATGTTTTTCATCTGGCTTCCTATGTTACAGCCTGAGGTGGCCTGTCTTTTCTGGGTTGCTCTGCCTTAAATTTAAAAATTGTGTTGTTTTGTCCTCTAAAATGTGAATATAGAGTTGAGTTTGTAACTTGTGTGGCTTTAAGAGTTGAATTAAGCTGCCATTATGAAACTTTATCCGTGCCATCATATGTGTACAGCGGAAAGATGAGCAGGAATAAAGTGTTGTAAATAAAACATTGTGGGCAGATCCATTTGTTTTATATTTCCTCATTGTTCAGTTGTTTTTAAAAAGGTTTCTTTCCAATCCTGTGTATTCCAATATTACTAACTTATAGCCACAGTAGTGAGACTTACATTGCACAAAGCAATGCAATCTATTGAATGCAATTTAAGATGCCTTATAGACCATCTTTCACCTTTCTAATTTGTCTTCACTGGGACCAATTCCAGCCCTTTAAACCCCTGGCTGCTTTGGGGTTTTGCTGTCCAAAGAAACACACAAAATCTCCCTTCTAATGAAGTATGTTCTTCTGTCATCAGCTATGGACCCACGGAACAGTAGTAACTCATGGGCTACAGACAGATTTAAAGTTCCTTTTTATGCAGCTACTGTAATGTAAATAGGGGAACGCAAGTGTTTGTTTCAATATTTGAGATGCAGACAGCAGGAAGTGTAGTGTGAGCGAAGGACCATTCATTTAGAAGTTCTTGATGAGTACGGCTTTTGCTGAGACAGATTGGACCAGGTGGTCCTTGAGGTCCCTCACACCCCCCTGTTCAGTGATAATATACTTTTGAAGTCCTGTACTTCTCAGAGTATAGGCTTTAACAGAAGGTGACTTTCCTAACAAAATTCAGAAAACCAGCTCTTACAGAAGTATTAACTTGTATCAAGGTTCCCCACATGTTGCACTCATAAAGCCCTCTTCACTGTAAGCATGAGACCCAAATCTGGCCTTTCATTATTAGAAGATTATTTATTCAGGTAGTTTTGATTCCTAAATAAGGTGTGCGTATCTGGTGATACACTTTGTCTCATTATGTGGTACCAGCAGTAGGAAATAATAAAGGCTTTTTAACAGCAACCACTACAGTTAGACTTTTTATCTTGTTTTAGCAATGGTAGTTTTTTATTGGACTCGGAGACAAATTAACAGTCCTTTAAAATGTTCATGAAAACTATGAAAAGAAACTGGTAAAAGAAGTGAGAAGGTTTTTTATCTTGCCTTCTGTTGATAAGTGCTATATAAACACCAGTAGACTATACTACTTTACTGCAGTGCAGCTCATTAATTCTTTTGGTTAATTTTGCTTTCTTAAAAAAAATGCTTTTTATTTTAAAAATTGCATCGAACGATAGGAAAGGGCTGACTGAACTCAATAATAAGAGGATGAGAATTTATTTCGGTTTACTGGGCCCAGTTCAGGACTGACTGGGGTAGAAGCAGCTCCTCTGGCTTCCAGGAGAGTTCTGCTCTGCTCGGGAAGTATCTGGTGTGTTGTTTCAAGTGTGTGATGAACTGTCCAAGCATGAAAGAGAGGCTTCTCAGTAATATGGGTGTTACAGAATTCTTAGAAATATAAAAGTGTTTTGTGAGTTATTTTAAAAAATAAAAATGCTCTGGTACTGTTCGCTAACAAGAGAATAGAAAAAGTAATTTTCTAGAAGAATTCTCCAGGTTTTTCAGTCAGTCAGTTTTTGCTTCACAGTGTTTATCCCTTTTGGTCAAGCTTTCAAAATGGGTTGGATGAGAAAGAAAGTATTTGCCAAGTAGCAGTCCCAGTGGTGAGCGTGATGGAACATACGTGTTCATCAGCACAGCTGCTTGGTAAGCTGAGGCCACTTTATTCTACCAACCCCACCCTTTTTTTTTTTCTTTTATATTTGCAATTGGTTGAGAAACACCAATGCCCACTGAACTGGGGCCATGAGGTTTTACCGTTTTGCTTGGTGGACTTGGTGGAGTTGTCATCCCTGGAGATATTTAAAAGATGTATAGATGTGGTGCTGAGGAGCGTGGTTTAGTGGTGGACTTGACAGTGTTACGTTAACAGTTGGACCTTAAAGGTCTTTTCCAACCTAAACTATTGTAGTGCAGAATAGAGCTGCATGGTTCAGAAGTTACGTTGTCAAGAGCCAGGAAAACAAGAAACCTTTCTCTCTGTCGGGGTCCTGTAAGCCACGTTATGACAGCAGGACAAATGCCTGATTCAGAATCCAAGTGTATTCTTGCTGTAGCATGTTTTTCCCTATTGTTATATCATCCATTGTTGTTACAAATAGCGTAATGTGAAAGACCACATTTTTGCAGCGAGGTTTCTATGTTCAGCATAAAAGATCTGGCTTCTCCTGTCCATCCTGTTTGCCCTGACTGCGTGCCTGGGGATTCTGAAATATCATCTGCCCTGACAGCAGCCGCATGGAAGTGGGAGATCTTGCCTGAGTTAGTTTGTTGTGTTCTGCCCAGGGCAGTGAGGAGAGGAGCAGGGCATCTGCAAAGGTCCGTTATTCATTTCATTCTCCTTCACTCCCCATCACAAGGTGGGATTGGTTTCCTGTTGTTTCCCTTCTTTCTCCCCATAGGAAGTCAAAATAATCAGCTCAGATTAATATTCTTTAGATGGGTGTAAGTAGAACAGATGAAGTTTACTCACAAAGACCAGGATTGATTGACCTTCCAAACTATTTAAAGGGATTATGAAATTCATCTGTACAAGCATGCCCTATCTATGACTTCAGTCCATCAGGTGATAATAGGAAGAGAAATTTCTGTTTGTCGGGCTTTTTACAGTTGGACTTTCACCAAAAAATCAACGATGAAAACATTTTCAGTGGTTACGTGCACCCAGTGAAGGTCGGGAAGGTGTTGGCCCGTGGGAAGCGGTGGAGTCTGACCCTGCGATGCGCCGGGGGCTGCACAAATGCACAGCAAAGCGGTGGGGTGTGCTGCGGGGAGCACACGCAGCCCTCGTGTAGGGCAGGCAAGAGCAGATGGTTACAGAGAGGCAGCTGAGGGAGCATAAGGAGGGAAATGTAGTCTGATCTGGCTCCTGTTGCCCTGTGAAAGATATCAGTGTGAAATTTGTGTTCTTTCCCATTACACTAGTGTGAAAAGGAGCAGCAATTGCAGTATGTATTAGCAAACATAAGCAGTAAAACCATGGTAGTACACTAGAAATAAGTGGAATGTCTAATACTATAGACATGTGTAGACACAGACACATTATTGAAAAAAACTACTTCAGGGGAAAAGAAATATAGATAAAAAGATGGAGCAGCTTTCAGAGGGAAAAGCAATTCCATACAGCGTGTGGATGCATAATGTACTTATAGTGCCCGTTCTGCTGCTTGCCTCGTTCTGAAGCTGCTCCACAAAGCCATCCAAACCCTCTGCTTTCACTTTGAAGCTACTTTAAAGGCTTCACAGAGATTGCTGCAAAAATAAAGCAGTATTTTAATGATACAGCTGCCTTGATGGGGAAGGGAAAGTATAGAATCACCCGGTAAAGAAAATAATAGCATTGTGATTAGAGGGGTTACAAAATGTATTATAAAACCAATTTAGCATTTAAAATGGGAAAGCAGTTTAATGCTCCACTGCTGGCACTGCAGGTTCTGCAAATAGTGCATTTCATCTGACTTATAACAATAATTTCATTAATCTGCCACATGTGTTTTCTGGACACTTCTGACAAAACTGATCAGCAGTTGCTGTAGTCTACCTCTCTCTCTACAAGTGGGAACTTTTTTCTGTTCCATTTTGAAAAAATAACATAATTGCTGAGCACTGGGAGTGAAATGTGTCACAATCACAAGAGGGTTGTGGGACTGTAATAGCCTTGATAATGTCTGAAGGGTGTTTCTTGCGTTATCAATCTGTCAAGCTTTCCCTCAGCGCAGAGGTGTGCTAAGGAGGGAAGGGATTTCATTAGGAGAGTCTGGAAAAGGCTGGCCTGGGGCAGAGTGGAGCCTGTCTTCCCCTCAGTCACCATGGGTGGAATTGAGTTTGCTGATGAGGGCAGCTTAAATTAAGTATCTGTGTATAAGCTAGGTATCTAGACTCCTATTACATTTGGTGGAGATCTAGTCAGCATGCTCAGAGGAGGGTAGAGAGGGATCCATCTGAAGAGAGCACCGCTCAGCTGAATCTGTGTAGGCTTTGGGGGCTACATTGACACTTGAGTTTAGGTATTTGGATCTCAAACTCAGTGACGTCCTCTGCCTTACTAGCTGATGTTCAAATGGCTACTAATGTCTGATGGAGGTGAAACCTTGTGTTACAAGACTATAATTTAGAAGCTGCATTTACCTCAAATCATACTTCGAACGCTTAGGGTAGACTAGTCCCATGTATGCAGCTATGTTTAAGATGATCTTCTGGGAAGCAAACACCACTTAATCTGAAAAAGTGTCTTTGGGATTAAAAGAAAATGATTGGAGTGTGTGTGTGTTTCATTTGCCCCCTTTCTTTTGATTGGTTTTGGATTTAGATGCCTGTTACTCTTCACTAGAAGTGAAGTTCTTGCTCTGTAGCTCAGTTTTTCCAGCTGTAGGAGAATGATGATAATTAGGACCTGTTAAAACTGTTGCTTCAGTAGAAAACTGAGATTTGGAATAAATTTGCTATCAAAATTGTGTCTTTTGTATGTGTGCATGTAAAATTGATAGTCCAAAAGCTCTGCAGTGTGTCCCTGAAAAGTGGAAGACATTGGCTTGGTGGGGCTGCCTGAGAATAACAAATGCAGCAGCTTGTTTGCTGCCTGTTCTTCTCTGTGGGACAGATCCTCCAGCTGTTTCCCGTGGTGGGTAGTGGTGAAGGCCTCCACTGATGCTTTGTCTGTGTCACGCCTCTGATTTTGATTGGAAGCATTTGGTGGATGGGGACTAGAGCACGGCCGGTGTTTGAGGGATATCTTGTCTCATATAGGGCCTTTGGGCACTGGAAAACTGCCAGTGATAATGACCTCTGAAATCAAGGAGGCTTTTCAGTGTGCTTTCATTTTGCACTTTGCAAATACTAGTTCTTTTTAGCTGTTTCTGAATGTGTACTACAGCTAGAAGTGTGTCTGTTTTATCTCTGTTCCACAGTCAGCTGCAGATTACTGTGTAGCTGATGTGCCGCTGCAGGGAGCAGGGAAACAACTCCCAAATGTTAAAGCAGACATTTTCTGTGATGCTGTATATTATCAGTGGGGCAAGCAAAAGGTAAAGAGAATGTCATGTTTAATGAGAGAAAATTCTTCCCTTTCCCTCTTTAATTTTTTTGACCAACTGATTTGTAAGTAGTGTGGGGTTTCCTTGGCTGTGATGCCATTAAGTGAAGCTTTAATATAGTGATTCAGCCTGGGGATGGCTTTAAGTGCCTGTGTCCTACTTCTAGTACTTTCCTGCTTCTAGTTATGTTGATGGGGTGCTTTTACATTGTTATTAACCCCCCTGGGCATTTCCAGAGTTAGTTCAAAACTAAGAATGATACCCAAGTGTGACAGACTCTTAAACAAAAAGAAGTGTTGTAAGTTTGCAATGGGAGAGCAGAGGGGGAAAGGAAGCAGTACAACAATCTGTTTCTTTGAATTTGGGAGGTGTCAGCATTAATGAGCAGTTGAGGCCTTTGGCAGTTGGAAACGACAAGTGCTCTTGGTGATAGTGGCATCAAACATCCCAAGTAATTTCCCTTTAAAAGATTAGGGAACATGAATCCAATTCCTTCAACAAATTCACAGTTTAAGAAGAGAAAAGAGATTACCTTCTGTTTTTAGGCTATTTACTTATTTTAGCTTTTGAACTGTCTGCTGTTCTCTTCATGCAAACTTGTGATGTTTTCCTATCCTCTAAGTATGCCAGCTGTCATCTTCGGTCTGCCAGCCCTCTGAGACCCTACAGACTGACACATAGCCATCCTCTGCCCACCAGTCAGTCTTCTCACCTACCAAACTGATCTTGTTACCCCTCTGTCATGGTAAGCCTATATCTTTTCAGCTATCCCCCTACAGAGAGTAAAGAGCTCACTACAGTCAAAGAGTTACCTACAACCAGTTAAGTCAATCCTGCTTCACAAACTGTTGCCTGAAATGGGAGATGCTGTTCCTGGCCCCACCTGTTCCTGCAATGCTACCCACCTATGCCTGATTCAGACCAAATAACCAGCAGAATCTGCTTAGGGCTTCCCACTGGTCTGACTGACTGTGCAGTGGGAGAAGCTCAGCATGGGTTTCATGAGACAGCTGTGCCCATCTTATATCCCACAGCAGCTCACAGATATCACCCTTCTCTTTTGCAACCTTAAAAGCTCAATAATAGAAGCATCTCCTGTGTGAAAACTGTGGTGTTGGGGAGAAGGGAGCAAGGGCACAATTCCAGGTTATAGGAAGCTGTTAAATTGACCGTTCTCCTGCCTAGCTGGAGGTCACTGCACAACTGCTAGCAGTCATTAACATGGTCTGGAGCATCAATTCCTCCTTCTTCCTTATCTCCTAGTTCCTCACCCAGAGATCATAGTTATTACTGGTAGGGGTTGTTCTCAGAAGATGTACTTGGTAGAATAAATATTTCTGATTCTACTAACATCTAGGTATGAATACTGTAATGATGCATCAAGCAGCACTTCTAGGGTTAAATGTGTCCTTGACATGCATATCTAAAAATAGAAAACCTTCAGGTCTGAAGAAGGTAGTGCTACTGTGTATCTTGAGGCCTTTTTTTTTAATCCTTAACATAGAGAATCTCATAAGTGGGTATTATGTTCTGCCTATTTTCCTTTTTTCTCTAATGTCTGTAAGTGCATCCATCAACTGCTGATGACTTTGCTGACCTAGACACCTTCTACTTTTTTTGCCTTTTTTTTCTTGCTTTAAAAAAAAAGCATGACAATAGAATCTGTATCTAATGGTTTTAGAATGCTATTAATTCATCTTTCATTCAAGGCTGATTGCTTTTAATCTTAGCAATACACTTTAGATTGTGAAGGATTTTGTGAATGTGTTTTCATTATGAAAACGTGGATGTGACTGAACTTCAGCATACCTATGCTGGTAATAATCTTTCATCTAAATAAAGCTTTTGTATAGGTTTGAAGATGTATTTTTAAATAATCAATATCCTTGCTGATGAAATAGTCTTCATCTCCAGAAAAAGGTTTTCTATCACAATTGTATGTTCTCCTTCAGATATAAGACTGTTTCAAACTTACTTCTCTTTTGATGACTCAGAATTTATGCTTTTTTTCAGGTTTGTCCTAAAGAACAAATAGCTTAATTGTCAACATCTCAGCATTAGATGGTAATTTTTGATGAGGAAAACTAAGAATGTTATTCCATATACTAAGCTTTCCTGAAACCTTGCTTGTTGACTGTAGAAGAATCTGAAGTGCTTGTTAAGGTTCATGCTTATTAAACTGTCACTGCTGTTTTCTGTAGGGAAGACTACTTTATGGTTTGCAAACTGTAGTTAATTGTCCATCCTAACTGGTAGCAGATGATTTTGGAAATATTTTTTTGCCTGAATAATTATTATCAGCTTTGTTTGCCATAGCTGATTTTTTCAACAGTGTTCCCTGACACTGTTGAAATAATTTAGTATTTGAAGGGTTTAATTTTTAAACAGTATTTTTGAAGGAGAGAAAAAAATAAAAAACTATGCCAAATGAAATCCTCAGATCAGGTAAGTGTTCAGCATATTGATTAAACTCTCAAATTCAGATGAAATTCAGTTATTTGTATGCGTCTATTAGTAAAAATTCCCCCTTCTGTCTTTTGCTAGGAGGAAAAAATATAAGATACTACCTTTTTTCTTTCCTTCTGACTTTTTCTCCCCTGCCCTGGTTTCCAGGTTCCAAAGGACATAAAAAAGCCAAAAAGCAGAATAATTGGCAAGGAAATTGTCTTAACTTTTGATTCCAAAAAGAATACTGTAGAATGTAGTCAGGTTACATGAACAGGCCTGACATTTGGGGGGGGGGGAAACCCACATCAGAGTGCATCCTGTTGTTGAGCTCTAAAATATTTTATGCAAATTGCAAGTGATTCTAAAAACACAAAATAAACTAAACAGATGAAACTGAATTTGAAAATTTAATTAGCTCCTCTATACTTGGCAGAATGATGGCAAATAAAACCGGGTCATTGTTGATTAAATTCTTAAATTCTTACTTAACTCTTATCTGCATATTCATCATCTTCTTCCTCCCATACCCTGTGTTTAGGTTTTTGTTCTGGGTTTATGGGTTGTTCCCCTCCTTTTTTTTTGGAGAGGGGGCAGGATGGAGTGGAAGTACAAGTGTGTCCTCTCTGAACTGATGATGGAGCATCCCATTTAGTGGTGTATTTCCTGCAGCACGTTTCAGGCCCAAACCCCTACTTTCTCTCACTTTATTGAGCTGACTGCTCAGTTCTTTGACTTCAGTGAGTTGATGATCAATTTATCATCCACCTGAGTTATCTCACTCTGGCTTTTATTAGTGACACAGTACTCTATACTAGTTGGTCGAGTGCAACCAATGAGAACTGTCCCCTTTGGCAGCATTTCCTTGTTAATTTGTCTTATTTTAATCACTTTGCCATGCTGGCAGTAGTTACGGAAAGTATTGCTTTGCTGCCGAGAGAAAAGTCTGTGGAAGTGCAGCCTAAATAGAGCTAGGGGGAGACTGAATGAGATTAGGAAGAACGGGAGTTTCTATCTAAAAGAGTAGTAACCTTAATAAGCAAATGTATTTTGATTTTACATCACTGCACCAGCTTTACCAAGTGCTTCACTTTGTCCTAATGTGTAAGAGATGAGAATTGGGTGATCTTACAGTGAAACAGGAGATTGCAAACATTTTTTTATTCAGAGAAACGTAGCAGCCCTCTGTGTCCAGTGCTTTAATTACATGAACAGAATGGGGAGCAGTGAATTTTTCCATCTTGTAGCCTGGGATATATGTTTGAGCTCAAATGATCAAAAGAAAAAGCCAAGGAAGGCATAGGCTGCAAGGATAGTAGGTGGATGATGAAAGTCGAGCAAAGTAGTAGAATATCTGCAGTAAAAGGGAGTTTGACTGCAGAAAATGAAATATTGTGCGAGGGAAGAATAATTTCTAGGATGAGTCTGAATATCCCACTGTATTTATAAATCTTAGAATTGAGAAAGTGGTAAAAACAGAAAATTGTTGTTGCTGCTGCATGCAAATACACTAGAAGAATAAAACTTCTGTGCTGACACAAGCAAGTAGGGCTATAAAACACAGTAGAAGGTGAAACTTTTCTGCCTATTAGAAAGTTACTCTTATGGTTTTATTAATGGGTATTAATCTGCTACATGTATAAACAGATAAACTCCCTTAGCAAAGTTCATATTAGTTGTTTCTCTTTTAATCCTGTTAGGATTATTTAATCAAATAGATTGACAAAGAGTATTGTATGAAAACAGTAAACTGAATTTCATTGACCTTTGGAATATGTATGAAATATAAAAATATAAGTAATGAGCTTTACATGTGTTGTTGTTTTAATCAGTGAAGCAACACAAAGCAAAAATCATACAAGAATATTTCTTTTTTACTTTCATTTTTGAGAGTAATTATCACAAGTGGCTCTTATGTTTGTTAGTGAAAGCCTTCAGGACCAGTGAATTTTGACCAATTTGTTAAAAAAGTTATTCTAATTGACTATTTTTATTCTCTCCAAACACTTATAAAAAACTAATTAGCTCTGTGTTGCAACACAAATGTTACACAGTAATGAATTGTGATAGCGCTAACAAATACTTTCAAACAAAGTGCCATAATATTTTGGTGCATTACTGCTGTGTTACGTCTCAGTTTAGAAATCAAGATGTCAAATTGCTTAGCTTATTTCTGCTTATACTAGCCAAGAGAATAGCATCACAAGCATTTGTGGATATTGATAGTATTTTCTTGTCTGTCACGAAATGGCCTTTTTCTTATGTACATATGCAAATATTTTTGTGTAGTAATATAATGGAAGAAAATATGTTCAAAGAAATAAAACAGCAGTAGAATAAACGTGAGGAAGGAATCTCCACCTCCATGTAATCTCTTCCATGAGAACATGGAAAGGTATTTAATCTCATGCAGTAAACCTTGGCGCTTTCAGTAGTCACAAGGTGACTCGATCTCCTCTAGGGACAGGACAGTTCAAAAGTGTTCGACTTCAGTGGAAAATACATGTTGACTACAGAGGTTTTGGAAATATGTCCTCATAAGCAGCTGGTAATGAAATATTAATTTATTATTGTAAAATGGCAGCATAGCAGCTGTGTACAAGTGGTGAGCAGCTCCACGTGGAAAGCTTCAATGGCAAAGTGAAATGGAAATGGGAAGGTGTGGGACTCGCTGCTGGAGCTGTGCTGCTGCGTCTTGGAGTGAGCACGCTGTCTCCTGAGCTGCGAGACGGAGAATAGCTTAAATTTCATGAAAGAGACAGGACAGCTGAGAAAGAAAATGTGAAAAGTACTACACATTTCCAAGAGAAAGCCAAATTCCTTAAAAGCTAGATTATCTGGAAGCTCCATGCAGTGCCTTGCAAAACTGTCTGGGTCTGTCAAAATGCAGCCTGTCAGTAGATGGTGCTCTTTATATCAGCTATTTACTCATGCTGCCTGTGTTTGGCTGTTTTCATGTAAAAGGTCTGGTAGCATTCCTTAACAGTTCATTTCTCTGAATTCTGATGTCTGGGAGATTAGAAAATGGAGACTTTTGAGGGACTGCCAAAAAAAAAAACAACAAAGAAGAAGCGTTCACTGGGTTGCTTTGAAATATCCTCCATTGTTGATTTTTTTTCAATGATTTATTTTGCTTGTGAACCTGTATTGTTTTGAACTTGGACAAATTCAGAAGCTTCGCGAATAAAAACCTTGAAGAAACAGTGTGGACTTGGAAAATATATATAGCAGACTAACTCAGTTTGGCAACTGACCTGTAGGACAGTGCAATAACGTGGTCTAAAACAAAACTGCAAAGCAAATCTGGCAAGTCATTTGCAGTTCTAAAGTTTTCTTTTGCATATTAACTTTGCAGTTTTACCTGCTGTTTCTGGATAGATAGGAATTAGTTTATTTTTTAATGTGATGCTTCTTAGAAAGGACTTAAATGAATCAATGCAATTGTGAGTTTTACCTGGAGTCATTGGTAGTTGGATGGATATAAAAAGCTGCATAAAAAAATGAAGATTTCCTTTGTAATGTGATTGAAGTATTATTGGACCTGCCTGCATTTTTTATTATTCAGAAAATATGCCAGCTCTGGAGGAAAAAAATTAAATGTGTTAATTGTGCAAAAATATCACTTGCCAAAGGCTGCTGTTGAGATGAAAGCCCTGATCTGGGCAGCAGAACAGCAGGGCAGACCTAATGGGGAATTTGAGATGCCTAAAGTTACGTGTGTCTTTATGCAGTGGTCCATGTATAGAACATCAGCTACTTAACCAAGAGTTGAATTTTGGCTTGTGAAATGAATTTCCCCCTGGAGTGAATCTTGAGAACTGCCTGCTGTTCGCTGTCTGACACTACTGGTCTTTCTGCAAACAGAAACTGAAGGATTAGTGTGAATTTTTCATGTAATCTTAAACTGCAAGCAAATTATTCAAGAAAGGGAAGGGAACTGAGTTCCTTTCAGAAATGTAATTGAAATATTTCTAGTTCTTATTCAGGGCCAGTTTGTCTTCCCAGCATATGGATTTAGAGATCCCTTCATAGATCTCTTTCCAGAAAGGATATATATTGTATCTACTCAACACATTACAGCAGATGAATATCATTCTTCATAATGCTTAATTTACTTTCAGTCCTTCTTTCACATTCATCTACTTACAACCCAAGTTCCTTATATTGAGGTCAGGTTGGCATAATGTTTTTCTTGAAAATCTCAAAGTTTCTAGGGATATCGCACAGAATCACAGAATGATATGGGGTTGGAAGGGACCTCTGGAGATCATCTAGTCCAACCCCCCTGCCAAACCAGGTCCACCTAGAGCAGGTTGCACAGGAACATGTACAGGCAGGTTTTAAATGTCTCCAGAGATGGAGACTCCACCACTTTTCTGGGCAGCCTGTTCCCATGTTCTGCCACTCTCAAAGTGAAGAAGTTCCTCCTCATGTTTAGATGGAACTTCCTATGTTGAAGTTTGTGCCCGTTACCTCTTGTCCTGTCACTGGGCAACACTGAAAAAAGACTGTCCCCATACTCTTGACACCCATTCTTTAAGTATTTATAGGCATTGATCAGATTCCTTCTCAGTCTTCTCCAGACTAAAAAGACCCAAGTCCTTCAGCCTTTCCTCATACGAGAGATGTTCCCCCCTCCCACCCACTGAGCCTGGTCTGCTGAGTCCCACCTATGTGGGCTTTATAGCTCCAAATCTCCAGGTTTTTGAGCAGAGATGGTGCTGCTGCCACATCCTTCTGTTTCCTTTCAAAATACAGACAGCTTCTGACCTTTCTTTTGTTTTCAAGTTTATTTACTGCACTACAAGAAAAGATGCTTTCTGTGAGTGAGAAGGGATGCCTCCCTTTGGCCTGGGCTGGTCTTGATGTGAATATGGCACTTGTGCTCTGTGGCTTTTTCTGTATCTTCTTCTTGGCTAGCTTAGGGTGCTTCCTAACCAGGGGGGGCTGGCCTTCATAAATCTTTGAGGCTTTTTGCTTTCTCTAATAAAGGCATTGTAGTGCTTAAGCTCTTCTTATGAATATAGGACTTCATAGGGAAGATAAGATAATACAGGAATTCCCTTATTAGGGAGAGAAGACTAGTTTCTCAAAAATAATTAGCAAAAAATTACATTGACGTCAGAGGTGTCCTGCTTGTTTTGAAAAATAAGTAGTGTATCTGCCTTCTAGATATTTAAGTTGAAAAATCCATTATGACCTTCTACAGAGGCACTGCAATGCTACTGCATGACTCAGATGGCTGCGCTAATCTGCCTCTCCTACCTACATTTGCCTGTTCTCTCCTGCTGTTGCTGGAAGTGGAAGCAATGTCTTATTGGGAAGCAAGAGGTTGACCTGTCAGCTGGGGCTCAGAGACCTTTTCTTATTCATACCCATGTACACTTCTGGCCTATAAAGTTGTTCTTCTCCAAAATGTATTTGGCTCAAGAGAACGTAGTTAAGAGTCAACTGGCAAAGGCATCTAGAAAACTTTGATTGCTGTTGGGGTATGAAATGCCTTGGCTGCTGTACTTGCCTTCTGCATATGAATGAGCCCATCCATAAAGACTGAGATTTGGCGTGGAAAGGTTACACTATTTCTTACAGTACAAGCTTCTTAATTGGCACATCTGCTGGAAACAAAGGTGCCAAAAATGTGATTTACTCGGAAGGAGTAAACCTTGTAAGAAAGCAACCTGTCATTATTTAATAGGGATTAAGATCCTCTCAGGATGTTAGATGTTCTCCTTGTACAAATGTACTGTTATTGAGGTAATGGCAGAATTAACCTCACTGCCTCCTAACGCTGAAGTAACAGTTTCTTTTATAGTTCTTCTTGTATAGAAATGCTTCACTGTCCATGTCTTCTAAGATCAAAAAGTGGATTGTACCCTTCACTTCTGACATACAGCAGCTATTAAAGAAAAACCACAGCTACTTCTTAAGCCCTAGGTTGTGACATGTCAAGTGTCTTCTCAGCAGAATACTGCAATTAGAAATGGAAGGATCGAGGTGTGGTCTGTCCTGGACAGATTTATTATGTCAGGGTAACTCCACCAGTAAATCCCAAGAATAAAAAAAATCTGCCACTGTCATTAATGACAGCTCCCTTGGTGAAAGGTACACTTTGGCAAAAGCAATATTATGCCATAGATATAGTTTTTTTTTAAAAAAAGCATGTAATCAAAAAGCACAAAACCCCCAATGATACTGTTAGGTACGTGTTTCTGCGATTAGGCTTAGCCTATATTCGAATATCCTTTTTATTAGAATATCCTGAATATTTAGAATCATAGGGAAATTATTTTTTTTTAAATTTTATTTGTAGGGAGAAGGACCTGGGATTTTAGATATACATTTATGTTTTGTTATTAGTGTTACCTGAAATCTCTGGAAACACCAAAGTACTGCTCTGCACAACCTTTTTTTTCATCCCTTCCATTAAATAAACACCTATTTCTATTATAGTAGAATTTCTAGTAAAGAAAATTAATTTTTAAAAGCCTTAGAAAATTTTACCATTAAGCTACACATCATAATTTTTAATTGACATATTTCAGTTCATATCCATGTTAGTATGGATAATGTGAATATGAAATAGCTACATTTAAAACACTCATGGTCCTGTCTAGTTCTTCTCATTTCAAGACAGCCTGTTTTGTGATTCTTATTGCTAACTATTGATAATTGAGCTGTTTTTGAAATAATCCAATTAAGTGACTGAAGAATTGCAGATAAGACATCACCAAATATATGTGCTTATGAGTTAAAGATTCTTATGATCCACAAAACAAATACAGGCTGATCAGCTTTCTTTTAACTTTTATTATTGAATTTGCAAATATAAAATCAAAACTTTGTGCTCTCCATCAGATCTTTACATTTTTAGTTCTCATCTTCTGCTATTTACTGTTCTGTAATGAAAGAGCATCAAGATTTCAGTGTATTATTCATATTTTCATGCAAATTAAACATTTTTCTGGTCTAGTTTGGCCAGTGGATTTTGTTGCTACTACAGGCTGTATTTTAACTAAATTCTTCTATATCACTGTCGTCAAAGAAGTATGTGATAAATTCCAAGAAAATCAGTGAACTACTTACACACCTTATTTTTATTTATTTTAATGGACTCCTGATAAGCAGCCTTGGTTTAGTTCAACTGGAGATGTAACTGCTCTACATGCAATTTGCAAAGGTTCCAGGATTAGTTTTAAAAATAAAAAAGTGGGAATGGAGACTCCTTTTTAATTGTCGGGTTTGCAGTCTATGTAGGGATTGGGTGGTGTTATTTTTTTGCTTTTATTTTAATCTAGACCTGGAGAAAATGTTTTTGGCAAATACTGAACTTCCTCAAAAGTGGAATTTCAGTTGCTCTGCCAGTATTTCTGAGTTGAGGGCAAACTGTTGCAAAGGGGGAGCTACATTTCACCCCTGTCGTAGTTATTAGACATTCCTGTTTGTTTCCTGCGTGTACCTGAATGGATTTGAACTTCCAGCTTTCACCAAGATGGGGTGCTCTCCTGTGCCAACTACCAGTCTGAATGGAGTGTTCTGTGATGAAGACTCATGCCATAAATCTTCTTTGCAGTGAGTGTAGTACTTAGTCCTTAAGACTACGTACTTAAGTTATGTGTGTCACATGGAGGGTGAACATCTCAAATTTTTATTCTTGCTGTAGTGGATGGTTAAGTGCAATAACGAACATGTGCTTGCAATAAAGTTTAGTTAATTACTTGTAAGTTGCTGTTAATACAGGACTGTTAGTTGCAATTAATTCTGTTTCTTCTTTGACTCAGTATTGATTACAAGCAGGCTAGAGAAGTTCAAGGAGGAACCTTTTATCTTCATAGGTGCACCAGGCATCCTAGTAGGGCACCTGCTGTATGAACAGAAATTGTCTATTTGCCAGATCTGTGCAGGATACAGAGTAGGTTTCTCTTTGTAAAAGCAGGAGGATTTGCATATTTTTTTTTAAACTCCAATCTGTGATTGAAGATAGTGATGGTTAGAGACCAGACTTGGACAGGTTTGAATTGTCTCATGTAGAGAAGGAAAATCAAAGCCAGATCAATGAAGAAGTATCAAACAATTGACGTATCTTGTGAAGTAGGAACCCTTGGCCAGAAAGAGCAACTTTCTCTCTCTGCATTTTCTCTGCAAATATCCAAAAGCAAATATTTAATTTTTGGACTGGAAGGAATCTTCTGCACTGAGTAAAATGGATCTGTAGTTTGGCAAGATTAAAAATGCAGTGTTTTTAGATGAAGTGAATTTTAAAACATTACACTCTTTGATTTTGATTTTGATGTGGCTGTCAAAACCTAAAATTAATTGTGTTCATCCTACTTGTGATTTTATTTTCAGCATTGTTGGCCTGTCTGTCCCAGCTGTGGCTTTCAGCATTTTTGATAGCAATTAGAATGATGTTAGGCAAGTTTCTTGACAATGCTGAGGAGTTCTCTGTCTTCTCCTTTCTCATCCTGACACTCCAGTTCTTCATAGGTTGCTGATAGTGCCACTGCCACTTATCTCAACACCGGCATCTGCCACTAATGGTGCTTGCTTTCAGAGTGCAGTATCTCATTGAAAGAGAGTACTCTCACGGGAAATACGTCGTCTTATTTATCCTTGCTTGTTGTTTGGGTACTGTCTTTATCCCGATAAGGATAATGCTCAGTGATACTTGTTTGGACAACTTTATCCTTTCCTGTAGACAGTTATACTTGTGGCAGCCTTAAGAGGGAGTTAACTTCCTCTAACAACTTCTTACTTTCCAGTTCAATCTCATTATTTTTTATAATTTGTTTTACCCCCTTTGCAGTTTGTTTGTAGTACACCTAAGCTTGTGGCATCAATACAGAAGGTATTGGATTGGATTCAATCCTGGTGTGGCTTGAAAGCTAGATAAAGCCTCCTCCTTTGTTCATTGATCTTTGAAGATGTGGTTGTGCTATACTGGTTTGGGACCCAGAGGTAAAAGTTTCTGCTTGTGCAGGGCTGGCTTTGAGTACTTCCAGAGCAATCTTCTGGTAGGAACAAGAATTTACAGCAATCTGCTGTAGGCAGAAAAAGAAGCCAATGACTGACTTGGCCCTTGGGGTTACGAAAAGGTCCATGGCATCATTATATGAGACTCTGCCAAGTTCAGGAGGTCATAGATAAGGCCCACCAGTTGTGTTTTGCACCTTGCCATGTGGAGCAAGTACGTTTGGGGCTGCAAATGTAAGACACAAGCTTGCAACTCAGGGAATGCAAGGCACTACCTGACCGTGCTTCCGGTACAATTTGGGAGTCTTGGTAGGTCTCCCATATCTCTATAGTTTTCATTCAAAGAAGGCATTGTGTGTTGATCAGTCATAAGTGTCTGACTTGCATCATAGTTGCTGTAGTGTCTCTGTTTTAGTCCTTCCTGGGTGGCATTTGGGTTTATGTCTTGGCTAAACCAAAGTTGGTCTTGAAAATGTGTTTTAAACTAAATTGTAATGATATTTAAAAAAAAAAAAAAAACCAACAAACTATTTGCCATACTGATTTTTTGTTTTTCACAATAACTTAGGTAATAAATTAGAATGTGTTTGAATTTCTGATCTAATTAAAGTTTAAACATTCAGTCTTTATCAACACAAAAGGGAAGTTGTCTGACAGTATTTTCCTTGGTTTTTTGTTGTTTTGTTTTGGTTGTTTTTTGAAATAAACACATTTCCTTTGGCTTGTCATTTTCATCTCTTCTTAGTATTAAAATTCTCAATAACACAGATGGGAACCCAACACAGTGGAGGTTTCAATGGTTTTATGGGGTGTCTGCTTATTACTGTAATTTTCTTTAGTCTTTGCTGGAAAAATCTGTAAGTATGACTATCTGAGAAAGTATATTTCCAAACCAAAATATGTCCTTTCCAGATTCTTGAATATTTTAAGATATCATGTAAAAACACATTCACAAACCTGGCTCATTTCTTCTGTTCTTTCCAGAATTGAAACTGGCTTTTATGTTAGTCATTGATTCTGAATTCTATATAGGCAATTTAATGTTGGAGAAGTAATTTGGAATATATGAAAATGATTCTTATTTTCTGTTTTAGAAATATAACCCAAGCATATTTAAAAAAACTTCATGCTTTTGAAATTCTTACTGGGCATCACTGCTCCTGCTGCTTCCCGTCCTAATCAATGATGCTGTTATTCTTGCTTCTGGAGCAGCCGGAAAGATTTGACAATAACTTGGATAGCTTTTGGAGCTCTGTAGTTTAAGTTCTCTGCTGTATATATTTATATCAGATACACATAACATTTTATTTTTCTAACTTTGAAGTGTATCATTGACCCTTTATAGCTTGCTTGCAGAAGACATTATGTTTTGATTTAACAAATACTTCCTTCTCAACTTCTCACCTGAAGTGATCCCATTTCTTTCCTCCCAGTTTCTCCCTCTGATCACAGGCACAGCAGTGGTTTCCTGATGCATTTTCATGTTCCCTGCCGCAGCTGACTGCATTATTCTAGGGGTGACAGCCACCCATCTCACTCTCTCTGTCCCTACTAGGTGGCAGTGACCTTATTACTTCTTCCCTTTGCTGTTCCTGTACCTCACAGCTGCCAGACCCCTTTTCTCTGGCGCTGCCTGACTGGATTGAGGTAGTGGTTCAGCATCAAGCAGTTGTACTCCACGTCTGCTCCATGAGAAGGTTTCATGTCTGAAACACAGCTGGCACAGCTCCACGCTGCTGCTCTAATAAATGATGGTGCTTCTCCCTGCAGCCTTCCCCAGCTTATGTCCTTTGACCAACACAGCTATAACAAGATTGGTCCTGCTTTGTCTTTTTCCAGTTAAACTGTAAACTCCAGAGCAGAGTCTCTCCTGATGTGTATTGAGCAGAATCTGCCTTAATGCTTTGAGCAGTTCCTCTTTTATCCATCTCTGTTTCACATAAGCATTTTTTTAGGCAGAAACTGTAGGGTCTGACTTTGCTGTATGTCAGGATCTGTGTGTTGTCAAATTGGATGTTACAAATGGTATCAGACAGCCTTCTTGCAGCAGACCTGCAGCCCTCTTTGACTGAGGACCCCGATCACCACAATTCCAGGATTTTGTAATCTGAGCAGATTTATAAATGCATAAAGTGTTTGAGTTGGAGAAGCTCTTTTAAATAACTTGGCTCGTGGTATGTAAAGGAGTTTTAATAATGACATTGAATCCTCCATCACTCAAAAAATACAGAAGCCTTTCTTTCTTTTTTTTTTCTGGAGTAAAACACAATATAGACAAAGAAATTCTGGTGAGTAAATTGACCTTCAGAATTGGCAGGCTTGGTAACCTGCACCTGGAAAGCTGAAGAGATAATTTGTACTTCATTGCTTAGGAAGAGCAGGGCTTGGTTGCTAATGCTGTTCTGGAGACTAAAATACACTCTCTAGTAGTGCACAGGCTGTAAATTTGATTTGTTTATTTATTCTTGAGTTGGTGATTTTAAGTACTGTCTTCTCTGCACCATGGGACAAAGCATGAAGTTGTGTCATCTATTAAATATGCTAATTTTTTCTTCTTCTTAGAAGTCATTTTTATAGTTTGAGATACACATACCAAAAACTGGGGTTAGGCAATTTAGAAGAAAGAGTTTGACACAAAATCCTGAAGAAATAGGTTTTCCTTCAAATACACCAGGAAAGATCAGAATACTGAAGACTTTTATTCTCATTAGATCTCTATCTGGCACAGAAGTTGGCATGGTGTTTGGCAGGATTAAAACTATTGAAGTGTTGCCAGCAAAGGGAACTTAGGATGAGTTCGTCAGGAAAATGAAAGGAAAAGTTGGACCAAAATTTTTAAGAGATATATATAAAATATTATTTTATTTTAATCAGTTTAGGCCTATTGTTTGACTGAGCTGATAAATGAAAATAAAGTAAAACAATATGTTTTCCACTTGTCTAAGTAGTTTATGTATAGCTAGTGGCAGGGGACTCATTTGGTAGCTATGTTTATGGTAAGGGTAATTTTCCTTTGTTTACGGGGAATTTTTTTAGTGTAAGATCTAGCTTTTGAGCAGAGAAGAAGCTAAAAAATGAATTTTGTGGGAGGGAAGCATATTTTTTTAATAACCTTTTGTTTAGAGCATCTGGTTGGAAAATATTTTGAGTTTGATGTTCCAAAAATGAAAGTGACAATATACTTTTTATAACCATTATTGTAATACCCTGTATTCCTCTAACTCATCAAGTCCTTATGAATTGGAAAATTAAACATAATGCTTGATGGTGTCAATGTAAAAATATTCTCTTTGGACTGCAGTTATAAGTTTAAGTCAAACATGTTTAAATCATAATGCTGAACATTGGACAGTAAATATCAGCATGTGTGTTTGCTGTGCAGTGACCTGCCCAGCATTATACCATCTTTCAGTTCTAGAGGCATAGAGGGAAATGTTAAATTTGCACTGTAATTGCTGATGAACTTGTTCTTCAGATATTTAACATGATGGTGCTTAAACCTTTTATAAGGAGAATAGTTGCTGAACTGAAAAGAGCAACCTTTTAGTTAAAACAAACATTGACACTCTATGTGTACTTTCAGCTAGGAATAAATAGCTTTTAAATCTATAGCTAGCTATATATATTTGTACACAAATATTTTTAAGTATTTTTAAGATGTATAAGAAAAGCCATTAACAATTCATTTTTCAAGGGCTGACAGATTTTCTACTACTCTTCAAAAATTCCAGTGCCTAAGAAATACCTTTATATGAGTTACTTCTTAATTTTAAAAATACACATTGAAGTCTTGACCCTGTTGCTTGTGTATTTCTATGGAATCAGAGAGACTGCTTGTGTTATATGGCTATTTTTATTTGTTGTTTGGTTTTTGTTTTTTTTTTTTCTTTTTGATGTATTTGTGAAGGACAGGCTTTTACACAGGCATGCAATATGAATCAGCTAACTGATGCCATGGTATTGGCTCTTCATTGAAATTCAGTTTCTTCTTTGACTCAAATAGCAGTAACAAGTAGGTTAGAGAAGTTCATAGAGGAGCCTTTGATCTTCCTAGTGGTGTGAGGAACAGTTACAGGGGACTTGCTTTCCCAGCAGAGGTTGCCCTTTCTCCAGACCTATGCACTGTCCTGAGCAGATTTCTCTATGTGCAGCAGTGATGAACTTCTCGGAAAGGACAGCGGTAGAGCAAGTGCTGTCCTGGTTATAGGGCACCATCACCACCTCTGGAATTTTCTTTTTTTGTGGACGCTGAGTCAGTCAGTCACGCTTCTGTCTGCTGCAGGTTGGTGGGTGGCAGCAAAATGTAAGAGTCAATTATTTGGGGCTTTTGTGCATTATTATGATCCCTCTAAATATGGATGGTGCCTATTCGTGTATTTGAAATAGGATTCAAGTGTCTGGTGGGTGTGTTTTTGTTCAAAATAAAAAAAGGCTGAGCTAAAGGATGTGCTTTGTATTATATATTCAACTATCATTTTCCTGCTGTTTATTTAACTTCTACCCAGGCGATGAAAAAGAGAGGGGGAAAATTGGACATGAGAAATTCAAGGCATGTTTGCCTGTTGGAATTTTAGCTCTGCCGTATTCCTTACTCCTAACTTCGTATCTTTGCATGATGTACTTTATGAACTTAATAGGACATACAAAGCACTAGCTTAAAACTGCTTTGGTCTTTTGGGCGTCTAATAATGAAACATTTCAAAGCAACTTTGACAAGGTCTGTCTGATAACAGACATCTGCACAAATGCTGGGGTAAAGCCTGGCTGGCAATATTGATCCATCATGAGGCCTAATGGAGAAGAATGGTTGAGATGACATTGTCCTTCACCTCAAATTTGTACGGAAAAACTTATCTTGAACCTTCTACACCATGAAGGAGCTGGAAGACAGGTATTCTGCATCCATAGCATGGTAACAAAGATACTATGATTTTATTGTGTAGACTCAGTTTTTTGACAAAATCATGAGGTAAATCAATACCTTGCTGTTCACACCCACTTACATCAGCGATGTTCAATGTTAAACGTTTATTGTTGGTAATAACCGCCCATCTATTTAAGATTATCTTTGTCTCCTGGGCAGAATGTGTTGCAAAGTAAAGATGAAATCACTTTGAATAGATTTCCTTTTTTTTTTGGTGTTTTGCCTACTTTGACAAGAGACTTTAAATCCCTGCAGTTCAGGTTGTCTAGAACTCAGCATTTTTATATGGTTAAAAAAAGTGTATGTGCAAAGGTGAATTCTTTGATGAAATGAAATGTGACTCTATACATACAATAATGCAATTGACTTAATTTAAGAATGTTTTATGTATAAGCCTATAATCTGTTCAGATAGTCTATTATAAGACAGATTTTTCAGGAAAGTATTGAACAGTATTGAAGTGTTTTTATTTATTTATTTAGAAAGAAGCAACTGTTTTAAGTAGGAGTCCTACTTATTTCACATCACGCTGGTTGTAGGAAGGTTACAGGTAGAAAGGAAGCAGAAAAACTAAAACTGCTCGTAAACATTACTCAAACTAGGAATGATGTCAGCTGAAGTGCTCAGTATGATCCGGTATCACCAGCTCCCCCTCCATTGGTGTGTAGTCTCTTTTTCCCAGGCAGAACCAGTCTTTAAGCTTGTTTGCCCTAAAGGGCTTTATTGCGAGGTTTTTTCTAGTTGTAGTTGAGGAATGTGCCTGGCCTGAGGATACTCCTGGTTTTCCATGGTTGTATCCAAACACAAATCCCTTTTGTGAATTTGTAGGCTTCAAAGGCTACAACTATTGGCCTTTGGGTGCAGTCACAGCTGATCTCTCCTTAAACTATCATTCAAGTAAGCCATGGGGCAGTATGTTTCTGTGATGCAAGGAACATGTATGCAATGCAAAATAATGTTAAAGGACCTTCCACTCTCTGTGATTCCTGCATGATGTATTCGAATAGCTGGGTCTTGTGTGATATGCTGCTGATTATTTGGTATCTGCCAGTCAGAGCAGCTCTTATCTTGCGTTTATTATTTTAATATAATATATGGGTATCACAGATTAAAATTTCTGAAGCTTGTGTGCCAACTAAACATCATTTCTGTTCCTCATTCTGTGTTTCTAGTCCGGGACTGTGAAGCTGACCAAGCCTGTGGCGTTATGGACCCAGCAAGACGTCTGCAAATGGCTGAAGAAACATTGCCCTAATCAGTATCAAATCTACAGTGAGTCATTCAAACAGCATGACATAACTGGTAAAGTATGCACTATCAGAAATATTTTACTTACTTAAAATGTGGCAAATGGTTTTACTTTGTTGTTAATAGATTGTGACTGTGCACTGAAGGCTTTTTGTTGATTGTACGACTAGAGAGTTGCAAGGTTTAGAGCAGGAGGAGTATACCAGCTTTCATAGGATGTGGTAAGTGATTTCCCCATCCCTATAAAATATAAATTTCAGATTATTCAGGGTTAATCTAATGAGGAAAGAAGCCAATATGTGGGTAAGGGCCACACCTTGTTCATTCCAAATAAATAAAAAAGTACCCCAAGCATTGAGAAATGTCCTGTGAGTAAAAATGTAAATAAGGTTTTTTTCATTGAGGTTTTTCACCATGTGTTCATATTCTTTTTTGCCTTTTTTTTTTTTAATTGAACTTTGAGTCCTTAACATGTAGGATGGGAAGCAAGCCCAACTGAGCCCCTCCCTAGGGCTGAATCAGGATCAATACAGCAAGTTCATTTCTGACAGAAGTTTGTTTAATTTTGCTCTGGAAAATTTTCAATGGAGGAGATTTTTACATCTCTCCATTCCAGTACTTTATGGTCCTTGAAGTTGGTAATTTCCTAGTATCAATCTAAACTATTATTTCAGCTAATGAAACTGATTTCTGCCCCAAGCATAGCTTGAGTACAGTTGTTCTTTCTTGCAATCTTCTCTTTACTGGATTGGAGGCCTCCTACTTTCCTTGTCTAGTCTAAAAAACATTTGTTTGTTCTATCATGGCTTGCCACCCAAATACCCACAGGACCTCCAGACCTTCAACACTTGGTGTCTTGTCTTAGAAGAATATATTAAAAAGCCTCATTGTGTTTTATTTTCCTGTTTACTTTAGAAGTTGATACCGATTTTGTTCATCTGCTTGACTTAACTCCTATTCAGTTTCCTGTAGTGGTAAGACAGGCTGAGAGAGTTGGGGCTGGAGAAGAGAAGGCTCCAGGGAGACCTTACAGCAGCTTTCCAGTACCTAAAGGGGGCCTACAGGAAAGATGGGGACAAACTTTTGAGCAGGGCCTGTTGCAACAGGACAAGGAGTTTTAAACTGAAAGAGGGGAGATTTAGATTAGGAAGAAATTCTTTACTGTGAGGGTGGTGAGACACTGGAACAGGTTGCCCAGGGAAGTCAGGGATGCCTGCTCCCTGGAAGTGTTCAAGACCATGTTGGATGGGGCGTTGACCAACCTGGTCTAGTGGGAGGTGTCCCTGCCCATGGCAGGGGGGGTGGAACTTGATGATCTTTAAGGTCCCTTCCAACTCTAACCATTCTATGATACTATGATTCATTCTATTTTAGCTGACCACTTTGAAGTGACGTCAGTTTAGCAGAGTAACTGGATTAATATAAATACAGATGTAACTTGGGAGTTAAATAGCATTTTTACTCATATCCCAGGTATTAATTAATCTGTAAAAAGTTTAATGTGGAACACTAATTTGTTCTCTGAAGTGATGTTATACAAAACTGGGAGTTGGCATTCAGATATTTAATATCAAGCAGAGATTTGAGTTTCACATAGTCTTCTTTCACTCAGTCTTAACAATCATGCATTGTTAACTAGTGCATGTTTCAATCAGTGTCTGTTTGTATACGTGTACTTGTGGGTTTTCAAATTTCCCATTGATTCCTGTCACTATTCTTTCCTTTCTGATAATACACGAATGATTGCAAATGTGGCGAACTAACATACCAGTATTTGTTTACTATGTAGCCATGAATACGCAAACACACTTATATGTGAGAGGTGGTTTGTATTGGTTTGGCAAGTGTTGAGTGTTAGTACATAAGCATCATGCCCATTTCCTCTAAGTCAGCATCTGTTGAGTGCAGTCCATAGGAATGTAGTCTGTGTCTCCACCCATGTGTACAGAGCTGACTGCATCCAGAGGGCTACCAGAAAAGCATGAAACCTATTTTTAATTTTGCCTAATACTGGTTTACTTTCATATTGTCTCTTTTTAGAATTAAGACACTGAGATGAAGTTGAAAGGAAGAAAAAGTTATTTTCATTTTAACACAAACATAGATAAAAACCTTATAGTTTCATTGCAGATGTGCAAAACTTTGAACTTTATAGACCTCTATGAAATCAAGATCAGTTTTTCTTACTTTACACAAACGAGGTATAAGGAAAATATTAGTACGAGTGTTAGAAAGTAGGTCTGCAGGAAAGAAAATAACTTCAATTTAGTAACTACCAAAGAAAAGAAGAAACACGATCAATGTTTGTATGGATTTTATAGAAGTATATTGTGATAATATTATGAGTGAAATCAATAATTTGGGAGGATATTTCCAGTGCTGTTGGTCCCTGTGACTCTGATTATTTGAAATCTAATATGGGGATAGAACAGTGGATTTGTGGCTCAGAAAAAAAAGTAGAGCATGAAAGAGGTATGGAAACTCATGTGACGATTAAGCCAGGGTATTGTAACTGTTTCCAGATATGGCTATGGAAAAATGATGTGATTGTTGAAAGTGTCTCAGGAATTAATGTGACTTTACAGGCTGCTTTGATAGGGAAAAAATATGATGGAAAAGAACTTGAAGAAACTGACATGAAAAGGATATTCAAGCTTTATTTGAAGATAAAATCTAAGGCATGGTCATAAGCCAGGAAAATAGTCTTGGGCAAACATATCTAGCAGTTGTTAACCGTAGGTGTTGAAAAGTGCAGCATTTTACTTGGGACTATTAGTTGCTGATTACAGTTTATCGAGTTGGGGGCAAAACCACAACCCAAAATGTCCTTTTCTTTGTGGAGATTTTATACCTTTTTACTACTACTGACAAAGAGCAGCTGAAGATGTATAAGAGAAAAAAGCTTAATCTGGTGATTTACGTAGTAAGAAAAATGATCTTCCTATTAACTGTGATCTTGAGGATGCCACGGGACAGAATGTACTCTCAGCAGATTTGCAGATGACACCAAATTGGGGGTAACAGTCAATGGACTCAAGGCTGCCATTCATAAGGACCTAGGCATAGGGACCAGACATAGGCTGGAGGAATGTGTCAACAGGAACCTTATGAAATTTAACAAGGACGAAAGCAAAGTTCCGCAGCTGGGAAGGCTGAACCCCTTGCACCCTTTTCTGCCTGGGGCTGGCTGGCAGGGAGCAGCTTTGCTGAAGAGGATGGACCTGTGGTCTGGATAGTCAGGAAGATGAAATGACCCAATATTGTGCCTTAGCAGCAAAGAATGATAACAGAATCATGGGGCAGTATTAACAGGAAAATAGCAAGCTGATCAAGGATAGTAATTACTCCCCTTTACTCTGTACTTTTTAGACTCGAGCTCTTGTCTCTTCAGTGCTGGAACTTGCACTCCCAATGCAAGTTCAGATGAGGGCCACTAAGATGCTCAGGGCTGGAGCACTTTCTCTGTGAGCAAGAGGTTGAGGAGCTGGGCTTGTTCAGCCCAGGGAAGAGGCAGCTTGGCAGGGTGGGATGGGGGAACTAGCAGCCCCCCTGTGTGCAGAAGAATGTTATCAAAAAGATGGAGCCAAAACCCTTCATAGTGATGCATGAGAGGCATCAGGCTTGAGTTGAAACAAGAGACTGAGGCTGAACATAAGGAGAAACTTTTCCTCATGAGAGGACTGTTGGGCATTGGAACAGGTTGCTCAAAGAGGTTGCACAATCTCTGTCTTGGGAAGGTTTCAGACCCCAGCTAGATAGAACCTTGAGAAACCTGATCTGCTTTGAGCAGGAGGTTGGGCTAGAAATCTGCTGAGGTCTCTTCCAAACTGAATGCTTTTCTAGTCCTATGATTTACTGAGTACCTCAGAACCAGTGAAATGCGTTTTGCGACCAGTTAGCGAGAATTAAATATGGAACGATCTAATAAGAAATTGGGAGAATTTTTTTATACACAAAATCCTTGGGTTCAGGCAGTGGGGCATTTGGTTAAGTTGACTTATTCGGCAACAGGTCAGAGGTTGTTTCCATGGTGTTGTACCCAGAGCCAGAACCAAAAGAATTTGAAGGACTAATACCGAGTGACATCTAAGGCCACCTGATAAGAATTAGCAGGAGTAGGAAAAATAGACAATAAAAAGGGGCAACAAAAATGACAGTGGTCTGAACGACCAAGAAAGCAATGTAATGGTAGGGGCATGTCACCAGAGACTCTACACCTGGTCTTGGCATTTACACCAGTGTCAGGAGACATAAAAAGGTGCTCTGACTGGCCATTTTTAATACTCATTTTATACCAGTATAATCCAGGGGGCAAACCTGAGAAATGGACCTTGCTTTCAGTATGCATTTGTGGCTTTGAATTTGCCAGGCAGCAATGCTTTTAAAGTGACTAGGGAGCTGTTGAGAGATGAGCTGTTCTTTCACGTTCTTATCCTGTACCATTTAAACAAATGAAGATCTTTGCAATGTCTCAGCGTTAACAGGAGCAAGACTGGGTGTAGAATGACTAAGAAATAACCATTTAGGGGAAAATGGTCCATTGACAAAGTAATAAAGAAGATGTCTAGTAACTGCTTATTGATGTGTGATTTGTTGAAAGAAAGGAAGGAAGGAAAGAAACCCTGCTTCACCTCTTGTTTTTACGCCGTGTTCCCCAGTGTGCTAATGCATATCTTCAGAGCATGAGGTTTTAATGCTATGATCATTAAACAAACCTCATTCTGTCAAAATAATACCCAAGAGGTACCTTGGTCCAAGTGAAGGAATTTGATAGGAGGTACTTGAAAGGACTCAAGCCTTTTCAAATTAAACTTTTAAGGAGGAAAGGAACAGGACTCAAGAAAACCTCTTTTTAGTTTTAGAAGGGACCAGAACATATGAATATTCATTAAATACCAAATGGGACCTCGAAATATGGAATATGAACTGCTACTGAAAGCCTGCTGCAAATAGCCTTAAAATCTGGCTAATTCTATAACCTCTAAAGATGCTTGCATTAAATAAGCTATATTGACATATATGAAATTCATATAAATTCTTGACTTTAATATCTGAATTGATTTTTTTTTTCACTTCAATACTATCTTTGCAAATGTTAGGGGCTTGTCATATCAGCTGAAATGCTCAAGTTATTTAGCATGTTGGTGAAAGGATACTGCCTTGGATGGTTAAAAAGGATTGTTTAAGATACTGCCCTGGAATCTGGAGAAATCTTGGCTCCATTTCAGTTTATTCTGGTATTCATAGGAAGCACACTGAATCCTTAGGGTCTAAGTTACTCTGTCCATACTATCAAAGTGTTGCCAGATAGCTTTCCGATTTCCAGAACATACATAGTTTAATTATGCCCTTTGTTTCATGGAACTCAGCTGAGTTTTGTGCTGCAGCCAATGCAGAGACCTGGGGATGAAAGTTGTGCAGTGGAGCGCAGGAGGCCTGGGTTTCATTCCTACCTCTGAGGCAGGAAAGGTGACCAAAATCAGGTGGCTTTATTCATCATGTTAAGAATTCCTGATCGTGTTTGTCCTCCCCGTATACGTTTTGGCATCTGTACAACAGAGATAAAGATACCAGTGTTGTTAAATATGTTTTGATAATGTTTGATGATATGTTTTGATGTTAAAATGTTGTGATATGTGTATAAAAGATGTTGTTTGAGCCAGCTGAGTCTTCCTGTTACCAGGTCCGTTTCATTTGGAACAACTGCTCGCTTCCTGATCCCTCCCTTGGCAAGTGATTCCAAATTTGTTGTCCTTCATCCTTCTGTTAAGAATGAGCATCACATTGACCCAAAATTTCTCTTGTGCCAGTGACACAGCACACCTAATGTGAGACCTGATGCAAGAAGGAAAATGAGGTCTTCTGTAAGGTGACCTCAATAGGTATTCACCCTGATGGTTCCCTGTCTGTATTACCTGACTCCTGGCCCTCCAGAGTCTTCTTACAAATCCTACTGTAGTTACAGTGCAGAAGAGTACAAAATCCAGCACCTTTTCCTGGCTTATTTTATTGGACATCGTTTTATTGTCCCTTATAAACCTGCCCTCTAGGTTGTTATTGGTAGAGAACTGTTTTTATGCTCATGTGTTGGACTGGTGCCAAGTGAAGAAGTTCCTGGGTCAGGGCAAGGTGTTGTAGGAAGTACTTTAGCCTCCTTTAAAGCATTATTAAAGTTTTGCTTACTGCTTTTTTCTGTGTTTGGTCCCAAACCTGTAGCAAGTTTTGATCATTCTGCAGCACTGTCATGTATCTCAGAAAGCATCTAGTTTATTCACAGTAGAGAAGAGCTTTTAGTAGAAGTAAAAAGAACCTTTAGTTTGTCCAAATGGAGGGTATTTCTGATAAAATATTAGTTACCTTCCTTGTTTTGCATGTGACAGTGCTCTTCAGCGCAATACATCTCTCCTCCCAAGCAGTGTTTGTCTGGTAGTGGTGTCGTAGAAGCAATTTCCATCTCCAGGCATCTCTGTGAAGCCCTTCCCTTCTCCATAGTGCAAAGCTTAAGCCAGCCTTGCCCACGTTCCTTATTTATGTCACTTTTCCCTGCTCTTTCTGTGAGGTTTTAACAGGAATGTTGGTTGGTGGGCTGTCAGATCAATCCTGACTACATCCATCTGCTGTTTAAAAAATAAAATACAATCACTGCTTCACCCTGGAGAGAGCTTTTAGTCTTCTGCCTGGATAAGGTCAGACTTATTTGCAGCATTCTTTGTTGAGCTGTGATGCTCGTGTTGGAAAATGTGAGGGACTAAAGACTTTTCCCTGTTTCATACTTGGCTGCTCTCAAAGTTTTAACATGTGGAACACATCAAAGAGTGATGGGTGTTGGGATAGGGCTTCTGTTTGCATAATATGTGGCAACTGTTCTTTTTGCATGGAAAATAATATCAGAAATATATTAATATAACCCTGTGTTTATATAGCATAGATTTGAAAGAGGTTGGATGAGCCAAATAGTTGGAAAGTGGAAATATTTTTTTCATTATTGAACCTCTTGCTGATAAAGAAAATTTTACATGAAAGTAATCTTCTCTCGTGTCTCAGCAATGGTTCCTGGGCTTTTTTTCTTTTCAGGCAGATTATAGCTCATGCAATATATAATGAACTCCCACAACAGGCGGCAGAACTAAATGGCTCATAAGAGATCTGGTATGACTGGGAGGGCTCATCTGAAATTGAGAAGGGGACAATAAGGCACTTGAACACTTCATGGAAGTTGTAGCTTAAGTATTAACATAGTTGATTATTTTCTACTAAATTGGCTTTTCTGTGAAAAATAATATGTGGATTATTATGGCAGAAAGTCATCTTTTTTATGAGTTTGTTGGTTTTTTTTAAATCAGGAACAGGAAAATGCCTTCTAACTAGCTGCCACAACAAAGTCTTCATTGCTAAAACAACTTGCTGCTTGTGCAGAGGAGAACTAGGCCCTATCTGCATAAGAAGGAATTGAGTCAATTAGTCCTGAAGTGGAGCTAACTTCTCTGCTGTGTGCAAACCTGTGGGGAGAGTCTAATGTCATAATTTGTTACAAAAAATCCCGTGTGGAGGAAGTGATACTATCATCTGTTCTGTTTAATAGGAAAGGGAACTTGCTGAAGGGAGATTGAGGTATTTTTGCCCTTGCTTGCCAACGACATATTAATGTTATTGCTACTATATTTACTGAATTCAGAATGAACAGTTTCCATGCTTCTGCTCCATTATCAGCTGTGAGATCTGCTGTGCAAGTGGCTGATGATTGTTTTACACAGTTTCCTGTCTTATTGGATATTTCTTGGGTCTGCTTGCTTTTCCTTGGTATGCTCTCTCCATTTGTAACTACCTGGGAAGATATCTCATGGTTTCAATAAGCGATTGCTCTGCAGCATACTCAGAAGTGAATTGCACTCTAGTTGCCTTTTTCTTTACTCTCTGGCTGTATAAGAATTCAGTAAAAGCCATGGTAGCCAGATTTGCTGTAGCTTTTACTCCTACCTGATGTATAACACAGATTCCAAGTCATCTTTGAACTGAAAAGTATAATTCCTGTCTTTCAGCTTCAGATTTGAAATTCCCTGTCAACTCGGCTTAGATAAGTTCTGTACTGTGTAAGTATTTAGGTGACAGGAGAAAAAGGTATATTGCTCTCCATTTGAAGTAGTGTTTACTTGTTCCTCAGTACTTACTCCTCAAGTGCTGTCAGATGTTGGGGAATTAATGTTTCATAATTACATGCAATGATAATTGGATTATTCCTTCCCTCTAACACAAGGGGTTTTTGCATTTTTAATTTAATCTTGTTCTATTTATTTTAGTCAACTTTTACTAACTAGAGATCAACTCATCTTTTACCCTTCTTCTCCTTGAAAAGATCCTTGTTGCACACTCTTTGTAAACTTGATCCACTGTATTCTCTACAAAACACTGATTCACATCAGTATCGTGTGATGTGATAAACTTACCCCCAGAACCTCTCACCGGGGCAGCCAGTTTCAAAATCAATTTCTGTTTTTTTACTCAGAGGGGAGCTAAAAGTGTGAGTTAGGGTGAGATATGGAAAACTATCAAATATCTTAGCAAAGCCTATTTCAGGAATTCTTAAACCATATTGTAAAGCTTTGTGATATTTCCTAGTTTGCTGATAAGGGTGCATAGTGTGTCTGCAAGAACTCCTGAACAGTGATTGTGATCCACTGACAGAGCCAAAAAGCTTAGGAGCTTCTGATTTAGCCTTTGGGTGCTTACCCTATCTGTCTTGGGTGACTCAGGCATCCAGCTTAAGTGGGATTCATAAGACCGAGGGTAAGACAGTAAATTGCTGAAGTAATCACCAGAGGGGCAAGGGATGCCTCCAAACAGATGAATTTAGTGGATTTAATATAGCTAAGAAAAGATGTTATGAAAACACCCCTTTTATGTTGTCCCTGTTTCCTTTGTCCACCTTTTTTTTTTTGCAAATCTTCACATCTTCTTGATGAAGCATGCTTTTTATCAACTGTTTTTTTTCTTTAGCTCTTTTACAAGGGTATTGATTACTTCATTAATAGTTCTAATGCTTTGCCAAATATTGAAGCTCTATGCTCTCATTTTATTTCTTATGAATTTTCTAGGGGTTGTTGGAACCATCACCAACTGCTCATGATTACATTATTACTTTACCGTGTTCCTTGATCGATCGCTAGGCTGTGATGATCCCATTATCTAGAAGCCAGGCAGGGTGAAGCACTGTAGTTACTTGTAGATCTCCAAGGAACAGCTTGAAGCCATAGGATGTTGCGTTGTTAACCCTGATGGCACTTCGTTTCCTTTTTTTTTATTTCCCCACTTGATTAATACTGATGAACTACTTTGATGTGGTGCATAACAGCCTGGAGTCTTTCCACTCAAAGGACCAAGTCCTTAGTTTAGAATTGGCCATTGAACATTTAGGCTTTCCTATGAATTGTGCTGATTCCAAGCACTGTGCCCTGACTAAAGTCTCGTTAAGCTGTAATTCTGTGTTGCTTTTCTAAAACTTCTGCGGAATGTGTTGGGTCTGGAACTTATTTTTTTCAGCTTGGTTAAACTGCTGGTTAGTACTGCTGGGCTGTGATTTCCCAGCAAGTCAGGCTTTCCTGCAGTGCTTCAGAAGTACTGGTTCCCATTCTGGTGGGAAACAGGACAAAAATGGGAGGTATTGGAGGGTGTCCTTGCAGATGACTGTGTGTCTGGGAAGGAGTATTTGTTGTCTTTGCTGGGCAGACATGAAGTCAATTTTATGGCTTAGTTGTAGGTAAGGAAAACTTAGATGGGGAAAACTTCAGTGATTAAATGGAGGAGTTGTTAGAGGACCTTACAATTCTTCACTTTGAAGAAGTGAATTAATTTGCTGCTTAGTGGGTGTGTGTTTGTGGTATCAGTGAGGAGTTAGAGCTGATTCTTTTTACTTCAGCTTGTTGCTTGCCAGCGTGTGCTATTCATGATATGGGGATTTAGTCTTAGTGTAATCTTATAATTATTTGGCAGCGTTCCCCAGTCTAATAACACAGCTAACCTAATGATGAAACGCGGAAGGAAGCTGGCCTGAAATCTGAACCTGGAGGAATCCATGGCCCAGAGTCTGACTACTGTTTTGTGACACAAACGAGTGATAGCATATTTAATACCTCTCCTCTGATCGATCTGCAAGTCGTTCTGTTCCTTCTCTCACTTACAGCTCTTGCTGTTTCCTAATCCCTGGCGATTCTTCCCAAGCCAGACACCCTTTGTCCTTTTTGCTGTGATTCCAGTTTCTTCACCGTCTCCCATTTTTTTAGTATATATGTAGGTGACAAATCCACTCTTGCACCAAATCTTGGTGACAAATCCACTCTTGCAGCCACCTGCGGGCCACCAGCGCTGCCCAGGAGTGGCCGTGCTGGAGCGCGGAAAGAGGTGGGAAGGCGTTTGGGGAAAGTGTGGGGTTTTTTGACCTCTTTGGCGCGGGTGCAGCGCGTTGGGGGGTGCAGTACCGCGCGTCCCCTCGAGGGGGAGCCGGCACACAGGCTAAGGCGCCCGCAGCCCGCTCGCCAGTCCCCGCCCGGGCGGCGGCAGCCCCGCTCCCTCGGCAGCGGCCCGTTGCGGGTGAGCGGTGCCGACCGCGCTTAGCGGGACAAGCCTGTCCTTACCCCTGGCTTGCAGGCTCTTCTAATTAGCTCGTCAGTTCCTAACTCTTTCATGTCCCTCTTTGAAAACGATTCCGGTTTTGGAAATACCAGCTGAGCCTTTTACAGAGAGCAAAGGGACTGGAGGAAATAGCCCTCCTTTCTTCCCTGCCTCCCCCGTATTATAATAAAAATAAAATCCAAAGCTGCGTTTTTCTTGAACGGCTCAAGTGCTAAACCAGCTGGCCTCTGAAAGTCAAGATTTTCCGAGGGAATAGCATTCAGTAAAAAAAAGAAGTGCCTCCCAGTGCTCCAGTGAAAACTGTTGTTTGGTTTCATCTAGTTAATTGAACAGGTTGAAAAGTCTGGCAGGGTCCGGTACAGCGCACTTGACACTGAGCTTTATCCTTGTTACTACAGAATTCACAGTGGAGGGAGGTCACAAATACCTGGCTCTTTTAGCAAAGACGTAAGGAGCCAGCTCCAGCATTTTTCTCTGAATTCAGTGGACTGAGCTCTTGGAACAAAAAAAACCCCCACAACCAACAACAAACAAAAAAGCTGGGTTCTGTCCAATCTCCTTTACTGCATTCAGGAATTGACTTTCAGCCCTTCACCCAACAAAGATCTCCACACCCTGTGAGGGGTATATCTGATTCCTCAGATCCTAGTGGTATCTTAACTGATCTTAACTTAACTGATGCAGGAGAAGGCTTTCTATCCTTCTCTGTGCAGCCACAATTGCTTGCTACTCAAAAAGAGAAATCCACTGTAAGAAACTTGCATCTTTTAATTGATTTTGTTATCTGTGAACAGAAACTCTGTACTTAAAAATGTGAGCCTAGACACACAAAATAGTAAGATCTTAATAAGCCACTTTGGTCTGAAACGTGAACGTGCAGATTAATCCATGAACTTTCTTAACAAGATGCACTAAAGGCATGACTCCTTAAAAAAAACCAACAAAATACAGTTTTCCCTCCCTTGAGGTTTCATTAACCTCACTGAGCCCCAAAGTACTTATCAGAGGCAAACTCTGTTATACAGCAATCAGCATTAAGTGGTTAACCTCATATGAAACTTGGGGGACTCCTGTTCTAATGGCTTATTATTAACTACAGCTGCTATCTAACATAATCCAATATGTGAGCGCATACATCTGAGAGCTGTCTTGCTGCTGAAAATCAGGTGCTCTGTTCTTGTTGAACTTCAGTGGCTGCTATTACAGTCCACGGTGGATTTTAGTCTTTCAGGACTTACAGCACAAGCAGGGTTAAAAGATGAAAAAACCCCAAACAAACGCAAATAAAAAACCCCAAAAGAACCCCCAAATCAAGTCGCTCCCACAGAAGTCTTCAGAACCTCAAGAGCCTGCAAGCCGTCAGGCTGTGCAGACCTTGCCCTGTTCCCCAGCAGCTCTGCTTGAAGCACGGAGGAATTCCTGCCCACCAAGCTGGTAAGAGAAGCCTCCAAGTTCCACAGACAAAATTGTTGCTCCTTAATCACTGACTAAAAAAACCAAATGCTCCCCCAAGGGGAATTTGAGGTTTTGTTCTGTTTTGTGAAATGCCGAACAATGATACCCTTGAGGAAACGTGTCTCTTTTGTCAGTGTGCCATGTATTTGAGACAAGCCGTCAGTGTAATCCCAGTCCTGTCAACTGTACTGACAGGGCACCTGCATCGCACAGGGCCTGGTGACATTGCGCTGCGATTACAGGGAGGTCTTTTACAGAACTGTTTGATCCCCCAAACGAGTTTATGTGTATAAATCCCAGTCACTTTCTCTTCAGGTTCTGTTAGGTGCAGTGAATTGCACAACTGAGACTACTTACCGTTTTGCACGTCAAAATCACCAAATCTTGGAGTTATTTAGATTGGAAGGATCCTTTTGAGATCATCTAGTCCAACCCCCTCTGCTCAGGCAGGGTCAGGTAGAACAGATTGTCCAGAACCGTGTCCACTTGGGTTTTGAGTATCAGCAGAGAAGTTCTCTTTAGTCAAAGTTTTCCTTGGCTGTCATGTTGAATGTACACTTTTTAATGGTTGTTATGTATAGGTTGTGTAGATTTTATCTTGCAGTACATATTCTTGATCTAAATATAACAGCTCAGAACCTGAAGACGGATTGATAAGGTTATTCAAAAAACAGTGCCAATTGTGGAATAATCCCAAATGGCCTATAAGGAAATGTTTGTTACATGTTCTAATTTTTTGTTGCTGTTGTTAAGTATAAACAGTGTCTGGAGAAGTGCCAGGAATGTGACAATCTGTTATGAGCATATCAAATCTATGAAGTACTGCAATCCAATCTGCTGTCAAGCACTAGTTAAATTGCAGCGCTAAAATGCTTGTGTCCATTGGTTTATGGATGTTATACACATGTAGATAAAGCTTGTCATATATTGGCTTATCAAAAACAAACAAAAGGCAGCTTGATTGTGATGAATGTCACCTGTAACCTTTATCCTAAACTAATCTACTTCTGAATTTGCCATTCGCAGACGTGTACAGTTTTTTTTATGTCACATTAAACCATATTCAGACCCATATCAGTCTGACTCATTCCAAGTCAGTCTCATGGAGAATGCTTCTTTCTGTTAAAAAATGATGGTCTGAGGGTTTTTTTTTTTTCCTTTTCATTACACTCAATACAAGGAGCTACAGACCTGTTAGCCTCTTGCCAATTCTGCCAAAATAATGGAACAGTTAATTTGGGTTTCTGTCAACAAAGAATTGCATTGTATAGTTAATACCAGTCATCTTGATACCCAGCCTGTCAAACTAACCTGGTACTTCTTTTCTTTCTGTTTTTTTTTTCCTTTTTTGTTGGCAAGGGTACAAGTTTAGTAGTTAACAGCTACCACGTGGAATACAATCTCATTTTTTGCCCCCAAAGCACCCACCTTAGGATCACATGACATCTTAATTAACCATGTGCCTTTTAATTCCGTATGCTGCATGCTGGAGTCAGGCTGGTTCACTGACAGATGCCGGTACACAGTAGGGAGACGCTAATGAAAGGGGCTTTTATTGTTGTCCCCTGGTTTAGCTGGTTGTGCAGCATGGTTCAGACTTTCTGTGTTGGTTGCCTGAGCGTTGGGGTTGATGTGGTGGCAAACAATAAGCAGGACAGGTTCAGGGTACAAATGTGGTATAAATAATCTAGCTAAATGGTTCTGACGAAATTTGTTTTATTATGGACAAATATAGTGCAATATATGAGAAATCCCTTCATCCAGCAGCTATGGCCTCTTCTCCCTTGGAAAGCAGGCTGGCAAAGAAGAAAATGAGTTGGGAGTTATAGTAGGGAGCCACGTTACACGTGCTCTAAACGCAAAGCTAATGGGACTAACGTAATCTCTGGCTATAAAAGCTGTAGTGAATAGCAGGGACTGTTGTAACATACACAGGTCAGGTCGCTTAAGTCTCCTACTAGGATACTGTGTCCAATTGTGATGTTTTAATTCTAAGAATAGCGTAGATGAAAGGTGGAGCCCAGCCTTTCCCAAGCCTGGAAGATGAGCCTTGTGTTGTCATGTTACAGGAGATGAAGCTGCTGAAAGGGAGGTTGATAGGTGACTTGATAACTGGGTACAGGGACTTAGCAGGACAACAGCGTGTGTTCAAAAGCTGAAATTGGAAGCTTGAGTGATTCAGTAATCAGAAAATGAATCCTGGCTTTGCAGGTCGTTCAGCAGTGGCAGGGCTTACTAGGAAAAGGCTAGACGCTGACAGAGTCGAGTTTTTAAAAGGTGAGAAAGGTGGGTGGAAAAATGCAGGGTACATGCAGCATCTGGGCTGCCTGGTCACAGTGGTCCTTTAGCAGAAACATCTAGATTTCGGTATACTCTACCACCTCATGGTGTGAATTTGGATAGGGCGTGATTTGTATTTGAGGTTTTGTTTTTCTACTTGTGAGTCTAGGCTTTCAGAAGCAAGGGCCCCTGGGAAGCTCAAATGAGCCTTGAAGTAAGCACCCCACATAGTGGGAGAAACTAATTAGCAAAACTACAGATGAAATAATCTGCCAGTTACCCAGCTGTTCTTCCTGTGCTCTACAAGTGGCTTTTCCTACTTGTTCAATCAGTACGTCTGACTAGGTCTGGGGTGCAACTTTTGATACAAGGGCAACTTATCTTTGTATTCCCACTTTGAGCCGGATGTGAGCAGGCCTGCATGCTACTAGATGTACCCCTGTTGTAAACATCACATTTGGGGTGAGTACTTGTACTTAGGAAATTATGTGGAAAAACCACTTAGTAATTTATATGTGTAATGTGTGTTTTACTGACAACTCTCCAAGGGTTTGAATCTATTATATTTTCCTGTGTTTGACCGGACAGCATGTTAGGCTAGATCCATGTAATACAGAAAGGCTAACTCTGAGATTTAATGTCCTCTGAGATTTAATGTCCTCCTCTGTCTTCTTTTAGAATTCCCCTGTGACTTGAATTTTGCAAAGGTACCAAATGTGACGTATGCGAAGATGACGTCTGTAAACAATCTATTATACATTTCTTATGAGTCCAGCACGATGCTGATACATGCTTACATACCTGCCATTCCTTTAATTCTCTTCTTAGGTATAATTTCTGTACAAGATTCCCCACATAGCCTATTAATACCATCTGGTTTCCATTGCTACTTACACATTCTTTCTAGATCAGAAAACATTTGTTGCTGGAGCTGCATGTGATGCTCTCTTGCTGGGGCAGGTACCAAAACCTACAACCTGGTAGGAGATTCTGACTTCTGGAGCTGTTGTTTGGGAATTGCTGTAAAAAGCACTGTAGGGCAGGTATTTAATTCGTATGTCATGCTATGCGTTTCCTTACATTTGCAACATCAGAAGTGGCTTTTGCACTGTCATAAAAATGATAATGAAAATAACTATTTGAAGACCATTATTTTGAAGGCATAATACTTCAAGTATTTTTTCTGGTTCAGAAATGTGCGGCCATCAACTGGTGTAGCCTGGATCAGATCAGTTGAAGGATTTAAACCGTGATATCTTTGGCCTCTATGCGCTACATAAAGTAGTGCCATAAGGTTTCCTGATCTAATGCTGAGTTGCTGGGATGGGACTTGGAGCTGCAAAGTGTAGATATCAAATCAGTCTAAGGGAAAGGAGGGTCAACGCTGGCTGTGTTTGTCCCATTTTTAAGCAAGAGTATATTCTACTTGTGCAAATACCATTGCTTTATTTTTTAATGTGTTTATGGCTTCTTTGGGTTTAAATAGATTACCTAATCTCAGGGTCAGAGGTTTTGCAAAAGCTCTTGAAGGATTCAGATTGTGAAGTTCAGGTGTTCTCTGGTGTCCATTCAGAAAAGTAGTTCAAAGACTATAGGCTTCCAGGAGATTTTATCTTGGTGCATGAATTTTCTTTAACAAAAGCAGAAACAGTTACCTACTCAGGTGGAAAGAATACCTTGGCCATAGAACTGTATGAGACTTTTTTGGATCTTAAACTACTGTGTGAATGGTTCAAAGAGAAACACTGACACTGGATCATCCGAGTCTAATTTCCTTCACCTTTAATATTGCTTTCATAATTTGTAGATCTGTGCTGTTACAGCATGCCACAGCTTTGCCTGAGCACAGCTTTCAGGCTAGATGAAAGATTGTGTGGGGTATTCATGAACAGTCTTCTCTCCAGGCCATAAGCGAGGCAGAGCCTCAGGAGGGAATGGTCTGTGATACTGCGATGGAGTAATGCATGTTTCAATGCATATACACCTGCAAACTGCAACTTTAACTCATGGTGTTGAACCGCATTAATTCGCACATCTCTTTTCACCAGAGCTGAATTCTGAATTCAGAGATGTCCCTGACTGCTTATAGCAATTACAGATGTATGCAATGGTTTCTAATATTCTGGAGGGACCAGGCACTGGAGGACAATGAGGGCTTTGTTTTGCCAGTGAGTTTCACAGCAACTGGCTGACAGTAGAGGAAGTCTTGAGAGTCATTTTTTTAACTCTGTTTTGGTCATATTTAACTGGGACCATCATTTTCTTGTCCTAGTCTTAGTCCTTTCAAATTTACTTTTTCTTCTGTTTTCAGATTTTTCTTTGTTTGAACAGCCTTCTTTTCCAGTAGTGGAAACCTTTAGCAGTACAGGAGGAACAGTTTTCTTCTCTTACTGTATCTGGCTCCACAAAGGCACTACCTGGCTTCGATGACTCTGTCCCTTAGCCTGGGGTTGGAGCATGCACCATCTCATGAGATGGCTCTTTGAGTTGGCCTCTTGAGTGGTTGCAGACTGAAATGCTTTAAAGGTTCTAACATGAATAAATTTAGGTTGATCTTCATGAAGACAGCACGTTGACACAAAGGCTTAGTCTCAAGTTGTGCTTTCTGACTAGGAACTGTGGGGCGTTTTTTCTTCCCAATAATTATTTAATTCTTTTAACTGAACTGCAAGTATTTTCCCTGACCTTGTATTGAAAACCATTGAAATTTTGGCAACAACAATTAAGCTTACCAAATAACTGACATGGAAAATTTCAGCTTCAGTGGTTGTGGTTCAGCAACCCTTGATGGTTTATGAAAGGTGTCAAGCGGCTATAATCATAGTCATCAACACCTGTGCTGTATGTGTGTACCGAAACATGTATTTGATCTCCTTTGCTAGGAGTACGTGCAGTGCTTGATTGTTGGGAGTCTCTCTATTGGCTGCATTGCACATTTCTCTGTGGAAAGGGAATGTCTGTTTAGAGGGGCTGCTGCTTTTCTGTGAATCAAGTCTACTTTTATGGAAGCTTTCATTTTCTTTTCTTAGTGCTTTATTTTAAAATGAGATTTTCTAACTAGAAGTACACTATAATTCCTTGTGTAGAAAATAATTATCAGTAAGTTCCATTTCCTACAAATAATATGTTGTATATGCAGTTTCCATGTGTTATAATCTCAGATTTCTCATGGAGCCTCAGTATACATGGTTTTCAAGTATATTTTATATGCATCTTTAAAGCAGTGAAGTAGCTGTGATTAGGAGTGTGCTACATCAGGCTGAAGATGTAACTAGCCTAGAATCCTCCCTTTGTCCAAAAGTAGTGCTTAGAGAGGAGTGTGAGTACAGGACAAGCATATTTCCTCCTAATACCCTTCTGCCTGCCAACAGCTTGTTGTTCGTAGTCTTCCACAAGGTAGGATAACTTGTGTTTGAGTAGCCGCTGTATGAACACATAGCCGAGTCTCTGTGGTAATATGTATGAGCAAAAGGCAGAGATAAGAGTGCTCATGCAACCTGAAAGCTGACATTTCCTGATTTCTGAGATCTGAGCAGTGCAGCTTTAATATTGACTTTTCATGTGCTCAGTGATGGTGTTCAGTTTTGTACTCGAAGAGATGAACATTTTAAGATGTGAGGGGGAGTAATAGGGTGTTTGAAAAAAAGCCACAAAACACACACAAAACCCATCAGGTTGATACAGGAGAAAACTGTGTGCCTCTAGAGCTTGTAGTTTTTACTGATACTTTGTTAATATTTTAGTTGGATAGTGGATTCTCTGAGTTACTTGCTGGCACAACTACTTTTACATTGAGAAATTGCAAACTAAATGACCACGATATTGTGCCCGTGGGAGTCTGTTTCAGTTTTTGTACATGATCCAGACTTCTGGTGTATGAGTTGTAGAATATTTTGGGTTGGAAGGAACCTTTTAAAGGTCATCTAGTCCAACCCCTGTGCAACGAGCAGGGACATCTTCAACTAGATGAGGTTGCTCAGAGCCCCCTCAAACCTGACCTTGATTCTTTCTAGGGATGGGGCATCTACCACCTCTCTGGGCAACCTGTGCCAGTGTTTCTTTCACCGCCCTCATTGTAAAAAAATTCTTCCTTATATCTAATCTAAATCTATCCTCTCTTAGTTTAAAACCATTGCCCCTTATCCTAAGCCAACAGGCCCTGCTAAAAAGTTTGTCCCTATCTTTCCTGTAGGCCCCTTTTAAGTACTGAAAGGCTGCAATAAGATCTCTCCAGAGCCATCTCTTCTCCAGGGTGAACAACCCCAGTTTCTGTCAATATTGGTGGAAGTCTGCTTTGAAAAACTCACAGTATTTACTTATAGATCCCTAGTGTTGCAATACAGTTCTGACCTTCAGAGACACCACTTCTGAAGAACTCACAGAGCCTTTTTATTTTGTTGAATTTGATGAATGATGCCTGGCTTTCATTTCCCTGACAGACTGTTTATTTTCACCAGGTGTGCTTCAGGACTGACTCTTTGTTTGTTTGTTTTTCCCCTTTATTAGAGAGCTAGTTAGTTGTCAGTAAAATAACAATTACAGTATCTGAGCACTTATTACTTGTTCTGGAATGCCAGATGTCACAATACAACTTACAGGAAAAGATGGAAACTTCATCTCTTGTAGTCTTGAAAATTTAAGGCAAAGTAGAATTTGATTTTTTATATCCCATCTGAGTGAATCCTTCCGTAGTAAGCAAGTATTTGCATACTCTGTATGTAAGCAAGCTCTAGCTAAACAGCATCCACTAAATCTTGTGTAGTCTATTGCTGACTTGCAAAAATTGCTGGGAACCGTTATACCAATATGATCATCCATCTGGCAGAAAAAACCCCACTGTAAACTGCAGCGCCGTTAACGCTTCTGTATGGCAAAAGCTCTAATGTGCTGGATCCGTTCTGTACCTCAATGAATTACCCACAGTAAAAGAATAGTATAAACAATTGTAGTTTGAAGCACTCACTTGTACAAACCTGCAATTATAATTGGTAGTGAGAGACTGTGGGAAGCAGTATCTTTTGATAGTATCTCTCAAAAAACATATCAAAAAGAAAAAACAGCTTTCCCAAAGAATTTGAGAACTTGCTAATTCTAGACTGAGACATGAGTTTTGTAAAAATATGCAGCTTGCTGTTTTTCAATAATTTATAGCTTTCTTTGAATGCAGGAAAGTAAAATTGCCAAATTTGACCTTGGACCAGAATCATAGCTGGAATATTAAATTATTTTTGTTTTATGTAAACCACAGTGACCAGTCATGTAATTGTCCTCTGCAGGAGGTTCTTGAAAGGCACTGGAACTAATTGCAACTGCAGCGGCCCAACATGGACAACAGATTAATTTGACTCTGCTTCAGATTGTTTCGCACTAACATGCCTTGTGTCCATAAACTTTACATGTCATCTAGTTGTCAAACCACATTGGAAGTGGGTTAACTTAGAAGTGGGTTAAATTTGCCCTCAGCAAAGTGGGCATGGATGCCCTTGTGTACTCTTGCAGGTGTACAAAGTTTTCTAACTAGTTCCTTATGACTCACACAGCCAGTAAAGCCGTATCTCTTTGCCGATTGATGTGTTCTCTCCTGCTCCAAGGCCATCCAGGCAGGATTTCATCTCTAGTTTTAAATATTGGTGTGTGGCAGTTACCATCCTGTGCAATTTTAGTTTGTGGGGAGATCACATATCTTTGTCCTGAGTACTCCCCAGTCATGCCTCAGGCAACTGTGTTGTGGTCATGTACTGGAAATGCTCAGTGTAATTGACCCCTGGAGAGGGGAGCTTTATCTTTGCCAGCTGTCAGGCAGTAGCTTAACGGAGCTATTAAAGCAGGAGTTGGGGCAGGTTCCAAGTAAGGGGACAACCAGGGCTCTCTTAGTGCCTTCGTAAAATGAAATAGCTGTGGTCAAACTATACTGTATTGACTGTTGCCTCTCCACAATATGATGAGATGTGTGATGCTGTAACTTAAAAATCTTCCTTGTTGCTTGCAAGACTTGTGGCAGTGTGAATCATAGAATGGTTTAGGTTGGAAAGGACCTGGAAGATAACTCATTTCCAAACTCATGTGCTGGTAACCCACTGAACCAAGTGGAGTCATACAAAAATCTTCAGTGAGTCCAAGTTAGAACAAGAGGAATCTGGACCATAGATCTCCACCTCGCCCCATCATGTTTCCAATTCCTGTAAGTATTTAAGGCCATGTAGAAATAGAACTTAATGGAAGGAGAAATAATGTACTTACTGCCTTCCTGCCGCACCACCGCTGGACTGAATGTAGCAGTTAGTGATGATGCAAATTCTTTATTCCTCTTTTAGGGTGGTAGGAAAGCTCAGGAAAAATTATACTTATTTGTCTTTGTGTGGGTTTTTACCACAATCCAAAAATAAAAATAAAGAATAATAAATAATAATATCACCTGACTAAAGGAGTTTTAAGAAAGGCACTGGAGATAACTTGTGTTTTATTTTCATTGTAGTGTCAGTGTGAGAAGATAGAGAGAAACTTAGCTGGTAGAGAAGCAATTTAGCTGCCTTAAGCAAATGCTGTTCTAGCTTTGCACAGCCTTATGACTCTACAATAAAAATACTTTAATGTGAACAACTTTCATCTTGGTATACTATTGAGTTTTTATTATTAAAAATAATAAATAATATCCTGAAATTTCATTGCATTTGTCATTTGATGGCTTTATAGTCCTCTCTCTCTGTTTTGACGCCCTACTGCCATAACATCCAGGCAGACCTTATAACAAATTCAGAACAAGCACTATGTTAAAATAACTTTGTAATAAACAGCATATTAAAACTGAAGGTATAAAATACAAATGAAAGCATGAATACCTAAGTTTAAAATAGCACTTTGCATGAGTTCACCCTCAAGTAGGTAAGTGTATATGGGGGAATATTTTGCTTTATCACACAGTAAAATTTTGTATCTAAGAACATGGATTTCCCACAAACTCCTCCTAGATTTGAAAGAAGAGTTTCTGTCTTTCCCTTTCTTAAATTGCTTCGTTTCATAGAAGCTGTTTCATGTAACTGAGAGTATCTGATACTCCATGTTGAAGTGCAGGTCTCTTGCTTTCAGAAAACACTTGATTGCGTTGCAGAAGTCAGTTGTAGCAAGAAACACTTCCATGTTAAGAGGCTGGTTAGCTGGGTGCTGATCTGTCCTTCAGCTCTCTAAAAGCTGTTTCCCCCAATCATTCTGGGACTTCTTAAGGCAGATTTGAGTTGACTCTTTTCTAGGCAAGTGTTTAGTGGAAGGTTTTGCAAGCTTGAGGAGTGCATTGCATGGCTGGCAATTCCAAAGTGCTGCAAATCAGGACTCATCTCAGGAGATGCTTCTCTGTGTGTAGATGTGAATGTTCCTGTTGTCAGCATGGGTGTGAGTATAAGTCAGGACCTGTCTAAAATCCTGGCATTGTGGGTCTTCCTAACCTTTTCCACCACCTCTCCAGGTAACCCTTTTACAATGGTCAGTACGGTGCTTTGAAGCCCGATGAAAGTATCTATGGAGAATCTCAAAACTTAGAGTGGGAAGTGGCAAAAAGAATGGTTTTTATTAACAGCTTTGAACCATTCAGGAACCCTAACGGTGCAAACCATTAGTAACTGTCTTCATATCAACCACCTTTGTGACAGCAGAGTAGTTTTCTTGATACCTGTGCATGCTTCTGTCACAGCAGTCCCGTGGCAGCTCTGCTGCTACCCAGCCACTCTGCAGCAGCAGGAGGCTCTTGGCTAGCAACAAGCAGTAACTTCCCATACTGGGCAAGTTACTTTGCAGAAGGTGTTCAGTCTGCAGAGTTGTAGGAAGGTGATTTACTTTTATCACTTGGTGTCTCAAGTCTGAAATAATATCTTATCCCATTAATTATCGTGGTTAGGTAAAGACCAAAGCCTGGTAACTATCTTTAGAAGTATCAGATTCTTGTCAGTCTTCCTTTCTTTCTCATATGCTCTTACTGCCCTTAATTCTAAGCTGTTCCTGTGGAGTCTGAGCCATCAGTCTAATTGTACTTGCAGGTGGGGGAGAACAATCTTGGTTAGCATTTTTTCTATGTGACCTGACAGTGTTTCAGAAGCACTAGTGGTTTAGAGGTCAGGATTGCAGAATGTATTAAGGGTGTGCCCAAGAAATGCAAGTGAGCTGACACAGACATACCCTACAACTATAATGAATGGTCCCTGTGAATCAGGCAGAATATATGTGTAAAAATCCTTGACAGCTCTTCTGACTTGTGCAATGTGATATGCAGCATGTTGCCCTTCAGAAGTAATCCAAAACTGGACTTGAGATTTCTACTTTTGGGGCTTTTTCACACATTGTCTCTTACAGGACTTCACAGAAACAGCATTCCTTGAAGAAATGTGTTATTGCTTTCCTCAAACACAGTGCGCCAGACACTTGCACCTCTTCTCTTTCTCCTCATTTCCAGTGTTTGGAAATGTTGGAACACCTTTCTGGTGGCATAAGTAAGAGCTGAGACAGGTTTGAAAACAGCGGAATCCTTCATATGCCTAGAAATGAAAATAATCAAAATAAAATTGCCATAGTCATTAAAAACTTACCCAAACATTTCTTTCCCATTGCTTTTCCTCGTTTCCACTGTTGAGAGAGGACTATGTTGTTTAATAGTTTAGAACAGGTAAGAAACAGCGGAGGAAATCCTTTCCCATTGCTCTGACTTGTGCCAATGGACACAGAATTCACAAGGGAGGAAATAATCTTGTCTCACCTCTGAATCTGATTTCTGAGAAACCAGCTTATGTTTTTACTTTTCAGGAAGAGATAATGAGTCCTGGAAGTCCTCTTGGTTTTTACAATTGAACAGACCCTTATGTAGCAGGTGCACTATGTTAGTCGAGTTAGTTGAGTTTTGCCAACAGAAACTTGTGGCTCTGTAACGTTGCTGTGTTGATGCCAGTGATGTTTCTTCAAACATCTTTTGGTACTGAGGGTAATGAATAGCCTGTGCCCAAGCTACTTCAGGCTTTTACTCTTCAGGACAGGATGGCTGTGTTCACACCATCTGTGGGGAACAGGCCCCAATCTCTGCTCCTTTCTGAACCATATCTGGGAGTTTCTGGGAAAGCGTTAAGTGGCCCAGTCCAGAGTGATCTCAGAAACCACTGAGGTGATTTGATAATAGAAATGACTGAGTTCCAGTGCCTGGGCAGTGGTGGCACTGGTTAATTTAATGGGATGGGCAGGAGTGGAGAATGCATGTTCTTGGAACTAGCTGCAGCCCTGTTTTCAGAGTGTACGACATCAGGTGAGCTCCAAAGGGCTGAAAGAAACCACGTTTTATGTGCTTAATAGCCCCCATCCTTCTGCCTTTCTACCACTGCTTGTGATAGCATTTCCTTTAGAGAAATCCAATGTCCTACTGAAGGATACTGCAGGTGGTATGCACTAGTATATGAACAATTTTGAGAGAGGTTCCAAGTAGCTGCGTATTTTTTCACCTGTCTCCTTGGTTTGCGCATTTCAATTGAATATATTGATATACAAATTATGTAAGACTCTTGTATTCAGTAGCTGCTAATTGTGACCTTGCTAACTTTATTGAAGTTTAAGCAGTCAGATTTGCTGCTCTGTACCTTCACGGAATGGAATCAGAGAGTCGTTGAAGTTGGAAGACAGCTCTGGAGGTCATCTTCTCCAACCTCCTGCTCAAAGCACTGTCAGCTAGAGCAGGTTGTCCAGGGCTGTGTCCCATCAGTTTTGAGTATCTCCAGGAATGGAAACTCCACAACTTTTCTGAACATCTGTTCTAGTATTCTAGCACAGTCATAGTAAAAAAGGTTCTTTAAGTTTAAATGGAGCTTCCTGCGTTTCAGTTTGTGCCCATTGCCTCTTTACTCCTTCCACCAGGTATTCATTCACGCACATTGAAAAGCTCCCTCCTGAGCTTCCTCTTCTCCTGGCTGAGCAGTCTCAGCTCTCTCAGCCTTTCCTATCCGACAGATGCTCCAATCCATTAATTGTCTTCATAGGCCTTTGCCGGACTTGTTCTGGTATGTCCATATCTCTTGTACTGAGGATCCCAGAACTGGTCACAGTAGTTCAGATGTAGCCTCATCAGGGTCAAGTAGAGGGGAAGTATCACCTCCCTCCTCCTGCTGGAATCATCCTGCCCTACTGCAGCCCAGGAGCCTGTTGGCCTCCTTTGTTGCAAGGACACATTGCTAGCTTATGTTCAACTTGGTATCCACCAGGATGCCAGATCCTTTTCTTACTAGCTGAATAACAATTGTTTCCTACGCTACTATGAATGGACCTTATGCAATCTCCTCGTTATCATTTAAGTAGCACCTGGCTGCTGAGAGCAGATACGGGGTCCTGAGGACATGCCTGGGAGTGCCCGTGGCTCACTGTATGTTGCAGAAAGAATCTTGGCCCACCTGTCTTCAAAGGTCATCAGAAAATTGCTTGGGAGCAGGCTAGAAATAACTTGATTTAAATCAACTTCTTATGCAACTGTGCTGAAGGATTTGTAGCTGATACTTCAATCTATAGACAGCTGTGATCCTACTTACCATCCAGCTGATTTACTTCTGGGGTATTGACAGGACTTCACACTGCCAGTGCTCACATAGTGCACATTTTCCTTAACCAGGGAAGCTTTGCAGTCTGAGAAATCTGCAGAAAATAACTTGTTCCAGTGGGAAGAAAACAGTAAAACACTGGTGAGGAAAATGAAGCAAAATGTGTATCATGAGGACTCATAGGAGAACATTACAGAAGAAATATAAGTGAATTGAGCAAAGAGTATTTACAGATTAGGATATTTGTTTTAGAATTTTAATTATACACTGGGAGATAAAGTAAATAATTTTTTTGTATCTATTTTTGCGTTTGTATTGCTGCTATTCAGATCTTGCTACATGAATATTGTTATTTGCTGGAGTTTCACAAGACATGCATCTACAAGTAAGAAAGGGTGCTAAGCCTAAATGTTTATTTATTATGTAGACACAACAAATTGTATTTTGTGCATAACCAAAACTGCGTTAGAAACTAACCCTAAAATGATTTGGCTTTTGTATTGAGGACTGAATCCAAGCTAACAAATGGAGATGAAGATAAACAATTTAGTACTTGACTGGAAACACCTGTGAAATACCTCAAAGGAATTAAGGGGTGTTCCTCTAAGAAACTGACACGGCCAACAGCCCAGCTGAAGTGCCTCTACACCAATGCACACAACATGGGCAATAAACAGGAGGAGCTAGAAGCCACCGTGCTGCTAGAAAGCTATGACCTATTTGCCGTTACTGAAACTTGGTGGGATGAGCCCTGTGACTGGAGTGCAGCTATCAGTGTCTACAGGCTGTTCAGAAGGGACAGGTGAGAAAGAAGGGGTGGAAACATTGTCCTCCACATCAAGAAATGGAGAGAACATGAAGAGCTGTCTCTGAAGAATAGCCATGAGCAGGTTGAAAGCTTGTAGGTAAGAATTTAGAGACCAAGGCAGCCAAGGGAATCTTGTGGTTGATGTTCACTGGAAACCTCTCTTCCCACACTATGATCCAATGGAAGATGTCCCTGCTCATTGCAGGGGGTTGGACTAGATGATCTTTGAAGGTCCCTTCCAACCCAAACTGCTCTCTGATCCTATGATTCTAAGAATTGAATCTGTGGCTCAGTATTAGTAGTCAGTAAATGATTTTGTGTCTGAGCTCTGATATGAACAGATGTATCTTCATTGAACCAGAACAGTCACTCTTTGCACCAGGAAAGTGTCTGGCCCTAGACTGAACCATTGTGCCACTGATACCTAATGCACATTCTGTAAGTAAAAGCACTGTGTGTACACAGTCTGTCGTCTGCTCTTCTGGTCTGCTTAGGGAGCTAGTCTTCAGTATTGCCGTAGGTGATTTCTGTGATGATACTTTCCAGTCTTCTTCCCCTGTATAAATTATTATATGCAAATTGTTGTTAAGGGTTATAATACATTCACTAGCCACAGTTGCTGCTTCTTCTCTAATCTGATTTTATTGGTTGATTAGTGTTTGTTCAATTCATTGCCTCTTTAACAAAAAGACTTAAAGGTGGATCATGTAATGTGTTTAAATGCATCCTCTCTATGTACTCTTCCTTAAAAACAAGATGTAGCTGAAAATTTGTAGATAATACAATGTTTTTCTGCTATTCTGAAGTGATGCAGACTCTCTGAAAGAGAAAAAGTTTAATTTATAGTTCCCACAGTTGGTTAAGTATTAAATAGGAGGAATAGGCCAGCAGAATAAAATCCTTATGTCCTGATTCTTCTTCCAGCTACAATAATAAAGGCTGGAAGAAATGCAGAGGAGCTCTGGAAAGTTTGTTGCATCACTGCACCAGCAATGCAGCTGTACCTGTGGTGTGTCTGTATCTGTAGGACTGTGCATATCATTGAGTAGAGCTGATTCTTACAATTGGAAAATTTAATTACATTATTATTTTATAACAATAGGTTACGAAATGGGCAGCATGAACTGTAAGTTAAGGGTCCATCAGAGGTGGTGTGTGCAGCCTGACAGGTGCCAGGCTTCTAGTTAAAGCTGTCAAAGAGAAATGGTAGAGCAAAAAGTGCATCAGGAGAAACGCGTCTGATCCTTCCTTGAGGTCAGGAGAGTTGAAGCAGTCTGTGGTGCTTAACCTATGAGCATGCTGCTTTTAATTTTCCATTTTTATTAACATGAATTATGAACATTATGAATATTAACACAAAACCTTTCTCGATTTCATTTTTTATTAAAAAATGAAGGGTAAAGCTGGTACAGGCATGGAAGAAGGCACCACTGAAAGCTGCTTGGAGATAACAGTGTGGAGCAGGAGGGAGGTAGGGGTAGAGATTGGGAAATGTTGTAGTACTGTATGTACCTCAGCACTGGGATGTGAAAGCTTATTTTAATATTTAATAAAATTTTAATTTTGCCTTTTTTTAAAGAAAGCAGGTTTTGGAAAATCTTACTAGAAAATGTAAGATCTCAAATTCTGGTCTGCTGGAACTTATAATGACCCACAGAGCTTTTGTAATGCAGTACAGTAAGCTGTCTGGTCACATTATGTCGGGCCTCCTTGCTTCCCACAAGTTTGGCATTAAAAGAAACTCTGAAAATGAATTAAATGTATTCCAAATACTACTTTTTTGTGTAGGTTTTTGCCTGAATGACATACGATGGTTAGAGTCATCAGAAGGCAGAAAGGATGGCCTTCCTCAGCATTGCAGAACGAGTGAGGTGGCCCCCAAGATTTCTTTCTGAGGCGTTGCAAAAACATGAAAGATATTGCATATAAATGATCTGTCTTTCCTCATCCTTCCATGTTTTGCATACTGAAGAATTGTGTCCTTGGTGTGTATTTTGTGGCGTAGCATCTTTGGGTTATTGATTGGATTGATTAGTAGCAAATTAGAGCAAGCAGCAGTATTTACTGACAATTGCTGTCCCTTGGATGGGGGAGGCAGGCTCCCGGAGCCTGGTCCTCAGCCACAGGAGTGTTTCATACCAGTACAGTTCAAAGATCTCAGTGGCTACATTTGTCTGTGATAGGAGCAGCTGTTCTTCCTCAATTAAATGGCAGCTTTTTTGAATTCACATGTGTGCTTTGTGGGGCTTGCCCCCTTTGCTGGTTACACAAACCGGTTTTATTTCTAGGCAGAACTCCTTTTGCTTTAGAAATGTCAGAAGGTAAGACAGTCTTCTGTGTGATTTCAAGGATTTCCTGGTTCTAGTTGGGTTGGGCACTTCAAGAATGAATGTTAGGGGGTTTTTTTGTGTGTGTGTGTGTGATTATTTTTCTTGTGGTGATAAGTGATTCTTTTTCTGGAAGAAAACTGATTTTGGTAAGGTCCACCATTAGGAGTTACAGGAAAGGCTCTTGTTTGAGTTTGCTGTAAAGACTTCAGTCAATTTTAATGCTTTCCAAATTGGCTTTCCCTTTCCTAATCTGTTCTGTGTAGAAGCTGTGCATTGTAAAATATGAATGTGTGTTTACCCCAGAATAAATTAACAGGAGTTTTGCCAGCGGGCATGATGTAATGTGATTTTATTTTTTTTTTTAATTAATAAAGAAATGGGATAAGTAATGCATAATGGGTTGCACACTGAGCAACATCAGATTAACTAGGAATTGAAGAACTGTATGTCCTGCTGATGGTGGACAAAATCAAAGGTGTTGACAGATTCACTCACTCCATCACAAACAAAAAAGACCTTGAGGTTGTTTATTTGAATAGGGGGAACATAAATCCTACACACAGGTACCAGTAAGCAATAGTCTTGGATTTTGTTTCTTAAAAAATACGATGTGCAATATAATAGAAGTCCTTTATTATATATCTTTGTATCTTTATATATAGCTGTAGATAATATATAATTTTGTATGTCCAGGAAGTAGGTCAACAAATGTATATACAACAAGCAATGTGGATTTATAGACTGCCTGCTAAAGGTTTACATTTATCCTTAATTTACTTTGTGGGTCCTATCGGGTCCTTCCTGAGAGCACTAAAAATGGTTGTCTCACATTTTACAGTACATTTGAAATGTGGCGTAATATGATTTGTGCCTGAATTTATATTTCAGAGGGGAATTCAAGTTATTACTATTTCCTCCTATTAAAATCATCAGGTCCTGAATATGTTCAGCTGAAAAACAGGACTGTCTAACAGTCTTTTACTCAAGACTTGTAAGGAATCAATATAGTTCCCATCAGTACAGTAAATTACTTACTGAACCACTTACAGTAATCACGATGCACAATTTCTCATTAACCCCTTCCCTTCTCTGTATAAAACCAATATTGTCATAGAAGAAAATTATTTTGGAATGCATTTGTAAATCATTAGACACTAGAGTAATTAGTTCAAAATTTGGTAACTAAGGCTGTTACATATCTGCAACAGTTCTGTTTAATATCTGTATCAACAACCTGGACAAGGGGACTGAGTGTACCCTCAGTAAGTTTGCAGATGACACCAAATTGGGTGGGAGCATTGATCTGCTTGAGGGGGATCTGAACAGACTGGATGGATGGGCCGAGGCCAATGATATGAAGTTCAGTAAGGTCAAGTGCTGGGTCCTACACCTGGGTCACACCAACTCCATGCAGTGCTACAGGCTTGGGGAAGAGTAGCTGGAAAGCTGCCTGGCAGAAAAGGTCCTGCGGGTGTTGGTCTACAGCCAGCTGAATATGAGCCAGCAGTGTGCCCAGGTGGCCTGAAAGGAGGCTGTAGCCAGGTGGGGATTGGTCTCTTCTCCCAAGTAACAAGCAATGGGACAAGAGGAAATGGCCTCAAGTTACGCCAGAGGAGGTTTAGGTTGGATATTAGGAAAAAATTCTTCACCGAAAGGGTTGTCAAGCACTGGAACAGGCTGCCCAGGGAAGTGGTGGAATCGCCATCCCTGGAGGTATTTAAAAGATGTGTAGATGAGGTGCTGAGGGAGGTGGTTTTGCGGTGGACTTAAAATCATAGAATTATTTAGGTTGGAAAAGACCTTTGATATCATCAAGTCCAACCATTAGTCTAGCACTGCCAAGTCTACCACAGTTCCTAAAATGAATATCCAAGATCCATGTTCTGTTAACTCACTGTCTTTCAGTATTTTTACATGACTTCACCATTAGTGCAGGTTTGTTTCCTTTCAATAGCATAAATCTAATATCATTGTGACTGAGCAGATGGATGTGCTTGAGCCTGTGTAGCAGGGTGTAGGAGCCCCAAAGGTAGTGGTGGCCGGGGAGAAGCAGCCAGGGGTCACTTGCTGGGTTTGGTCATTGGGAAGAGTCAGGGAAAAACTGAGTGCCAGAAGGACATCTCCTAACTTGGTCCATTTTTGGAGACTGTTGTGACGCAGGAGGTATATAGCTCAAAGGACTGTGTCAGAATTGAGAGAATAGAAAATGACAGCATTATTTGATGGAATATGGAGAGAATTGATGAAGGCAGCACTAAGGAGAGAGGAAGTTACGCCAAACTAAATAGCTATGCCAAGTTAAATAGCTTCACAGATGTATTACTGATCACTTAATAAGTTTGTCAAAACCAGAAACAAAATAATGTCTTGGTTGTTGCTAATTTTGTATTTGAAAATGCAGCTAAGTTAAAGGTTGTGTTATTTGTCTTTCATATCCTGTTTGTGCTTGTGGTTCAGAAGCGTGGAGGAAGGGCAGAAAGGTACAAGAGAACTGCGACCTGAGAGGAGGTTTATGGAAATAAACTGGTTTTATTGTAGCTTTATTGGCAGCGTTAACAATAGTCATCGCTTCCTCATGTCAGAACTATAAACAGACATGATGTGAAGACAGAGGATGTAGATAATGTTCCAAAAGTGCCTTTGTTTACATAGTTGTTTTTTTGAATTTAATAAGACATTAATTGACTACTGTGACAGTGTTTTCTTTGAGAAACTTTGCTGTAGAGCAAGTCTCATCCAGATCCAGCAAATAATGAAAGAGAAAGAGCCAGAAAATCATCTTATTCTTCTTTGATCATGTTAACATATAAAGGCGTGTCCAAAGCTAATTTGATACACAAGCAAACGCCTTGCTGTGCTTTCCTGTGCTTCCACTGGAGCCATACTGGAGTCATGGGCCTCTCCCATTCCTGTGACTTACCAGAAAGTAATTCCTACAGCTCCATGGAGGTTTGCTGCGTTAGATAACAGGATGAGAAACCACAAGAATGCTGGCTCTCATGTTAGAGAACTTCCTCAGTTGGAGATCTCTAATATTCATCAAAGTTAAATAGTCTTGTTTGCTCCTTCTACTCCCTATCATTAGAAACTATTGTTCCCTCTGCTTTATTTCCATACCAGTATCCCTTGTGTCCCTTATCTGTCTAAGTTGGTCCCCAGCTGAGGGTTGCTCACCGTGTTAGAAGTACCAGGCAGCTACCAACAGCAATTCTGGGAGCTAATTCTGCTTCGCCCAGGCTGGCAGCGGCCGTTATGCTGGTAGGTAGTTCAATAACGCGTTTGCTGCTATGGTGAGTCTGAGGAAAATGAATCCATTTTTACTTCTGAAGCAAGTGAGTCTCATCTGATTAGTGAGATATTAGACAGCTGAAGTGGAGCACAGAGGGTGGTAATGCAAGCTGCAGTTTACCAAGAGTCTGCACCAGTCTTATGGCTAAAATGATTAATAAAATGAGCCTGATCTAACTGCTTTTGCAAGAAAAGCTACAGATTTGCCACAAGGCATTGATGACAAAGTGGCTGATGTGTCTGGTTGACTAGTGAGGAGACTGACATGAGGAGGAGAGACATGCTTGTAAATTTTCACGTGGAAAGCAGAAAATCTAGGACTGCAGAAGATCTGATGGGTTATCAAGAACAGCGTCATGAAGTCATATCAAGTTTGTTCTGAAAACATCATTGATTTCCAGTTTGTGCTTCCTCTTTTACAAGATGTTTCTGAACCCAGCGTCCTCAATTGTATTCATATCCATTTGTTCTCTTTTCAACATAGTTCCTAAAATAGTTATTTTCTTTGCCCAATGTTCATCTCCCTCCACTGCCCTCATGAGGCTGTTCTCATTCTTTAAGTGACTTTTCCTTTCTCACGTCCTCTCATAATTTCACCATTCCTCACCATGAAGTCATACCCTCTCTCTTTGCCTGTTCTTGTTTGAATTCTTCTTCCCTGAGTATATGATAATTTTATACTTGTGTCTCACCAGCACCTGAACAATGATATTCATGTCTGTGTCTCTGCCATGGAAATTTCTTACTTGATAAGTCCTAGGAGGCTGGTTTTTAAGCAGTGAAGTGAAGAGAAGCCAACAATCAGCCTATATAAGCAAGAGCAAAGATGTGATCAGACTATTTGAAGTAGAAAAACCCACTGAACTAGAATTGTGAATGTGTTTGTGGAACTAAAGAGGTAAATACAAAAGCAGTATGTATGAAATTGTTCTACCTCTAACCTAGCAAAGCACATTACTGTCAATTAAGTAAGAATATCCTGTCATGCCAAGAACAATTTAAGATGGTGTTTCAGCATTTAAGTATAAACTTGAAAAAGTTTTCATCTTGTATAATTTAGGGGCTTAGTGAGTCCCATGTTCCTGTTTTTCTAGGTTTGTCAGCTGGATCCATCCAGAAATATGATCAAAAGGCATATGACTGAAGTTTATAAATCATGAAAGCAACAGATAAGCTGAATGTTGAACTGTTAACCAAATATTGCACTGCAAGAAATAGAGAACGCTTGAAGCCATTAGTAAGAAATCAAAATAAACCAGACAAAACTGGGCAGGGAGCTTCTGGAATTTGCTACCCCAGGAGGCTGCAGAGGCAGACAATATCAGAAAAATCAAAAAGACAAATGTATGGACATCAGGACAATAAGTAAAAATTCTGTAATGTCTAATACCCGTAGTATAACAGTTCTGGATGCTAGCATGGTGCAAAGGGAATGACTTCAGAAAGTAGCTCTCCCAATAGTTCTCCCAAAATATTTCTCCTCCTGCCACTCTGAATTAGGGCTGGGTGAACTGTTGGTCTGGCATTAGGGCATTTTTTTAGTGTCCTTGTGTTCTTCACCCTCTTCATTCTTTACTAGATTCTGTGCCCCAGGGTAAGTAAACTGAATATCTTGTCTTGATATTCAGGTATACCTATTGTATTATACTCAGCAGATAAGATCACCTTCCTCCGCCATATTTTGCACACATCATTTGTTCCCACTAGTGGTTTATCTTTTTCATCAACTTTAAATTAGTCATAGTTTTCTTCATGTTTTTGTCTGAGACCAGCCTCTTACTAACTATCTGCTCTCATTTCCCTGTATTTCTTCAGTTCTTTATGTACACATTTAACAAGTCCTTTCTTACCTGTTCATTCACCCTCATTACAAGAGTATTTCCAAGGCTTCTCACCTGGTGTCCCTCTAGATGTCTGTGAACTGGCTGCTGGTGCAGCTTCACAGGCTCGGGGAGAAGAGCCGCAGGGGGGACCAGCGCAGAGAGGTACGAGTCTTTCTGCCACATTCCTTGCTCTAGGGCCAATGCCAACCGCATTGGGCCAATGCTTATACTCACATTAATGTTCTGTGGCATGCAGTGTTTCTCCCTCCATTCAAATTTTCATCTAATCCCAGCTTGATCAAATGAGATCTGCAGCAGCTAAGTCATATTAGAAAAAATTAGGCCATCAATCCATTATTAAGCTGGAAAGTATTTTATAGTCTGTGTCTGGCCTCGGGGTGTCTCAGAACATTCCACGGCTGATCTGTCCTGAGTATGAGAGGGCTGGGGTGTAGGTGCTAAAAGACGCGTACAGATACTGGGGGAGTTGTGGGGATGTTTTTAAAGCATTTGGTTTCCAGCCTTGGATTAGCTAGAGCCAAGGCCTACGTGTTTGTGACTGCGGTCTTTGTGGTTCTGATGGTCAAGGTGCTTTTGAAAAAATTCTCCTGGTCTCGTTTATGCAGGTAGCTGCTACATCCAAGAGATAGTGCCAGTTCTGTAGCGTTGGGAGATTATCCTGAGATATATGTAAAGTTCTGTTGTTTGTGTCTTAGCAAAGATCAGTGTACACTCTTAGAAAATGTTACATTTGTTACATCTTCTGGTCTTGATAGTATGTTCTATCCAGCACTCTGAAAATTAAAAATCTCTCGCTGATTTTTACTGGATAGCTGTTTCTCTGTTTTAACTGTGGTACTTGCCATAATGACTGTCTTTTGTGTATGCTTATTCATTTCCTTAGTTAATATTCTCTTTTTCTAAGAAATCTTGAGATCCTTGGTGCAGGTAGTTTCACAGAATCACTGAACAGCTGATGTTGGAAGGCACCTCTGGTGATCACCTAGTCTCACCCCCTATTCAAAGCAGGGGCAACTACAGCAGGTTGCTCAGAACCTTGTTAGTCAGGTTTTGAATGTTTCCAAAGACGGAGACTCCACAACCTCTCTGGACAATGGTATCAATGCTCAATAACCCTTACAGACTTCCTAGCACCAAATGATAACTCTTTCAGATATGTACAGTATAGGAAGCAAGACAGTAGAGCATCTGAAATCATTAACTGATTGTTAGGACCTTGGCCTTAGTAACTAATTGGCTTTGGTGAGGATGGAGGCATTAGAGGTATCTTTTAAAAAGCATGACTTAGTACCAGAGTAAATAATTATTCCAGTTCTGCCTTGGATGTTGTTGTTCTGAGTGTTGAGAGGGAAGAAAGTATGGGGAGGATTGAATTTTCTTTAGTTCGGGTCACTTACTGCATTCTTGAAATGCCACATTTGGATGTTTGCCTTCTCGCCTCATCACTGCCTCAACGTGTCACATTGGATTTGGTGCAAGAAATAGTTAATTTAAGGCAGCTGGTGCAAGCTGCTGCAGATAGTATGAGTCAAAGACAATTTTTTCCAATGGCATTGTGCTTTGAGCCTAAGCTGCAGAGGAACTGGCAGTGCCAGGAGTTGAAAAGAGATGTCTCTGTTTTGTGCACACTGGAGTTCCAAAGGCGGTGACTGGGGTAGAAAACCAATTTGAATATGAAATAAAGAGTTGCCCAGAGGAAGTAAAGACTAATGACTATATCCATGGCCAAAAAGAGGTGGAGGGCACTGGATGAGATGCATGGCCTCTGTCTGTCCTTTCTTATTACAGTTGCTGACTCCCTGCCCTAAGATGACATGCGTGTTGGCACTCTTTAAACTGATGACTTGTTTATTTTTGGTTGGCTTTCAGTTGCTAGATTGACATTACAGACCATAGTCTTGGACTGCTGTACATCCTTTATAAATTGCTTTAAGATGTTTTAGTGTGATAAGATGATATAAAAATTGAAGTCATTACTACTATCTGTATTACCAGAGGAATTGGACAGCTGGCATTGATCTGTAAGAGACTAATTTCCATATTTTGTTATTACATTAACCCATAGAATTCTTCTTGTTTATGATTTCAAAGGAAGTTTCCCTAATCAAAAGGTCATCCTCTGTAGCATGTAGCGCTTGAGAGACATGGGAGGAAGAAAATGTATGGACTCTGTCATTTTTTATCTGATCAATAACATCTTGCTTTGTTCATAGTAATATCCCAGTATTTTACATTGCATTGTATCAAGATCTCACCAACCGCTTCACAGAACTGCTTGTGAGAGAAATCTAGCAGTTAGTGAAGGCTATACCGCTAACTGCTTGGTTTGGGGCAAATATTATGCTCCCCTTGAAATTCTTGGCATTTATCTTAAATTTTTTAATTAAAATAATCAGAAAAATTCTGTACTCATTGCTGTTTTGTAAGGAAAGAGATTGAATAAGGGCCTTATCTTGCTGTGTTGAGTAACACTTTATGATGAGCTAAATTGTACCATTCATCCAAGAGCCACAGTAATGGTAGCACAGAGGCTGCTGTGTTGCAGAGGGAGTAACATGCTCTTTGCTATCGTCTCCTGGTTTCAGAATAAAGCCTGAGAAATCAAAGAAGAGATTTTTAATAATTTAAAAGCACTTACAGCCAGAACTAGAGGAGGTAAAAAGTTGAGTCTGTTTAAAAAAAGTGAATCAAACAACACCTCATTTTCCAAGGTGGTATCAGTGTAGCTCCAGTGTGATTTGCCGCTATTGGCAAGGGCACCTTTGGACAGCAAATGTGTATACTGGGAATCAAAGGTCAGTAGAGGGCTGCAGGGCATCCCTCCCTCTACTACCTCACAGCAGTGGTGAAGACCAAAGAAAGTAAGTTTTGGTTTTCTTCCTAAGGTAAAGCTTTGCTTGATGCTTTAGTTCTCTGCTTGGTCCAAATACTTCCTTAGCGTTGGCTCAGCCAGTGTGCTGTCTTCCTCCTGGTTGCTTGTAGCATAGAGATGCCCAAAAGATGGAGTCAGAGTTCCACTAGCACAATCTGGGTAGTGTGTGATATTTTAATGCCTAAAGTCCGCGTGGGACTGTTGTTCAACACTACTGGTAAAGATAAGGCACGAACTGGGAGGGATTGCCTGAAAAGACCATAGGCTCCTTATAGTTGGGCACATGTTTTTTTATGGTTGCGCAAACATCTTTTTCAGGAAGGGTTTAGATATAACTGCTCATGTGAAGGGAAATCTTTGACTTTTCTGTTTTGCTGTGATAGGTCACTGTTTAGAAGGATTTGAAGAGCTGGACCACAAAGTACAGGTTCTCCTATGAAACAGTGCTCTTACACTGCAGACATATCTGAATTGCTACAATATTAATCCTGAGTATATCTTAAATTGATTAAATTGGTCACATTCACCTTCACTGGTGGTTTCTTGACAGTAATTTAGATGCTTGAGAATAGATGAGGGTTTATTTAGACACCTGGATGAATTGTAGACTTATGGGAGATATCTTACCTCTGGGAGACCAGCTGACATTCAAGAATAGCAATTCGTTGTCAAAATGGCACAAGATACCTATTTTACATGCCTAAGTGTCTCACAAAGCATCAAAACAATATATAAAATGAAAAGGGAGGAGTGGAACATAGATGGCTGACAGTAAGCAAGTACCTAACCAATGAAACAATGTCTTCTCAGACTGAGGTATTTCAGGTCTGGGAATTTTTTGCTGTAGCAAATTAACCTGTCAGAGTGAGAATATCGCATTAGTGGAAATCCTTGGGTGATTTTTTTTTTTTAACTTTTGCATCCAGGCCGTGCTTTGCTGAGACTTACTGACAAAAAGCTTGAACGAATGGGCATTGCCCAGGAAAGCCTGCGACAGCACATTCTGCAGCAAGTCCTTCAGCTGAAGGTGAGAGAAGAAGTCAGAAACCTCCAGCTGCTTACACAAGGTATGAAAAATAATTTTGATTTGGACAGTTATTGAGATCAGGAAGGAGAAGTTTGCTTGAGGGCATAAAAGGTGACTTGACGTTCTCCCACAAGACATGATGCGTGAAAATGTCTCATAGATTCCACATGCTTTCCAAGCTGGGAACAAAAGGTAAAATAATGCATAAGTAAATAGAGATGTTCAGCTGCATGTTTTGCATGATGAATAGGCTCCATCTACAGCTTGATGGTAGTCTTACTTAGCTGTCTGCTTACTAGGATGAAAATAATTACATATAAAGGGCACACGTAGTGAACATGCTGTCTTTACAGACGTTGTACATTTTTGCATTAATTGTTTACTTTCAGTGTCGGATAAAAGACTAATCTCTGTAACCTGTTTTATGGTAAGAGCTGTCAGTGGAAAATTACCTGTTAGACCCTGTTTTTTGCAGATGGCTGATTCCTTTTTCATGTTGGAGTAATTTTATTGACTTGAATAGAGTTGCTTCTAATTTATGCTGCTAAGAAAACAGAAAACTGGGCTCAATATGGAGATCATGATTAGAAGACAGGGAAGAAGGAGTAACAAGAAGCTCCTACATATTTTCCAAATGAGGCTAAGACGGTTTATAATGACTTGTGTTATTAGCTCTAGATTTAGGCTTTTTAACAACAGTGGTAACATGGAAGAAAAGCAATCATTGGTAACAGTGTAAAGTAAAATGTAGACAACCTCTAGTATATATTTGCAATACTTTCTCAATGTTAAATGTTGTTTGGCAGTCCAGTGAGATAGCATCAATCGCATACTTCTGTGGTGTTTTGGTTCAGTGCCCGTTACATGTCACATCATATGAAAAAATAGACTTCTTCAGTACATGCAGTGTATTTTTAACAAAATGTCCTTCACACATGGCATTGTGTTCCTGATTGAGACTTGCTCACTGTGTTTGGGGAAAAACTCTCTGATTAGTAGAGTAAGCTGCATTTTATCTGAAAGAGCCAATGTCTCAATTGAATTGTTCCTTTGGGCTTAGTGTCATGTGGATTGTGCTGAGGAGCTTTAGGCCTCCTTCATTTTGCCATGGCCTGTGAGTATGACCTCACCTCATCTTGTGCCGTGTCAAAAGCAGTGCACATGCTGAAGCATCGCTGTCTTCCCCAGATGGTTAGAGCTCTGTCTTTTCTCCTCCTCCATTCAGGCTTTCACCCATTATTTGTATGTCCTTTTCTTCAGTGTTGGCTGGGTTCTCTCTTCACCTACATCTGGAGTGGTACTTGAGAGACTGCCAAACTGCAAAGTTCTGGTCACCAACCATCACTATTTTAGGTCTGCTTACAGAAGTTGGGATTTTATTGATATGGGACAACGAAGACCCACTAGCTATAAATTTGGGTCAGTTGATCACTGCAATCCAGATACAGGTTTATGAAGAAATCTATTTGGCATTGAGGACTATGTGTTTCCAGGCATCTCCTTTATTGTTTCTCTCTGGTGCTCCTCTGGGGACATCAACTGCTGGGTGAATCTTGATCAGTCAGACAGTAGCGACTGCCATTTCAAGGAATTCAGGGCAGCATCCTTTGAGATGGCCCATGCGGCTGAGCATGCACTTTTGAACTTTGGTAAGAGTTTATTCATTATAAACACATGCTGGACTATGAAGGACAGGCTAGTAATAGATGTGTGGATGTCTGTTTAATGTCTCTGCCATGTAGAGAGAACGTTGTTGTTTAGTCCATTCGTATAAAGGCATGCCATCCTACGTTTTATGAAAGCCAGCACAAGCTTTCAAAAAATGGTGGTCTGCAGCTTCTGCTGTCTCCCCCCACAATGGTGCTGGCCATTGCGCTGCCCTTCGACTCTACTCCATCCTTCTTAAATAGAGCTGAAGTTGTGGGGCAGCACAACAGTCCGTAAAACCTTCCCCTGTGCAGCAGAGCTGTGTTAATCCTGTGGTCCCAGAGCAGGGGGACAGTGGATGGCAGCAGTATTCCTGTCCCCTATCACCGCACTTACACCAAGCTGGAGTGTGTGTCTGTTGAAAGTGCTTGTTTTGAAGTGCTACAGTTAAGATACCATTTCTCAGCTATGGTGCAGACTGTAAAGCTGTGTGCTGGCAGTTGTTCTCTGAAACGGATTCTGTCTCCTTGCCCAGTTTCTTCAAAGTGTGTCCACCCATTTCTTGTTACGGTTTATACGTTCCCAATCTAGGTTGGTACTAGAATAGCTTTCTGTAAGTGCTTTTCTGTTTTGGAGAACATTTTTTCTCTGAAAAGTAACACATTTGCATGCCAGCAGTTCCAGCCTTTTGGAAATTCCACTTGCAAAATGCAGGTCACAGTGTAGCTATTGCTACATTGTGCTTTGCTGTCCTCCAAAATGTCCTCGAAAAAGAGGGGAAAAAAGCCCCCTGTCTCTCAGTGCACAACCCGGGAGATCGTTAGGCGAAAGAAGCCATTAAAACTCCTTTCTGAATTAATTTAGCACACAAGCTGGGTTGCAAGCAATGAGGTCCTAATTCAGAGCCCATTGATGTCAGCAAAAAGACTTCCACTTGACTTTAGTTCGTACCCCAATTGAAGCTGGAGTGAACAGGGAAAGTTTTTTAAAAAGCATTATGTAATACTTATCAGATATTTTAAGTGTTTTCGTGTTCTGTTGTCTGCAGGGAAAGTCAACCTCATTTTAAAAACTCAATAGAGAACTAGCATTCTTTGCTACTCCCGTTTCAGAAAATGACTTAAAAATATTTCATTCTTCTTCATTCAGGACACACCATCCAGTCTGTTCTGGGGATCTTAAAGCCAGAATAGTGTGTGATTGTGTAATTGAAGGCTTGTGTTGAGTTTTAGGAAGACTTTTCTTTGGAGTAAGAACTGCCTGATTGAGGCTATTATCAGCAGAAACGCTATTCCAACCTCTGCTAGGGTAGAAGGGCACAGACCCAACTACTGATCCGTGCTTTTTCCCTAGACTTAGTGATGTTGAGGAACTAATTTGACAAAATATCTTCCAATGTCTCTTGGGGAGAGCTGCACACTGTTGGAAAGACCATTATTGTACTGTTACCACAGTAAGCCTGAGTTGAAAGACCATTTTTTAAAAAAAAGCCTTACATAACTACACAGAGAAGAAGTTATTTTGAGATTTTTCAATGCAAGTCCTGCTTTTGGCTAGCATAGAAGAGACTGTCCTCAAAGTGGTAGAATTGTGCCATGTGTGATTCTGAGCAAAGGATCCATAGACAGCAATCTGCTAATAGGGCTGAGCTTAAGAAGCATTTTGGATTTGGATTAAATGATACCTGCATTTAAGATGACATTGGGCCCCCTCCTAAGCTCCTCTGTGAGTTTCATATAGGGCAAAGTGCTACTTGAATATACTGCCAGGCCAGAGAATGTGCCAAATTTTCTTCAAAAAACCCTTCTCCTGCTAGCAAAATGTGTTAGAATAAGGCTTTGTGCTTCATTGAAAGTCATCACAGCTGTTGATACCCGTTGAAATTATTTCTTCAGTAAATTTCCTGCTCATCCTGCACTGGTGCTCAGCTACTGAAAAACATATGTGTCCAATGATAACCACAATAAGACCAATTTTTTTCTTTCCTTCAATATCCGAAATAGTCCCATTCAAAACCTGTTATAGTATCCTAGCACTGTATTCTTCCAGGAAGGGAACTGGAGGGCCTTCAAAGATGCATCTCATCTTCTGAGGAAAGATGAAGTAAGCCATGTCTTCTAGTGATGGATCATTCACTGGGTTTTTAAGGAACCTTCTAACAGAAACATTGCCTTGAGGGTCCATGTGGTAAGTAAACCCCCCACAGATGAAACGTTTTATAAGGATTTTTACACTATTATCAGCCTCATAATATTAGAGAAAGGCAGACTTGATCAAAATTTGAGCTGTTTGGCACTGAGCCCTCCCAGGCTGTCAGAAACATGATGCTAGTTCCTGTTCACTGTATTTGCTTCTTTTAGAATCATAGAATCATTTAGGTTGGAAAAGGCCCTTAAGAGCCTCAAGTCCAACCGTTAACCAAGCACTGCCCTGCCCACCAGGCCAGGGTGAAGGGACCAAAGAGAGACCTGTGTGTGCTGCGTGTTGAGGGGCTTGGGATGGGTTGCTTTGTGTGTTGTAATTGTGGCAGGAACCTGAGCGCTGCCGTTCCAGCTTGGCATCGCCACCTGTGAGGAGATTTTGTGGTTGTTTTCCCTCATCAAAGCCTCGAAGTACTAGACTCACTCTCATCTTCTGCATTCCCACATATGAAGACCTTCCCTATGGTGGTGGCTCCTGGTACATGGCATGAATGATTGTGAGTTACACACCTGCCCATCAAGGGACTTCAGTGGTCAGAATAATGGACATGGGACCTTGCAAAGGGCAGAACTGCAAGGTCATTTGGAGTTAAGGGAATATGATTGCACTTTGCTGTCCCCCTGCTCTGTAGGCTTCCGAACTGCCATTGCCTACTGTTTTTCATGTCCCTTAAAGAAGTGTTGCTTCAGATCAGCACATTTCTTTGTCAGCCCTGTAAAGAAGTCAGAACGACTGAAGTTTGTGATAGAAGGTCATCCTGTTACACTTCCAGGATGTATTGTTTTCTTTCCTGGGTACGTTCTGGACTTGAGGTTTTGGCACCCAAGGAATCATGAGTTCCTTCCGCCAGAAATACTCTTTTTCTTGTCTCTGAAAACAGCAGATGTTGCCTCTGTGAGCGCTCCAGGTAGGCAGTGCGTTCGCCTTCCCAGCAGCTGGTGGGGGAAGTGTGTAACACTTGAGGAATCTGGATTTCATGTCCCTGTGGTGGTGTTGGGAGGCGTGCAGCATTTGAAATGTTGACTGTCCTCTTACCAGGCACCCTTTCTTTTGTTTTCATTGTCTTGACCTCACCTTTTTGTTTTCCCTAACCCTGAAGCTTCCAGCTAGTCAGGAAGGGCCTTTCTTCTTATAGCACAAATTGCTATGCAAATGTTTCTTGCATATGCTGCATACATGGCATCTATCCAAGGTACAGAAAAAACCACTTGATATTTCAGAAGAGCTCCAGCAAACTTAATTCCCAGCTGATTTCCTTTGCTCTGTGCTCCTGTTATGCTCTAAAATCTCTGAGAGACTTATATATAGCATATATATAGAGTATAGCATGGAAACACTGACAGAAATTACCCCAAAGTAGTAGTTTATCCCTTATCATAGGGATAAACGATACTGTGTTCCAGGACTCAATATGCTAAATTGGTGTTATAAGTAAAGAAATCTTGAGCTGCTTTTTGATATGGGTTCATTTTCATTATGTGTCTGTATCCCGTTTGCTCCTTTCCATTGTATGTCCTTTATTCCTGTACCCCTGTAGGAATCATAGCTTAACACTGCTCTTCCAAGACTGTAAAATGACTTTGCTACCATCCGTTAGGCTACAAAAGAGCAGTCTTTGTTGTATTTTTCCCACTCCCAGTCAAGGACATTTTCAGCACTTAAGAGGACGTAGGCTCCTGAGTCAGAAGCCGTGGTTGTTCCTGAGAGGTTTTTCAGACTTTAGGCGCTATTAAGAGTTCTGAAAATCAATTTTTTCAGGTCACAAGTATGCACTGAGGAGTTCTCTACAGTTCTCATTTGTTTTAGCTGAAGCAGAATATCGTATGTGGAGCGAGTATCTGAGCGCAGATAAAACGTTTAAAATACATGCATCAGTGACGATAAATACCAAATTCCATCTATGGCATCAGTTATTTGAATTTCATGTGGCTGGTTTCTAACCTGAAGAATATACTTTGCAGTGCAATCAATGGTCCCTGGTAGACCATTGAATTACTATAGTTCTGTTAGTTACCTTTTAGCTATTGCTGTGATGCTAATACATATTCATATCAAATAACCGAGTGATTCAGCTGACAGGTAAAATAAGTTCCAATACACTGGACAATTCATTGCAATGCACTCTGGATAGGTTTAGCACAGAATTGTCCTTCAATATGCGTAGTATTTAAGTTTGGAGTATGAATAAGGAAGCATGTATGCAACTATGAAATTTGTATTTATGAACTTCTATGGCAAGCTATTAGCTGTATAATATTACAATGTGCTCGCATTTTTATGTGTTTCTATAAATAATATTGCAACTCAGTCTACTGGGAATGTAGTATTAGCTGTTTTGTATGATTGCAAGGACATGATTGCAGTTGTCTGGTTTTCTTATTATTTTATTACTGTTGATTTTCTTTTTTCATTCCTGCTTTTCAAAATTCTCAAAAGTCAGTCTACTGGAAAGTTTGGTCTGGAAAGTTTAGCCCTTCTGAGCTAATGCATACCCCAAACTGTCTTATGTATTTGATTAATAGATATTACATATATATATACACACACATACATGTACATATTTCCCCCCTCATGTGTAAATTGGAAAGAGAAAAAACAATTTTTCTCAAGGTTTAAGAAAAAAATTTAAAATATTGCTGTTTTTGCTGCAGCCAGTCATGAAAGACTTTCAACTAAATAGGAAAGTTTTGAGCAGTCAGAGGCTGTGATTTAACAACAGCTGTTTGTGATCAGTGCCAGTGGAAATCACTTGTTTTCACCCAGCCGAAAAGAACAGGCTGGTAAAAGGGATTCCAGGAATAGGTACAGTCTTTCACACAGAGTTTAAATAAATCAAGTCTACATATTGTAAGATGGTGCCATTTACAATGTAACATATTTGTCATTTCTAATGAGACTTTTCCAGAAATCAGGCATGGAATAAAATCAGGCTCGATAGTAGTTTTATAAAAGAATTGAGGAAATCGGAGCCCTAACTGTACGTCCAACCCCTTAGAAGGGACATAGATATTTTCACTGCTGGGCTTCTGATTCAGAACTTGACTGTCTTCATCAACTAACACCTATATGGTCAAACTGGGTGGGTAGTGTTGGAAATAAGAAGATAAGGAATGCTATTCTCAGTCAGATCCAATATCACTCTGCCCCAGCACTCTGACAGTAGCAGATGCTCTTTAGGCAGAGCCCAGAACCCTGGCCCCTCTCTGTGGTCCCGTCCCCTTGGGCTCCCCAGCATCCAGAAGTGCTGCATTAGGAAGAGTACTTCCCTGCCTAATCCTTTGAGACTCCATTGAGTATCTGTCTCACTCTGTCATGAAACAAGTGGTTCACAACATGTTTTTTTTCCAAACTAGAGTATAGTCCCTGGCAGCCTCAGTGGTGCCGAAAGTGCCAAAGCCTGAGTTGGCGTGCCTTCAGTTGGGTATCTTCTGACTTCCACAGAGACTCCAAGCAGTCCCGCTGTCATGTAGCTACACATCCTCTGTATTTCAGATACACAAGTCCCATCTCAGACACGTCAGATGAATTGTGCCCGTTGCTCTCCATTGATTATTACAGAAGCTCAGGATGGCTACCAGATGGCTACATGGTAGATGACTAAACTTAGCTGACATCAATTCCCACTCGCTATGCCTAGAGGTAAACTCCTACGCTGAAAAAAGTTGGTCTGAAAGCTGGATGAATTGCCCTCTTCACTCATCTGAGTTTCGGTAACATCTTTCTGAATTTATGAAGCTGGTGCCTGTATGAATGCATTCTGTTTGCAAAGTGTTGTACCACGTTGGCACTTTTAACAAACACAAAAGTCACTTAAAGCCTTTTTGAAAATATAAAATGAAGTTTTGCTGTTTTGAGTCCCTGAAGGTGAATCTTGCCAAATAGTTCAAAATAATTTTTCTTCCTGTTGTTACTAGCATTTATGGCCTGTGCAATAAAGATTTATAATTACCGGAAATATTCAAGGGAGGTGGGAGAAAAACTCTTTCCTTTTTATGCCTCTGTAAAACTGCTTTTCTAAGTTGTGTAAAAAGAACCTGTTTTATTTAAAAGCTTCTCTTTTTTCATTCAGATTCTTTAAAAGCCTTTCTGTAATCTAATTTTAAAAATGAATGTGGTTCTGTTCAAATAAAAGTTTACTCTTAATGGCTGTTATGCTTCATATGATAGAGCACCTTCATTTACTTTGTTATACATGGGCAGTCAGCGGTGTTATGAACTGTTTCTTTATTACTAAGCAATATGCAGATCTCTGGCATCTTCCACAAAGGAAAGGGTGGGTTTTTTTAAACTCTTTATTTGACATGATCATAAAGCATGGGTACTAGCTCAGTGTTTTATGACATGCTCAAGTATGATCAATAATTTTAACTATGCTGGTTTCCCCCTTAAGATCAATATTATAGAATTTTTCCAGTCACTATTTGAATGGATTTTAATTGAAATTGATTCTCTATAAAATAATAAATTGAAGTGTATTAACAATGATCTTGTGGTCCTTGACGTAAGGAATTCTGAATTCTAACAAAATTCTGAGCAGTTTTCAAAAAATACCTAGTTTTCCTCTACAAAGCCTAAGTATTCATAAAGCACCTGTAGGGGTTTTTAAGTACTAATTCCAACCGATGACAGCATGAATACAGCAGCCTTGATTTTAACATGAGCATGAATAGAAATGTGGCGAGGAAGTACTGCTTTTTAAAGAAATCTACTTTTCTGTTTGCAGTTCAGCTACAGCTGTATTGTGTGATCCTAATATTTAAATATTAAATATATACTGTTATGTATAGTGTTAACTTCAAAGTTTTTGTCAGTAAAAATACCTCCCAGTCACCTGACATTAGAAGTTATCTATACAGAGAAAGGATACATTGAGAAAATCTGCAGTGAGTAGCTCTGTGAGAACCTCAGTGTTTTTCCAAAGGTGTCACCTGCAAGGGCATTGAGTCAGTCTTTTCTCTGTTTTTCTTAGTGTAAGAGTGATGGGGGCTGAGTTTTAGGCAGTAAAACTCATGTACATGGCAATACCACACAGTTCTGAAGCTCCTCAACCACACTAAGGTTTCATCCAAGTCCTAGGGCTTATTCTCAGTTAAACGCATCCACATCCTTGGAAAAATAGTAGGTTTACATGCATTTGGCTTGTATGATGGCTTTGACCTGAAGACAAACTGATTAGCAAATAGCCAGACTCAATAATGTGCATATCATTTTATATCCAGACAGCCCGATATAAAATGTCAGAACTCTGACTTAGCGTAGTCATTCAATCCTACACGATGGCCAGAGCTCTCATCCTCAGGAACTGCAGGGATAAGCAAGTTAGAGACTTTTGCATGTGAACAAAAAGCCATGTCAAGGTTCACCTTCAAGCTTGAGTGCAGTCTGAAGGCATAGACATTGACATGGTCTTAGAGTTTTGAGTCTGCTCCACTAGAAGTAGGACTCAGACCTTCCCAGTCAGTTCATCTGGGACACCCAGCTGCCATCAGCTGGCATTTGATGGTGTGAGATGGAGTTGAAGCAACTCTCACACCTGGGCCTTGAAGCAAGTAATTTTCACACATTTTTTCATTCTTCACTCAGACCAGCTGGGAGGCTCACTGTCAATAACATCAGCTGGCAGACTCTGAAGTTCTGTTCTGGGTTTTTTTGTGTTGAGAGAGCACTGTTGTGTAGGACTTTCAGGAGCTGGGTTTTGAGAGAAAGACCTGAAAGAAGAAAAGGTCCTGCACAGCAAAAGGAGAAGGTTCTTAATAACAGGTGATGCCTTTGTTCATTGTTAATGCATTGGTAATTATTCATTTGTGGTAATGCAAAGCTTTTATTGCTAAAATGTACTCTCCAAAGTCCTCCAAGCTGTATGGTTTTTGGTTTCTTTCCTTTTCAGCGTATGTCAGAGGTAAAGATGGAGAGGGAGTGGTAATCACATTTCCTTCTTTCTTTCAAGTGCTAGGTCATTCCCATCTTCTTGAGAAATAAAGAGGAAAGCCTTCTTTCTCGCTCTATTTCTTTTTGTCTTAATTTCCTTTAAAAATCCTGAGTAACTGAGGACTATTGTTAAAGTTGGGCCAAGGGATTAGTATCTCTTGCTCTAGTTCCTTTTGTTGATTTTCCTTTAGCCCAAGTGTTTAAAGGGCTGATTAGACTACATTTTTCTGGTGAGAAGTTTCTTTAGCTTGTTCCAGAGTGTAGCTATGTGACATACTTTTCAGCCTTGCCTTGTGCTTTTCTGCCATAAGGTGCCAAGATGGTCCGGCCATGTTTAAAGACTCTTGGATGCCGGAAGGAGCAATCAGCATTGTCCTAGACAATGGACCAGCTTTTAAAAGTGTCGGCCAATTAAGGATCCTGATAGACCTTTGAAAATTCCCTATGCTGATCACTCCCATGGTGTCACAGCAGCTATAATTCTCGGTCCAAACTTTAAAGACCTTGAAGCAAACAAACTGTATTTCAGATGAAAGGGACAGGAAAGAGGAAGGGAGGGACAGTCCTACCTCTAAAGCTCTACTGACAAATCAGTTGTCACCTGTGTAGTTTCTGAATGCGTCTTTCTCTAGGCTGAAGAATTGCTTTCATGTGTCCAGCAGTGCAGCTGCCATCCATTCTGCTACAGCTGTTGACTGTGACACTAACCACTGATGTTGTTGACTTTTGTAGATCTCTACTTAAACCTGGAGCATGGTTTTTTGAGGGTCATAGAAAAGCAGCCAGCCCTTGCAGCCCATCAAGGTAACGAATGTCTTTTTGCTGAGATGTATCTTCATAAAATGAGACATCTATGAGATTTTTTTGTTTTTTCTAGAAATGTCTCCTTTAGTTGTGGAGGGGTTTTCAGCTATTGTTGTGAAAACAGTGTTTTATTTTCTTCTAATCATAACAAGCTCTTTCCAAGTGAATTACTATTGTTTACTGATATTTACTTGCTAGAATTGTTTGTTGATAAATTTTCTTTCTCCCTTCTTAAATATCAGCTGCTGTGTGGTAAGCACTAGAATGTGTGACCATTACTATGTCAGCAACTCATGTTTTCCTTTATTATACTATTACTGCTATTCTTAGATCTCTTTGGTTCCCTCTAGTAAGGGGAGAGTCACTGTCAGAATTTTACTGTACATCTACATGGCTTAACTGATCACATGATAATGTGAATAAGAATCTACGTCTTACTCATTTCTTCAGTGTTTTCTATTGATCAGATGATCAGAACCCAGGGTGTTTAGGTGAGGAATGTAAACAGATGTTGGGACCAGAAGAGAGGAATCCTTTTGTCAAGGGTGTCTCCAGGAATCAGGAGCACCTAAAACTAGTTTCTGCTGCTTATAATTAATTTGGCTAGAGTCTTTGGGAAAGTCTTTAGCTGACTTAAAACTTGACCCATAGTCTTCATGGATACCTGCTGTATCAGTTCTAGCACAGTGAGCAAATATAAAAGTAGCTACTCAACTAAAAAGAATGTAAATTTATGTCTACCACCAGCTGTTGGTTGATTTTATCCAAATCATCTCCCCTTAAAAATCTGAGACCTCAACTTTGCTCTTGGTTCTATGAGGGCAAATGAAGGAGTAATGCTCCATTGATTTCAGCGAAATGTGAAACTAGTTAAAATGAGAACAGGATCAACCCCGTTTTGCCTCTACAGCATGGGACTATAAAGCCCATTCTAATCAATGAAGGGTACCAATGACTTTGTTGACCTTTGGATCAAATCCATAAACCTTTTTAGTAACTTAATTAAAACCACAAATACAGAAACATAAGTGTTCTCTTCTCTAACCCTACATTGGTCTCTCAAAAAATTGAAAAATATGATACCTTGCCAATGTGATTGTATCAAAAACAAAATTTTTATTTTATTATCTTTAGAATTTTTTCTTAACTGTCTAAAGCCTGTTTTTCACGTGTTCTCAAAATCTGTTTTGCTGATGTGCACTTCCCATGTTATTTGCAATCCTAATTTCATAATCACTGTTGAAAGTGAAACCTACAAAACTTTCCTTTATCTTACTCTTTCTTTACTAAAATGGCACAGTCAGAGATAAAAACAAGTATACTTCTCTTAGCTTGAGCAGTTTGAGGTGTCTTTGTTGTATTTTACATTAGCTGTCTACAGGTTAGGTGTTTGGTTGAACTCATTGCTCGCATTCCTCAAATAATGAATGAAGAACGACAGCCACCTCCAGAGTTAATCTGTGCCCTTCTAAAACAGATGCCCATGAGAGCTGCAATGCATTTCCCTCCAAAGGTTCTTGCCTCTGTCAGCTGGAGGACTTACCATCTAATTTGGGATAGCTAAAATTAAATAGAGGAAGAGTGGGCAGTAGCTTTTCCCATTTTTTGCTTCTCAGCATGGAGCATATAACAAGTGACATTATCCACTTTTAATTTGCCACCAATTTTCCACTGCCTTAGTGTTAATTTTATTGTCTTTATCCATACCTGTTGGCAAAATTTGGTTATGCTATGCCCTTAAATTGCTTTTTTTTTGGCTACAGTTGATTCATATTCTACGTGGTGATTCATATTCTATTACTTTCTACAAATATATTTTAACTGAGCTAACTACCTACCACAAGCTCAGTGGTAGAAGAATTAAAAGCAGCAACCAAAAAGGCAAAAATTAATGAGTTACAAGTTCTGCGTTAAGAGGTTTGGGGTTTTTTTTCTTACTTGTAATTGAAATAGTCCTTTAGTCTGAAGCAGACAAGGACTCATATATTGTCTTGGGATAAGGTTTTAACTTACCTGTGCTTTGGCAATTTTTCTCAGACATGAGTGCTTTAATAACTGCAGTTAGACAGATCCTAGTCCTCTGAGTTCTTCCTTTCATCTGGACGCGGTTGAGCCTGATACAAATATTAAACCATTATTATTATTTTATGATTGTGGCTTTTGTTGCCTCTGTGGAGCTGGGTCCATCTTACACAGGAAGGCCAAGACCAGCCTGAGAGCCCCAGATGAAATGCTCATTGAGAACTGAACTTCTGCTTTATAATTCAGAAAAGTTACTGAAAACTTCTTCCCTTTTATATAATTAATTTGTACAGTCATTGAAGGTGTAAGTCTCTTGAAAACCATGAACTGCATAGTGTCAATTAAATAGAAAAAAAACAACCTATCCAAAACCAAGCTTCTTCATATGTCTTCTATTTGGGCTTTCTATGTCTCCCTTAAATCTCTGTTACATCCTCATGCAGCTCGTTCATTTTGTTGAGCGCTAAAGCCTTTTACCATCTGCCAAAAGGTTTTATTTTGGGGTTTCCTCTTATGTGGGAGGGTGGTTTCCTCCTTCCCTTCGTGCTAGTTTCATTGCTATCTTTAGGACTCGGAGCCTACTGGAGACCTTCCTGTCTCCCTTTTATTACACATTCTCCTCCTTCCTTGCTGTTGAGTTCCTGCTCCCGGGGGCAGAGAAGAAAACAAGAACTGAGGCTGCCTTTCTGAGCTGCCTGGGTGATGCAGATGGCTTTTGTTTTAAACACGGGCGTTGGGTTCCTGGAGTGCAGGGCTGGGTGATGTTCTCAGCAGAAACATCCCCGAGTGGGTGTTTTCAGGAACGGTTTGGCGTGGGGGTGCTCCCAGCTGCCCAGCCCTGCGGCTGCAGAGCGCTATGGGCTTCTGAGAAAGGGCACTGGCACCCGGGGCGTTTAAAAGCAGTTTACTCCTCTCTATTTGTTAGCCTTTTACCTCCGCACATTCATCCAACCTGTTCCGTCACTGTTAAGACATCTGTAGCCATAGCCCTTTAGTTTCTTCCTTTTATGGGAACTTTTAGATGTTTATTTTTTCTATGAATGTATCGATTTCCTGTCTTTGCCTTTCTTGCGCTGTAGAGAAAAAGAAGTGAAATTGGAGGTGTTATATTTGCAGAGGGATAGAATTGCGTCTTTTTTTTTTTTTTTTTTTTTCCCCGGGAGCGAAATAAAGTGGATGCCAGGCTGGGTTTTTCAGCACAGCTCTGGAGGATGCAGGGGATACAGCTGCAGTGGGATGTGAGCATCCAGGTGCCAAGCCCTGAGCGCGGCAGGGGGAGGCAGCAAGCCCCTGTCAGGCACCTCCATTTAAATCACTGCTGTGGAGCTCTTCAGGTACCTGCCATCATCTCTCCCTGCAATAGATGCTTCGTGGGGGAAACAAAAGGCCCTGCCTTTTGCCCTCTGCCTGCTGGGAGGGAGTGCAGTGTGTGTCTGGGGGTGTGCAGTCCTGCTGCTGCCTGTCCTGATCTGTACAGCCAAGCCTGTCACCGGGGGCGGTCTGCATGCGGAGGGCGCAGGCACAGGGAGTTGTGCTGGGTGTCAGACCACCTCCCGAGAGCTCTGCCACCATCCATATCAACCACATTATACCTCTGCTGAGTGCATTTCTGGCTTTCCTTTTTTGATTTTTTTTTTTTTTTTGATCGCTGGCATTACACCAACTAGCATGTCAGGTGGTAATAGGAATGCAAGATTATTTTATTTGTGATTAGCTCATCTCTTGGACTCTGAGATGTTCTAATCTCTATCCTTCCGTCATCACCCAGCTCTTCTTGAAGCTCCATACTTATTTGGTTTATTTTCTCTCCCTCGGTAACTGAGAACTTTCTTGTTGATTGCCATGCAAAATTGTCAGTACTTAAAAATAAATGATCCATCTTCCATCCCTTCAGTGTATCCAGTTTTTATGACTGTAGGAATCTAATGAAAGGTTGAAATAGGGATAAGGTGGATGAGGATGTCCCAGGGTGCTACCTAAATATCTGATCTACAGATGAAAAGGGATTCTGGGATTTCTGTTCAGGAAAGTGCCAGTAAAGCTGCCTGTTTCTTAGCACTGCATATTTTAATGACATTCAATTCCAAACTCCAAGTACAGCGTTGCAGAGAGAGGTCAGTGGTGCCCATTTCTGTACCAGCAGAATGGTGCAACGTAACACAGCAGCCTGAGGTAGCATTCTCCTGAAAAATAAGAGGGCTGTGTGAAAAAAACTCAAGCAGGAGACACATGTGTCTCCTCATTTATAAAAAGCAAGGCATTGTACTTCTGATTAAACACAGTTTTCTATGTTCTCTCCGTCACATAGATGCACACACATGCACATACTCTAATTGGATAAAAACGTAAACAGCAAATTAAGGATATGATTAAAAATTAAACAGCCACTGCAGAAATCATCAATAGTAAGTGCTTATTAACTTACGTATAACATTATGCTGGTGTGATAGCTTCAAATTGGCTGCTGAAACTGATTTGCAGCAAATAAGGCCAGCTTTCCAAAAGGATATTTCTGGGCTTCAGTAATCAGACCCTCAGCTCTGATTGCTTGTTTTGTTCCTCCACAATTTTTGCCAGCCTTTTAAAGTAACTGATAATATGCATGACTTTCTTGAGGTATAGGGGGTGATGTGGTTAATCCTTCACCTCTGGTGCTTAGCAAGAAGGAGACAGTATGGGTCTGACCCAGCTTTGTCCTATCTTATGTCTTATGCATTGTGAGACTTCTACAATTTGCCCCTCATCTCCATCCCTTTTTTCTGCAGGGCTTTGTCAGAGCCCCTATGCTTTCTGTGACCCACCTTGTTGGTGGTTTTGTGTAAGTGCTGCATGATAAGCTGAAGGGCAAAATGGATTTATACATATTCACCTGCCCATCCGAGTGCCACATCCACGTCTGTGATCTGAAGAGCAGCTCCATCTGGCATTGCATGGCAGAGGTTGCAATTTCTGGAAAGGGCTCCATGGTCTCTTTCCATCCCCTCTCATAACATTAATGCCCTGCTCTCTTGTGTGACCTGCACGAAGAGTCCTCGGAGGATGAGGTGTTTGGCCATCTTGCTTCAAAGTTAGATTTAGCATGGTTTTGAGCTAGAGCAAGTCATTCTCAGCGGAACAGGTACAGCCTGGATCCAACACTGGCAGCTCAATGTTAGCTTTAAACATTTAGGAGGAAGTTGAAAGAAGGTTAGACCTCTCACAATTGGGGCTCATCTGGCAGAGCTGAGCAAAGCATTATTTTTTCCACTGAGCTCTGTCTTGGATGTTTGCTTTTCAGGTAGGTTGGATAATATCGATATATGACCAGTATATGGTACAAAGCACCTTTTGCGTACTTGTTTCCTGCTTTCCTATGGCAAAAGTGAGTGCTGCTGGCTCCAGAAAGCAGCTGAGCTTTGCACTTGTTATCTGGGTCTCCTGTGTTCATTTAGGCTGGGGACCTCATTCCCTCTTTACTCCTGCCAGTCAAAAGTGAGAAAGGAATGGGTGTTACTTGAGTTACAGATCTGTAGTCAGCCCAATATCAGCGGGTTGTATATATCCTGTAAAAAAAAAAAAAACCAAAACAACTTTAATTCTGCCTTCCTGTGAGAAAGTAGCGAGTCCCCTGAATGGCTGCCAAGCTTCTTGAATGTGGCTGCAGGTGGCTCAGACGTGGTTTTTGTTAAAACACAGCTGGGAGATGATTTCTGTCATGAACACCTCAGCCCTGTCAGCTCTTTCTGCGCTTGTTTTGCTCCAATTGGTGTGGTCCGTGTTTGGAGCCATGCAGTGGGTGGCTCTTGGGGAGACGCTGACATTGTAGTTCAACACTGGCTGCAGCCACGCTTTGGGGACCTGGACAAATGAGTGGCAAATACCAGAGCAGCTGTTGTCCATTCTAGCTGCCTTCACTCGCTTAAAGCACTGACTTGTGAGGGATATGAAGGCTGCCCTGACTGCAGTATTCACGGTGGGAGTTTCTGGATGCAGCAGGGGAATAGTATGAGGAGGATGATGGAGGACATCATGGCTGTTAACCAGGTCTCGGATGCAGAGCAGGGTGCCTGCAGCTGCTGAGAGTCACTGCTGGAGCCAGGATCCTGGATTAGGTGGACTCAGTGTGGGCTTCACTCTTGCTGTCTCTGCTTTGTTTCCTGACTTTGCCAAAGCCTTTCCAGTACAGTTGCATCCCCATCCCAGCCACCAATTCTCAGACTGTGGAGGGAAGGGAGAGGAAGCCAAAAGTGCATGATGCGCCCAGGTGGAAGATGAAACAAGGTTGGAAACCCACTGGCTTGGGCTGGCAGAGCTGAACTGCTGTCAGCAGCAGAGGGCAACCTCTCCAGAGTGGTCTCAAGTGCACAGAAGACCACAGGGAACAATTTATTTTCTTCTCGATATCCTGAAGAACAGATGGATCTGACATGTTCATTGCCTTAAGCTGTCTTGTTTTATCAGATCTAGGTGCTTGACAGATGTGCCAAACAGAAAATAAAATTAATCCATGCCCTGTTGTGTGGGTTTTAGCATGTCTGGTTCCTATTTAGAACTGTTCTCCTTATTGTCCAACTTAGGCTGTGTGTAAATGAGGAGGTATTTTCATGTAGAATTAAGGGAAGTCAGAGACAAATGAACTGTTACAAGTGCAAACTGATCTTGTGGGCTTTAAAAGCATTGTGTCACAGCTCCACCATTTTGGTTCAGAGCTGTGTCTGAGATGATAGGAAAAATGTCAAACTCAATGCAAAGAAGCCCGGTTGAACCATACTGGCAGTAGTGAAGCAAGATTTTGTACATGTTACAGCTTGAATAGCTTGACATTTTAAAACTTATGCTACAATTGCAAAAGCATGAAATAAAAGCTTTTTGAAGCCAGCAACATGTTTGCTCAAAAGTTATTGCAACACAGTTCTGAATATCAAAAGCTGGTTTTATTCACATCTACTCCATTCCTGTTTCTTCACCCCAGCACACACTTGGATTCTGTGGGGGATGAGGCAGCAAGTGCTTCTGCATCTTTTTCCACAGTAAGGTCTCTGTCATGTTTTTTTTTTCCCTTCCTCTTCAAAAAAACCCCAAAGAACTAAAAATTGTGTTAACATACTGCTATATCTCCAACAGTTGCAAATTGTGCAGTGCAAAGTGGGTATGAAATATTAATTGTGATTTTAAATTAAAACTGTGCTACATATTTACTTCATTAAAGAAAAGTGCATTGGATTTATTTGACCTTCAAACAGCAGAGTGAAGTTAGATCTTACAGGTTCCTTGTAATTATTTAAATTCATGTTTTTCGATGTACAGCAGTGAGTATTTGCTGCTGAAATGCAAAGGAAGCCAGACAACAGAATTGGTGAAAGTCACTGGTTAAACACCTGTTGTGGAAGAGCTAAACTCTTTTTTCACTTCTGCAGGTGCAGAGATAATATCTTTTTCATGTTTGTTCAGCTATTTCAATTCAGTGACTAGTTCATTCAAAAGTAAGAAACCACTTGGGAGAGAGAAAAGCTGAAAAGCTTGTTTTCCTCTTTTAATCTATAAACAAAATCTGTGCAGTAGAGGATAAGATCTACCAGTTCTGTGATCTTGAGAAATATGGCAACCAGAACTGACATTCAGTTGACCAAGGTAATGCTTCCTTGCTAAATGAGACTGATTACTTAAAAAGTATAATGATAAGCTTATTTTTGCCTTGATTATGTAGCTTATTCGGAAAATACTGTTCTTCAACATTTTTATTGCATTTCACTTTTTTACACTAAGATCTATTTTATAACAACATGAATCCCGAATAAAAAACCCACTACTTAGCATAGTCTAGCATTACTCATACCCAAATACAATGAGAACATAAGGAAGGAAGATTAATCAAGAGTTGTGTATAAAAGTGCTAATCATGTAAGTAAATATGTGTAGGTTGTGTTCACTGAAAAAGAAATGCCATATTTATTGATACATGTTATATTTATATTTATGTTAACAAGCTGACAAGTTCAGTATTACATCTGGAGTCTACTGCCCACAAGTTTAGGGGAAGTCGTTTCTGTATTTTTTGAATAGTTAACAAGGTATTGATAGGAGAGGTCCAAGGGGTGAGGAACATTTTAACTGTCAAGAGCTATTAACAGAAAGCAGTTGCATGGAGAATGCAGAGGAGCAAGTAGGCTTTTCTGGCTTAGAGTCCAGGCACACAAAGGACAAGGAGGTAGCTGGGAGAAGCCAACATGGATTTACTAAGGGCAAAACTCCCTGATTGCCTTCTGTGAGAAGAGGATGACTATGGGGACAAGGAGGGAACTGCGCATGTTGAGTACCTTGACTTTACAAATGCCTTTGACATGATCTCCTGTGGTGTCCTTGTAGCCAAATTGCTGATTTGTGGAATGGATACGGAGACAACAGGTGGATGGAGAGCCCAGTAACATCCCTAAGGGATTGACACAGGGGACAGCACTGCCCAAATACCTTTTTTTAGTGATCATGGTAATGAGACAGGGTGCACCCTCAGCAAGTTTGTGGGATGATGGCAAATTAGGGGCAGCGCTTGAGGTGCTGGAGGGCAGCACTGTCACTCAAAGGGATCTGGACAGACTGGAGAAGTGGGCTGACAGAGACTCTGGGAAGTTCAACACACACACACACACACAGCATCCTGCATCTGTGATGGAACAGCCCCCTGAAAAATACAGACTGACTGAAAAATACCTTGGGGTCTTGATAAAGAAGAACTCGAATACAAAGCAGCAGTGTGCCTTTGCTGTGAAGGAGGACAACAGGCTGGGCTGTACAAGCAGCAGTGTAGCCAGCAGGTCAAGAGAACTGATTGTTCCCTCCTTCCCTTTGGCACTGGTGAGATGACATCTTGAGCAGTCTGTGCAGTTGTGTGCCCAGTACAAGAAAGACATTGACAGACTGGAGAGAGTCAATGGACAGGCCACCAAGGTGGTCAGGGTCTGGGCTACCCATTTTTGGGTCACCACAGGGAAATGGGAACCACTAGAGGTGCTGTATGTGATAGGCATTAGGCATCTACTGTGGTGGATGGAACCTGAATTTCACTCTGGGAGATCCTGATCTCTCCGGAGTGACAAGCTAAATAGCTCTTTACCTTTGGTCAAGTGGATCTTGTCTGGGCTGTCTAATAAAAGTTAAAATCTAAAGAGGGTTACTTGTGTTTCTGAGGGCAAAGGAAATTAGTGAAGGAATTTATGCTTTATTCTGAGTCATCAGAAGGAATTGGTTGAGAACTTGAAGGCAGAAGGCAACGCGAGTGAAAATGATCACATAAGAGTTTCTGATCTGAAGGAGGGGAAGGAATGAGTAAGAGCAGCTGAATAATGGCAAAAGACTTTGAAAGAGATGGTTTCTTTGAACTTTGGAATGGATAGGTAAGGGCTGAGAAAAGAGGGAAAATGAGGTTCAAGGGAACTGACAGTTTTTTGAAAGACGAGATACTACAGTCATGGCAGTGGGTTGTCCCATTGAAGGAGAAAGCAAAAAAGTATCACAGCTACCTCAGGACTGCTGCAATTACTTGAAAATCAAGAGTACTCTAGCTAATGGGAACAGGAGAATGCATTGCTAAGGAAAAAATTTAAAAAGTAGCACAAACACCTAGTTGCAACTACAGGGGGTGTTAAAATCCAGGTTTCTGAAGGCTTTATAAATATGGGAAAGATAAAGGATATTAGAGTTCTGTTACTTTTTGGACAAGGAGGGGAAAGCTAGTCATGAAGAGGAGGATGAACACCAGCCTGTCTTGGATTCAGTTTTCCCAAACAGGTTAATTGTGACAACCTGCTTGTAACAGTTAACTTAAATAGAGGGAAAAACACCAGCTGGAATGGGGGACAAAGGGAAAATATATGGAGGGAAGTTGGATGCGGTGAAGTCATCAGGGTCTCTTGAAAATGACCCCTGAATACCTGTGAGTCAGATGAGACCATCCCTGAACTTTAGCTTTTATTCTTAAAAACATTTGAAGGACAAGGAAGGGCAAACTTAAACAGTAAAATGAGAAAGCGTGTCAGCTTAACTTTGATTCATGGTAAAATGCTGCAGAAAATTATTAATCAGTTTGTAAACACCTAGAAGATAATAAGCTGACAGAAAAACAGCCAGTGTGGATTAGTTAAGAAAAAATGTGTCAAACCTCTCTAATTTTCTTTTTGAATGTAGCGAGAGGTATAGCAGATAGAAGTAGTGGGTATGTCTTTAGTAAGGCTTTTGGCAGTGTTGCGGGAAGCCAAGTAGTCTTCTTACAAGGGACAAATCATCTAGGTAAAATCCCTGCCAGGTGGGTGAAGGGCTGGTTGAAGCTCTGCATCCAAGGAATAGTTATTGTTTGTTTGGAAGACTGAAGTGCAGCGCTGTTAGATTCTGCCCCAGGTCGTGTGCTGCTCATGGCTTTCATGAGTGTCTCTGGCAGTGGCCTGGAGAGCGCAGCATGCGAGGGTCCATCCACTCCCCTAGGCATCGGCTGTTGTGGAGGGCAAGGTTAGAGTCCAAAGGGATCTTCATAAAATGCAGAAATGGTTGAAATGAGTGAGATGGGAATTCAGCAAATGTAAGTAGGAAGGCCTACGGAGAGGAAGGGAAAATAAGTGTGTGAATGGAGTCCAGGGATATCTGAGTGAGTAACAGTACTGTGAGAGAACATGTGGTGTTGGGGTATCACACGCTGAACGTGAGTCAGCGCTGGGATACGGCTGGGGGAGAAAATGGGGAAGAGACCAGACTTCAGTCTAAGTGGGAGTCTGGCATGTAAACCTAGGATATCCTTATTCTTTTCTTTTGGCTCTCTGTCACTCTGCTGGGATAGTGTCCAGAGCAGGCTTCACACCATGAAACACTATAGACAAACTGGAGAAAGCCAGGAGGAGAGCTGTAGGAGTGAGCAGAGATTTAGAAAAGACCAGTGAGGAAATATTGAAAGAGTTGGATGCAGAATGCAAGGATAAAGTTGGGAAGAGACACAGTCTTTCAGACATATTAAAGGATTTGTAATGTAAGATTGTAGTGGTGTTTACCATGCCCTCTCTACCTACCCAAAGGCAAGATGGAAGGTAATTAGTTCAGTTTGCACTTAAGGAAGTTTAGTTTGGATATTAGAAACTTAGCGTAAGCAGATTAGAGTGGAGTATTTGCAGGAATGGAGTAGGGTTGTAGGTGTGAGTAATAGGTAAGTCACCTGTGAGGATATTTGGTTTTGCCTCAAGTGGAGGGGTAGACTTTATCTATGGTTCTGTCCACCAAAGGAAAGCACAGATTAAAAATGCAAAACAGGATTAAAACTGATTTAAACCAAGGGTTCCTTTTTGTTAATTTGAACTGTGATTATATTCAGCATTTTAAATAACCCTGGTTTATGTTAATCCCTTATGTTGCAGTGTTAGCATCTTCTATTTATGGAGGTCTTTTACAATGGCTTTTTATTTATTAAAAAAAAAGCTTCTTGGTGTGATAATCTCTTTGAGTATGAATTATATAAGTAATGATGAAGCGACTAAGATGTTCTTAAAACTGTTCTCAGGCATTTGCTTTAATGCTTTAGTTTTTCAGTAAATTGGCTGGATCTGTACTGTGAAAACTAGACATCTCATGAGACACTATTGTCCTAATAAATACCAATTTCTTAAATAGGTAACACTTGCATAAAGAAATTTCTCCTTTCTAAAAATGAACTACTCTCCAAACATACAGCTCATCCAGACAGCAGCCTTCTATATCTTTCTTTATCCAATGCTGTACTGATGACATTATTGAGTGAAGAGACCAGAGTGGGACCCTGCTAGCTATTTTTCATGTTTGATTTTCTTCTCTATGAATTTAATATAAAGATGGTTATGTTAAGCTAATTATACCTTGGCTTTTATTTTCTGCTGCTGAGTGAAATCATGTAGAAGGATTTATTTTTTTCCTTTTCCCTGAAGAATGGAACATTTGACCACAATTACCATTTTTTACATTAGATAGAGCACCTTGCTGTCCATTACCACAAGTGATTTATTAGTACATAGGGCACACTGTTTGACCAGCAGTGTCTGACTAGCCAGTGGGACATAGTAATCACACAACGCAGTGCCTGCAGAATCAAATGATGTTTGACTTTCAATATAAACCCAAACTGCAAAATAAGACTTAAAACAAACAAAAAAATCTTCAAAAAAGGAAAGCCCAAAAGAAAACAGAAACCAGGTTATTGCTGGGATAAATTTTCTTCTTACAGGAAATCTGTGCTGAGCAGAGTGTCCAAGCCAAGAGCTGCTTTCTGCCCTTTGGCATTCTGCTGTCCCCGGCTGCTCTGCTTCCTCTGTCTGTCCCTCTGCACATATGTGCCACCCACCCAAGGAAACAAGTAGAAATGACTGGCCTCAGTGTGGCACTTCACTCCTTCAAGTTGATGCTGACCAGGAAGATTTCTTGTGTATAATGGCACACTCAAGGCTTGTGATTCTGTCGGCGTGGAGGTACATGTTCACTCGCTGGCCCAGAAGCACTATCATCCACTGAGCTCCGTTTAGCCAGGTGCTGAGCATCTTTCATCTCAGAAAAAAGAATTCTTAACAGCCACTGCTAAAGATGTTTCTGACTGGCATAACATATTAACAGCAGGGATGAAAGAGTTAATTCATTTTCCATCCGTAATTTTTTTCTTTGTAGAACCGATTTGACACAGTCTAGCAGGGTGCTGTTATTGAAAAATTGAAGCACCAGGTGTGATTAAATAAGATCACACGTTTCATTCCCTCTTTAATTTCACATCACCCTTCAGCAGCTGTATCCCGTTCCTTTCCCAGAGTTGGAGAACACGTTGCTGTTACAGCGGGCAGCTTGCCGCATTGGTAGCATGCACCATTGGGCTGTTGTGAATCAAATCTGTTTGTGCACACAAATTATTTATTGTTTGATGGACCAAACATTAATCTGTTTATTTCTCAAGAGCAGAAAATGCAGACTGCATTTGGGCAATAGAGGCAAACTTAGCCTGGTTCCACAGTATTTCCAGAGGTTCATGCATGCGGCAGAACAGGTTTCATTCCACTGCAAAGATAATAAAAAGATACAGTGTAAAAACAGCAGTGGACTTGGGATCCTTTCTCTGTTCTTACCAAGCATAGCTCTATAGGATCTGACGAAGTTACCTGCTTTCCTGAGATTTCATGGCCTGCCACCGACACAAGGAGACCAAACCCCTGTCCTCCTGGCCACTGCGGAGCAGCAACACTGGCACTGTGCACAGGCTGTACCCTCGTCCCCTGGCTGTCGGGTCAGAAAAGTGGCACTGGGGCCACAATTGATATTTGCAGTTAGAACACAATGCCAGAAAAAGAAAATGATCAGGTTTTTAACTTTTCATTGTTTTAGAATAATGTTCCTATGAAAAACTGAATTGGATTCTTAGGATATTGCTGGTAGTTATTCCAGGCAATTCCACTTCCAAACTCTGGCTGGCCTCACTGCTCAGTCAAAAGCAACTCAAACTAAGAGATTTGATTTTTTTTTTTCCCCCATTCCCTGGAGGAAGAGGGGTTTGTTTGCCATACTCTGACACTGTTACCTGCGGTAAAAAGTTTGTGCAGATGTGACAGTGCCTTGGCCTGGGATGTTCCTGTGAAGCTCTGCCATAATTAACCCAAAGAACAGAAATCTGTGCTCTGCTGTGTGTCAGTGTATGATCTGATGGATTATCATCCTGTGGTGCCAGCACCGACAGGTTTGGGTGTTTCTGAAGAGCCCTACTGCTGTAGCTTTGGCTTTGTTTTCTCCTCCTGCACCTCTGGTACTGAACTCCACTGACTTCCTGCTGCATTCACCTGTGATACCACACATTTATGCAGATATGTTGTTTCCTGATACATTATGGTAACGCTTCTTAGCAATTTCTTCTTAGCAATTTTGAGCAGCATTTGCCTGTTGCCTATTTATAAATGCGGGTATGCAGCAGTCTTGCCTGTCCTCCAGCACCCCGAGCCCTCTATGGAAACAGCCAGTTTTGCTTACCAAGGACTTGTCAAAAATGCATCCATCAAAATTAAACTAAACAAGTAAAATTGCACCTGAATTCCATAGCTCTTTCATTCCCAAGTGAGCAGGGGTTTATTTGCTGTAGCATTATTCCCTCATAAAAGAAAAAAGACGCCAGGGGAGGGTGACAGAAGAAGTTTGGAGGATCTAGGGATGCACCTGGGTCTGCGTTTGAGTATAAATAATGCCTGTGAATACCTGTACCTTCTTAAATTTGATCTTGGAAGCAGCATTGGGACCAGCTCATTTGATGTCTCCTTTTTTAAATCGAGCTCTGCAGATAAAGCTGGCTGCCTGTGGTGCAAGGCTGTCCTTAAAAGTGAGCTGACATTTATGCAAACATGACTTAGTTCGTGCAGGAAAAAATACTCTTTGATCTGTGAGAGGACAAAAAATAAAACCCCATAAAACTCCGAAGGAAAGCATTTTTCTTTTCTTTATGTTAGTAGACCAGCTTTCATGGAGATGGAGAAAGTTGCTCTGACCTTTCTTTCCCTGTGTGATACAGACTGAGCGTGACTGGTTCATCATAGCTGAGACCAATATCAAATCAATGGTTGGAACTAATTATGCCAGTTTTGATGCAATTATTGCCATATGCAAAGGGCTGTTTTCTGCAAATACTTCTATAGTGACTCTGAGATGTCTTAAGATTTAGTGCTGTTAACACAAACAGGATTATTTTGTAACTGTGTATCCACATATACACAAAGGAAGTGTTTCAAAAAGGGAAATTCTATTTAAGTAATTGTTTCTTATTGTGCTGAGGATTTTTTATAATTATCTTTTGAACTTGCAATGAAGGGCTTAGGAAATCTTGCAGGTTGTGAAAGTTATCCAGTAATGTCAATTTAAATCCAGTGTTGACCCTCTTCAGAAATAATGAGATTTGAAGGGAACCCGCATTTTGCGCTGGATGTTTTGGGAATTTGAGTCTTTAGGCTATTCTTGGTTTCAGGCTGAAGCATTAAACCTTCTTAAAAAAACCAAAGTAGACATTTTCATGCTATTCCCTGGTTTGTGGAGCTGTTGCTTTAAGGGAAATGGTAGTTTAATATTGGGAAAGTTGGCAGTAGCTCTTACTCCTCCTGCCAATGCAAAGCAGGGTTTTAGTTTCCCAACTGCTTTCCCTGTACCCCTTCTTTTCTTTAGGTGGATGAACTTCTCTTTCTTGCTCAAAACCCAAATTCCTTTGCCATTGGTGCTACTTTTCCAGCAAGGTCCTTTAATGCTGCTCTTTTCCTTTCCACATGCGAGGCAGCCTTTGCTCACACCTGCTGTGTGATAGGATCCTTCTCCCTGTGGAGAGCACAACATCTGTTTTGTTTCCTCAGCGGAGAAAGAGAGAGACATTCTCAAGAAATTCTCCTCCTTTCCTGCTTGCTAACAACAAAAGAGATTTTTAAAGCATTTGGTGTTTCTGGAGAGAGGAAAAAACAGTGGAGCCCTGGACAGGAAAAAAAACAACCATGGAAAAATAAATTGAACATAATTTGAGCTATAATTAAAGGTCTTAAAAAAAAGCCAAACTACCAAGTTGGAAAGAAAAATGTGCATCTTGAAATAAAGTACCTTTTTGGAAGGATGTGCCTGGGGTTACAGTGCAGGACTGCCGTTCAGGGCATCTTGGCTCTGTTTCTGCTCTGGGCTTCCCCAGGTGATACCAGACCAGAAACTTAACCCTTATTCGCTTTGATGGTCCATATGTAAAATCTGGTGGTATTGCGAGTCTTGGGATTTCATAGTGCTTGTAAGCACAAGGAGATGATAGAAGTTATTTAAATAGAAGCTGCTGTGCCATTGTGATGGCAGCATTTTGCTTATTATATTGAGAAGAGTTCATATCCTTTAAAATACCAGAAGCATTGTGAAACTGTGTATACCTGGATCCCTGGGGAATCTGTTTGTTGCTAGCATAGTGTAACCTGCAGCTTCAGAATGAGTTAAAAGGTAATGTGAAAAAAGAGCACTTCATAGAGAGCTTCTCAGAGGAGGACCTTGTGCTCTGCCTGCTGACGCCCTCCCTGCACCTTGCACGTGACTTTGAAAGCAGCAGATTTTCTTGGTTACAATCTGCTTGCTAGTTAGAAGCCAAACTGAAACCAAAGGCTCAGAGTCGAGCTGTCTGTGATCTGGGTGGGGGGAAGATTCACACCTGTGAGGTTGTTTCTGCTCTGACTTCCAGTAGGAAGCTCAGAGGCTGTGGGGTGGGAGAGCAGGGCACTCCTGCTGCTGCCCAGGAAATCCACATGTGCAGATTTAAGCTACTAAATAAGCGTTGCAACCTCCCGATGCTCCCATTTGGGATATGGTGAGAGCTGGTGTCTTACAGATGGCTAGTTCCGTCATTCATAAATTCTTAAACCCGTATGAATAAATTCAAAGATTTTTATCTTTTAAAGGTGACCCACAACTCTTTAAACTCTCTTTTATGTTTACAGTTGAATACCTCAGCCACTCTGACAGCATTACTGATTTGCACTCAGCAAATCTGGATTTTGAGAGACAAATAAAAAGTCTATAATGTGCCGTAACTTCCTTCTGCAGTACAAATCAACATAAATCAAAGTTATTCTCTCCTGTTCTCACTACTGGTATCAAAACTGTATCCAGATCAGCATGGAAATGTGCTATGAGGTACAGTAAGTTGTGGATTTTGGTGCATCTTGGTTTAATCTTTTTATAGCTATATTAGTAAAAATGCACATTCCTTGGTGCTTATTGTGGATTTGAAGGGCCAGTAAAAATTACATTTTCAGATGTGTCGAAGGAGGAGATGGTTATTTAATAGTGTTTCAGGACTCTAATTCACCAGGCATAGTCTTTGTATGTGTTTCTGCAGATCAGTTGGAATGATCTTCTGTTTTTAAAAATTCACCTAACCTGATTCACAACCTGATAGCAATCTCGCGACATGGTATTTATCCTAATCTGATGAATTTGGAACACATGCTGTGGTTAAAAATAGAACAGTCAGGCTTTTGGATCCATTGGCTGTAACATTTCCATGGTAGTCTAAACTTTGGGCCACTGGTGACAATTCTGTCCCCTCTCCAGTTCTCACTTTGATACCCACATACATTCCCAAATCTACCATTCACTTCCATTGTTATCTGTGTTTCCTACTAAAGGAAACCACCAGATTTCCACCATCACCATCCCCACATCCGTCGCTGAGGACAGTATAGCTCGGGGATAAGCAGCAAAGAACTATGGAACAGAGATGCTTTTAAAAAAGTAAAAAGCAAAGAAACTTTGACTACTGGAAACAGAAAATTCAGAGCTTAATATTGGTTGAGTTGCAGCAGAAGTAATGAAGTGTGAAATGTGCTATTCCCAACAAGTATGCCATGCTGTTTTAATTTACAGAATATATAATTATATAACATTAACATTCTGGTACATCAGTCTTTGACAAAAATCGAAATTAAAACAGACAAATGCATGAATCTATTTATAAGACAATTATTATAATAGCGATGGGTAAGAATACAAACTTAAATAATTTTCATTATTTTAAGATTATGCCTTTAAGATCCTTTGATTTTTGTGTCCTGGTAAATACTTGCATGCTGTCGTAAACCAAGTTAGAGTAGTAAACCTTTACTAAACACTTGTAGAAGTCTTTCCAGCATACATCTAACTTTATCTGAATCCTATGAGCATAAGACCAGGGATCTGCTTAGAGATCTGCTTTTTAAATGTCAGGGATAAACTACATGTGAGATTGGTTTTCCCAGTCAGACCATGGTCCATTTAGACCAGCACTGAGCCTTTGGCAGGGGCCCGAATGAGCTGGTTAACCTTATGTTACAGTGCTACAGCAATTACAATGAAAAGCACCACATCCCATCACTCCAGGCGTCTGCGTTAACCACAGAGTTGTTAGAATAGGAGATGCCCTTTTATTTCATTTGCAAAGAGATGACAAATGTTTACTGTTAATGGTTCCCGCTGTATGGTTACAGAGGAGAGAATCCTTTCCTAATCTTCTGCAGGCAAATTTCTCCTCTGAGACACCGTTAGGTCCCCACTGTGCTTGTGGTGCGGTCCAAGTATCTTGTGTTTAAAGTATCTTTGAGAAAATCCACTGAGTCGGGATTGCTCAGGAGACTCTTAGTGGTCTCTGTTGTCGTTTGCTTCCATGTAGCTGAAGCCAGAAGTAAACAGATGATTAAAATCAGATTGGATGGCTTAGGAAATGAATATGCTTTTCTAACATGTCCGCTAACAGACAAGACTCCCCATCACAAAGCTGCCACCAGGGCATCCACTCTCCTCGAAAGGCCAAGTAACTCACTATCCAAGACTAATCAACCTCTCCTCCTCCTTGGATACGATGCTCCTAAATTTCTCTCAGGGTCAATTTAGGAGATTGGTAATTGCATTGTTCTTGTTTTTTTGCTCATACCTTACAGGTTTTTTCAGCTAAATAATAAGTCAGTCCCCAGGCTTTGTTTTGTTGTGGTATTTTGGGGTTTGTTTTTTTGTTGTGTTTTGTTTTGTTTTCCAGAAGATGTGTATTATAAATCAGATTAGCTTTCATCTTTCTAGTACTTGGTAATGATCTATGCTGAGCCCATAGACAACCTAGGGGATACAGAGTGCACATGCACAGTCTGGTTGGGTCAGGAGATGACCTTTCTGAGTTCCTGTCTCCAGAGGAAGCAGAATTGTTTAGTCTCTGGGATGCTAACAGGGTGGTGCTGAGAGACAGACTAATCTTGGTAGCTTCATGCAGAAAAAAACCCCTCTGAAACTTAATGACCTTCTGTAGGAGAAAAAGGCTTTAGGCATGAAGATACAAGCAGAAATCAACAAGATTGTCATCGGGGGAGTGGAGAGAATACAGAAAAAGAAGCAACTGGAATACACTGTATGTTTGAGTTAACTAAAAGGTATTATTTTGACATAGCAGCACAGTTGGCAGAGCAAGTAAGGTATGATTTTCAACATACTGCATCGCTGTATTTAAAACACAGCTCTTGATCCTTCACAAGGAACGGAGCAGGATTTTTATTAAGGCAGACTTCATGGTTAGATATATTGCACATCATCAAAGGCATTGAATCAACGCAGCATTAAATTGTGAGAATCATCAAATGGTATATTATAAGCAGGAGGAGACTGGGGAGCATAGTAGGATGTTACACTGAATTTGGGGAAGAGGGATACATTTTTGACAGGAACAAAAAGAAACTCACGTTATTGAGATTGTGCTGAGAAAGATGATCAGACTCATATGGTTTGTGGGTATATTTGAAGAGGGGGATCTGGTTTAAAAAACAAAATAAAGCAACTGTTTAGAATATTTTTATGAATGAGTAGTTTTATTACATGTACAGATTATGCCAGTGTTCAGACAAGAGTGAGTGACGGCATGGCATGGGGCTGTTTGGAAAAAGCGTTATTTTCTCTCACCTTGGACCACAAGGTTTCTTAGGAAAAAAAGTCTATGTGAAAAACAGATATACGAAATTTCACAGATCATGTAGTCCATCCCTTTGCACTGAAAAAAATCAATGCAGAGAATTTATAGTCTTATCTGGAAAATGGATAGTGTTATTTTTAGTTGGCAATATTAATGGTTTGATAGCATATCAGAAATGTCAATTATACAATGACCCATTATAATACTAATTGGACATATCATGTAGCAACCATACAGTTGCTGAAGGACATGATAATGGGATGATAACTTGTTCAAATTAATGTGCATGTCACTAGCCCCTGGCCCATGCACTTTGGTAGTGACCAGGAGAATTTAGCTTATTCTCACAGAGATGGTAAGGCTGCAGAGCTGCAAGAATGCAAGTCTGCGTGCTGATCCTGAGTATTTACATCATCTCTGGGAAGAGAAGATGCCATTGTTCCTGTACCACTTCAGGGGCTGTGATATTGGAGGCTGGCTTAATGCAGAGATTGGGACATTTTGCCAAAGCAGCTACTCAGAGAATGAGTTGCTGTGGGACTTCTCTAGCTGGTATTCCACGTAGGACAGGCAGTGCTAGGTCTCCCTGAAGCTCCCACTGTACAAAAAGCTGACAGATGCTTTGGACTGACACAACAATAATACCAACTTTTTATGATATATGTGCCAGAGGAATTCAACATACCCCTGAGCTAGCTCAAGTCTTTCTATGTTCCATTTAAGCAATATTGACAAAATGGACCACATTATCACTCAAGTCATTAATATACACCCTATAAAAGGACCTGGGCAAAAAAAAATGAATAAAGGGAAAACTCTAAACCAAACCTATTTTCTGCTCCTATGCTCCTTCTGCTGGTTATGCAGAAGCAGTAAACAAGCCCTATTCCCAGAGCTGTGCTGACAGCACTGATGATGGTGGTGCACAAATTAGGAGGTAAACAAAAAGCCGTGTTAATTTCAAGCTCCATTAGAAACACAGGCAGTAGAAAAAAAATCAATGTCTCCCAAACAGAAAAGGTCAAAATTGGTAGGGAAAGAAAGTTGGTTTTCCAGTAGATATAAGAGTTTTTAATTATTATTATTATTATTATTTCTTTTAAATTGGGTGTAAGCAAGAAGAAGCTACTGGATAGTGTCATGTTAATGACTAATACTGAAAATAAACAACTACCAAAAATTGGTTTTAAAGAAAAATATACTCAGCTTTGGCTTAGGTTGAAATTCTTGTATTAAAGGCTGGTTTTTATTTTAAATTTTGCCTGTAGCTCCTGTGGATATTCAGTTACATTTATAATCTTGGCATGACACATTTGAGGGATCATTCTTCTGAAAAGTGTAATCATCAGATTTCACTGTTTTCTCTTGGCATAGTCTATTCTTGGATCCAAATCCTTGGGGCCTGTTAGTTTAAATTTTAGGCTTTGTTGTGCATCCAGATTAAGTCTGGAAATACATGTGTGTCATTTTGTTATCAAGTTGTCTAGCAGAGGATGACAGGAAGAACAAATACTGCTTTATATGTTTTCATTTTATGGTAGCGTGTCACCTTCAACTCCACTAACATTAAATGTTTATCACTTCATGTGATCTTTGCTTTGCATATTAAACTAGATTTCACACGGCCATGTTAAATTATGTATGGCGATGGAGTTCTGCGGTACGGGGTTAGGAACCATTTCTTCAAACGTGAACGCATCTGCAAAAACCTTGGCATGTGAACACCAGAGTAAGTGTGACCTTACAAGAGCGAAGTTGTTCACTGTCTACGTGTTTGGGGAATTGGTGGTCTTAGTGTGGCCACAGATGTTCTGAAAATTATTTTTCTTATGCTTACTCATTATAACTCTGCTGTAGTTACAGGTATTTAGTGTAACCTCCTTTGCTGAAGAGCAGTGTTTGGAACAGGGCTGTTAACGCCTCTTTTCCAGCATTTTATTGATACTCATTAGTGTTCAGCCCTGTGTATTGGGCAGTATTCCCCTCCACAGAGTAGGACCAAGACAGAGTGAGTTCAAAGACCATGCTTTGTTTATAAAAATGTGTTAATGTGATATTTAGATTGGTTTGAAACTGATGCTAAAGTATGGTCAATGTTTTTGTAGCAGAGTCAGGATCTCTGTGGTAGAGAGCACAGATAGGAGATACAAAGTGGTCCCAGCTCAACACATTTCCTTCCAAACAGCTGCATCTCCTCATTGTCTTTTCATTTCATCCCTAAGACACAGCTTGCACTTCTAATTGTCATTCCCTTCAGTGGACATTAGCATGCTTGTTAAATTGGCCATTTGTGTCCCAGAACTCCCTTGGCTGTCCGGTGACTCACTCAGACCTGCATTTTGCATGCCCTCGGGGAGCAAGGAACAAGCTTCTGGTCCTAAAACTATTGGACATCAAATTTAGTACTCTCCTATTGCTTCATTAACCTCTTAAAGCTGCAGTTGTTGTAAGAAAAAAGTGACTTTTAAAGTGGAAGAAGTTGAAAAGGATGTGGATTTCAACATCTTCTTTGTTTTCTTTTGTTTTTACAAGTTACCAGTTACCTTTCTCTTCCCTAGCTGAGCTGTGCTGCCAGCCTTACCTGCCTGCCTCCGTTTCTTAATGCAGTCACCACCAAAAGAGGCTTACTCTACCTGACAGAGTTGTAATTAAGGCATGAGTGTAGCACACAGAAGTCAGTCTGCCTGTCCGTAGTTGCACTGGGAGTATGTTGCTAACAGCAGTCAAATCTTGTTTGGAAAGTAGGCAGTAGTGATTTGAGGATGTGTAGAAAGCTGATATGTTGAGTGCCAGTTTTCAGAAGTTACCCTGATCTGTTTACTTTCCTGTTCAAGTTTCAGTTCTCTGGGTTAATGATCACCTGTTTTGAGAACATGACAATTGTATTTATTTCAGAAAATTATACCTTTTTCTCTCTAGAGTAGACAATGTTGTGTTCTGTCAAAACTTGAGTTACAGTCTCCCTTCTTCAAGTACAAGGCCAAATACTGCCCCTTGAAACCATGAGAAGCTAACTTCAGTGAGTCTTGGGGTTTGGCTGGTTAGCTGGTTTTGGTGTCTATCTGATAATAAATTATGAACATCATGTTAAAAAAGCCTTTGTGAAATCAGCCTTCATGACATCTAAGTGTTAATGACTTCAGTGAAGCTTGAGGGCATACAAAGTGCTCACCGTTTACTACTACAGTGAATTCTTTCACAAGGCTTTCCTCTTTTGCAGCACAATTAATTTTATGTTTCATTTACTGATACTGGCATGCACTTAACTTTATAATATTAGTTAAAAATAGTTTATGATGTCAGTCTTATTTTTAGCACACTGAAAGCAGGCGAATAATTGAAGTGTGCTGTTGTACAATTTAGGGTTTGTGGTGGACTTGGAGTGATGAGGATGTGCCATTCCTGCTTCAGTTGGCCTAGAGGGAATAGCTCTTCTCTTTAACATTTCATTGCAATCTTTCTGATGATACCTCGGAATTTCAGCTTGTGCCTCATAGCTTAAGTTCTTCCCAAAATAACTTCTGATGTACCTCAGAAGTTTAAAAAATAAATCTCAGCGGTATACATGAATAACATTCAAATCTGAAAGGCTGTTGAAGTTCAGTATATAATTTATATAGCTTTAGTTCTTTTTGAGTTCTAAGTTGTCTCCTGTATGTTAATACCAAAGAGTTGACTTTATAGGCTGCCACAGGTTACTCTGCTGGTCATGCTGAAAAGCCTTACCAGGTTGTGTTGTTATATTCTAGCCAAGTCTTAGTAACTTTCCAGGATGAAAAGGAATTAAGAAGTATTTTGTCTGGAGTTTTCTTGCTTGCTTTATATGATTGTGCTTTGGTTCTAAAGTGCCTGTTTTTCTAATGAAAGTAATTTTTGCTTTTCTACAAAAAAGTGAATGCCTTGGGAGGTCAATCAAGCATTGATTAAAATCTGGTTTGGGGCTCTCCGTGATCTGCGCAACCTTCCTTAAATCTTATGATGACTTGGAGAAAGGGGCAGTCATACATGTTTCCTATCAGGAGTGATGTCTCATCAGAAGTTTGAAGGAGGAAGAACACTCTGAGACATCTACACGTGAATGGCAACCTGCTTGACTTGCCTTCTGGGAAAATAATGAGTGGAGATCATAAGTTTGGCTCTGTCTTTAGAGTTTATGGAATATTTGCCTCTGTGTTTGCTTTTCCCCGTGAGATAAAGCAACCACTGGGAAGCACTGAAACTCAGTGTATTAGGATGCGCAACACACAGACCTCCAAGAGCAGTAAGACCTTCATCAGCTAAACGAGTCAGTCGACATGCTGCCCTGACCTTACTCACACTTCTGCTGTTAGAAGAATAGGTTATTTGCTGGAGTCATTCAGAACTCTCACAATGAAACATAGTTTTTCTGCTGTGCTCATATCTAAAAGCTATCTATTTTTATTGCTGTCCCCATCTGAGATATTTCAGGCTAATGAAACAATATGATTGTTTTTATCTCCAAAGTATTTCATTTCTACTGAAGAATATGATACAGAAGAATGCAAATCTAAATCTGAGTGGTTATCTCTGCTAAGCTGATTTTAAAAAATGAATTAGCTTAGTAAGGAGCTGGCAAATACATGCCGAACATTTTGTGAGGATCGCTGATTGTGAAGTTTTGTTAAACTGCGCTTTCTCCAAGCATGTACAAAAATAGCAACTTTGGAAATCATGAAACTGTGTCTTTTGCACAACTGAAGCTATTATGAGACTGCAGGCAGCATTCTCATTCCCTCTCTTCCTATTCGAAAGATGAACATCATCTCAGAAATATGAGGAAGGAGTAAGCGTGGTGATTAATGTGACTGACTGCTCAAGAAATAGGTACTATTTGCCGTTTGAAGCATTAGCCAGCAATTAGGGTTTGCAGCACTGAGTCTCATTCCATTTTCATTAATGAGGTCATTAACAAAGATATGATACAGTCTTTTTCTTCTGTTACACATGTGACTCAAATAAGTGAAGACTTCAGATATTTCCAGGCCAGTATTACTGTCTTTATGAACCTGCCTCTGTGATGCCTGTAAGCACAATCAAAGTGAACTTCTGCAGTCTTTGAGAAACTCCCCCCAACAAAGTGGTTGAGAATCCTTTTCAGGCCTGACTTCTGTACATATGAAACCTAAGCTGCGTCTCATTTGTTCCAACCCTTCTTAGGCTCCTTCCCCCCTAACTTTTATGGACTAGTGAGGTCATTCCCCATTGCTCTAATTCCACCTGCCATGACCCATGCCTAGATGATGGTATGTTACTCCTTGGAAACAGATCCCTGAGAGCTACTGCAAAGTCATCCCGTGGTCTCCTTCAGATCCCACCTGATGACTGTATCTTGCTGGCTGAGAGTTTGCCAGAATTTGATCTACTGATTGTTTGCTGTCTTGCCGACTGATGTCTCAATGTTTCCTCGTGTCTGTGCATCTGCTGCGTTTGTCTTGTCTTTGGGTACAATGGCGCTGCCTTCTGCAGCGTGATGTGGAGAACATAATCCGGCCAGGGAGCCCGGAGTCATCTACCTGTAGGAGGAAAAGCTTTGTGCTCTGCTACCGCAGCTCCTTTTCTTGAGCCAGCTCATTTAAACTTGGATCACTGGACCGAACATTATGCTCTAGCACACAGACCTTCTCTTTGTTCTGTGTTGGGAATGCACTTGGCATCAGGAGGAGAGGATTGTTTTCATTACTAATAGGCAAATACATTTTCACATGAATTAGACAAGCGATGTATTTGTATACATTACAGAGCTGCCGTATAATGACAGGAAAAATCATCAGAACTCACCTTCTCTTCACCGCTGTGCTGCTTGTGCCCCATCTGGTTTGTCTCGCCAGGCTTCAGGACACGTGCAGCGTAGCTGTAAGTGTAGGCTCCCGCCCTCTCTTGCAGGTCTTAAAATAATACAGTTATTAAGAGTATAATGTAAGAATTTTAATTTAATTTTAATTAGAGGGAGATCTCTTAAAGAAACTGCCAGTTTGGCATTTCCCTGTCTCCTGAGTGTTTTGATAAATGAATTATTTTACAGAAAATGTCTATTTTTCTCTCCTTGATGCTGTTCAGATTGGATGTAAGAAATGCCTAACTGCTCTGCGGTGTTGATTTTTCCTGTTAACTTTCTAGAAAAGTGAAAGGGAGGGACAGAATACAAAACGTGGACATTTGAAGATGGTTTCCAGCTGTTTTTAGCTGTTGTTTTGTATTGCTGTTGTACCTGCCAGCCCCTGGTGAGAATGGCTGCATATGCAGACAAGGGGTAATGATAGGACAAAGGAGTAATGGTTTTGAACAAAAAAGGGGTAGATTTAGATTAGATACAAGGAAGACATTTTTTACAGTGGGGGTAGTTGGACACTGGAACAGGTTGCCCCATCCCTGGAAACATTCAAGGCCAGGTTGGACGGGGCTCTGAGCAACCTGATCTAGTGGAAGATGTCTCTGCTCATTGCAGGAGGGCATTGGACTAGATGGCCTTTAAAGGTCCTTTCCAAATACAACCATCCTGTGATTCTATGCATAATAGAAGGCAGTGGCTGTCCTAAGGAACTCACCTGCTAAATATGACAAATGGTTGAAAGCAGCATCTGAGGGTTGCTCCTTGGAGGATGGGGCACAGAGGCACCAAACCACACGCTTTGGGTTGTATGTGAAATCTGTGCTGGGACCTGAACTGAACACCGTCTCCAAGCCCCTCCAGCCTCTAGTCCTGAAAAATCCCCCTCTTTAATGGTTTTCAAAATCCCATCAGGTAAAGCAATCTCTGAGAATTCCAGGTGGGCAAAAGCAAAAGCAGTGCTGAGCCTTGTGGCTCCCTTCCTACCTCTGTGCCGCTTTCAGGAGCAATAATGAAACCTACCAGCCTTTCCCGTGCAACCTATCTGCTGAAGACTGGAGGAAGATGTGATTTATTAGCTAGGGCCAGGATGGATAGCATCATAAATCTCCTCTAGACGGCAACAATTAAAGTTGCCAGGGCTCTCTGCCTTGCCACATGGAGTCCACGCGACTCTGACCAGATTTGACCGGCTTATTCTGCTAAATGAGGGTGTTGAAATGACCGTCTGCAGTTTATTAATAAGTGTATAAATCTGAACTATAAGGGGAAAAGAGATGAACTGGTGCTAGTATATCTGTGACATATACTTAATAATAAAACTTAAACTCTTATACAGCCTGATACAAATTACTTGCTCTACTGCGCCAGTTCTGCCACAGCTACACATTTCATTTTTGTGATATGCTCTGCGACTGCTCGGCTAATAAGCACTGAGAAGGGAGAGTAATAGATAGATAGATGCATCTGGTATTTATAGAGGACTGTTTTAATGGTGCTAAAAAACTGATGTGCTCAGCGTTCCTTGCAGCTGCAGTTGCGTTCGTGTCAGTAATCCTATCAGGAGGGTTGTTGGTTTCCAGTGTAATTAGAACCCTGAAGCAAATAAACAGCAAATGAGTTCTCTTCTTTTGAAGTTATCTTTTTTCCCCCTCTTTTAAATAGCCCTTCCCTGGTATAATTATGTACCAGTCATTAGAACATTAAAAATCATTTTAAGTGAATGAATGCTATTTTTGTTGTTGTTGTTCCTTGCTAATTATTATGAACTAATTGTAATTTAGGCTAGTCTTCTAAAAATCTCGTTTCATTACAGAATGGCTACTGACTTAAACTGCTTCCAGCCTCGATCCCAGGGAGAGGCAGCAGCTCCAGTTTGGGTTCATCTGAGCCAGTCTGGTGGCTTCTAACACACGTGGGTGGAGTACAAGTTGTTGCTTAAAGCCATTTTGATAAACTCCTGCCCTTCTAGCATTTAAGCCATAGGTTAAATATAAATTCACAATACTGTATGCTTGCCACCAGGGGAGTGATGACAGAGATGCTATATGATAATATAGGGAGGTAATAGCCTTCCTACCTGGCTTTTTGTGACTGTGTCTAGGATAATACATTGAGCCCCGAGCAGCTTGTTCCTGAAAAGATACTGGCAGGAGTTCAGAGGACAGGAACAACCCATGCAGTCATCTGGGGAGGGTTTGACTCTAAGCTGTGGTGTCTTCACCGTTTATCTTGGTTATTAGTTTTGCAACATTTATGGCTTTAGTCAGATGTTTTGGGTTTGCGCTCCCCTATGCTGAGTTACGGTGTATAGGTGCTGGGTCATCGTTGTGTAAACTCTGTAGTCTGGTTTGCATTTTTTGGTTCTCATATTCAAACCAGTTTCGAGATTAAAAAATGGAATAATAAAGATCAGTTGCAGCTACATAAGCAATTATATATTAATTGACATTTACTGGTAATGAGGTATGAGAATGAAAAACCTACTCCACCTCTCAGATCCCAGCTTGAGTTTTTCAGATTGGCTGTTAGAAGAAAAATGTCTTTGTACTCACAAATTGAGCACATTCAGCCCAGAGTTACTAGCACATAATAAACATGGAAACATCTAGTGACACTTTCTTTAATGGACTCATTCTTTACACTAGAACCACAGCTTTTATAACTCAGATTCTTAAAATGCCTTTTATAATGTCTTTTCTTAAACAAGCTGTAGTTTCTGTTGCCCTGTAATTGCAATTCTGTCCTACCAGGAGGGCCAAGACGGCGCAGTCCTCTGGCTGTAACCTGGCACCTTCACAGAAATACCTGAGAGTCGTTACAGAGATGCTAAAGCTTCAGGTGGTTCAAGTGTTTCTAAAATGCAGTTCAAAGGGGAGTTCAGGAGAATGCTTTTCCAGCATGGGCTGTGCTCAGGACTTCCCTCCTTTCCCCACCCCTCCTGCAGTTATTTTTGGGTGAGAGGGATTTATAGCAACAGAGCAAATTGCCATGTTAAATTGGAGCTCAACTTTCAAATCAGTCGTCGCCAAGCGGGGCCATATATACACAAATACATAGAGGAAAGATAAGCCAGATCTGTTAATGCTTTAAGTCAATGCATCTGTGATAAAGCACATAAAATCCTCTAAGGAGAATTGCAACGTTGTGAGTTATGACTGCTTTCTGCTTGAATGAAAGCATCCACTTGGAGGTTTAAGGGACACAACCTCCCACACAGTGCCTTCATTCTTTAGGGTGATTTACCTTAATTTTCCTCAGTGTTTCCATGTTTTGGATGGGAGCTCATGTATGCTGAATTATAGTGTATAGACCTTGGGTCATCTTTTTCTGAACTCTGTATTTTATCCTGCCTTTTTTACCTCTTGGCTTTGAAAGGCATCTCCTGAGGAAAGAATGTGGTTTTGTGCTCGTGATACATCTCAGAGGCTATTTAGATAATGGTTTCTTGACAAGGAGGTGCTTATGTTTTTTTTGCTAGGTCTTTTATTCCAATTGTGATACATTTGTGCTGTATTGCAGTGAAAATAAACCCCCTGTAGTTTCTTTTGAAATGAGCTCAGGAGCATACCATCCCAATGCCTCATGCTGTCAGAGAAACCCTTAACACCTACTGTTGCACACACTTCTGCTGATCCAAGCGTTTTTAAGCGAGGAAAGCAAGACATGCTTCATAGATGTGTATCAGCCCCAAAAGGAAGAGGGGATCCATTTAGAGGAGAAAATTCTCTTTTTAGGGAAAAAATGAAATTACTGCAGAAGATCCTAAAGTCTTGTAGTGGTCTGCCAGGCGATCCCAGTAAGAGATCTGATCACAAATAGCACCGGTATGTCTGGTACAGGCTTCTGACTGATATTTCAGTCAGCTAGATAGAAGTGACGATAGAAGTGAAGCAGAGGTAAAGAGTCTAATCATCCAAAAAACACACACTCACACATACACTATCTCTCATCGGAGGAAAAATGAACATAGCAGTTCACTTAGAGTCACAGCAGGCATGAAAACCTAGTTTCCTAGTCCAGAGAAAAGTTAACAGTATAGAAAAAGATGCTCTTAATTAATTTTTGCTCTCAACAACACATTAAAATTTGAACAATTTAAATGCAATTAATGGGACAAGAAAATAACAATAAAAAAAAGCTAGACTGTGATACTGTGCTCCTTGCAATTATTTCTTAATGCTAAATAAACACACTGGTGAGAAAATTGTAATTTGTAATTATTGCACAGTGCTAAAAAGAGCAGTGTGGTAGCCAGTGCCAGGTAGGCCCTTGATGAACAAAACACTTATTTATAGCATTATGCAATGCTGCGTTCTGCCAGCGTATAAAAGGAGCGAATTTCAGTGATGATGTAGATTTGGTAAAAGACCATTGGCATTAGCCAACCTGTTCCAGATCGGTTTTGGGGAGATGGAGAAAGAGGAGGGGAGGGATAGCAATGTCTATCACCGAGAAAAAAGGCAATGAAATGCGACCCTCTTTTAATTAAAGGCTCCCGCAAAGTAATTTACCCCTTTAGCTTGTGATAATATGCTTTTGGCAGGAAGAGTAATGCGAACAAAACACTCTTCCTTATAAGCAAAATCAAGGAGGGCAGGCAAATTGTATTCAGTAGCAATTTGTTGGAGGATTTGTCATTTGTTTTTGAAGAGCGCTTGGAGTTGGACAGCAGGAGCAGGGTGTTTTGCTTGTGCCTTGTGAATGGCAGCAGCAGTGGGGTTTGAAAACCTTTCAGAGGAGTCTGGGGATAGTCTCCCGTGGGAAATTATGGAAAATACCTGTCAGTCTTAATGGAAACTCATCATTCCGAAAGGAGACTAATGTGCTCTTTGGAAGTATATTTTATCTGCTTTAAGTCCTCTTTGTGGTAACATAAGATAGGGTAAATACAATTGAGGCAGTGAAATCTTATAAACGTCTTCCCAGCTTGGGGAATTTAAAAATAGTGTGACACAGGATTCCCTCTGGATATTTGAACAGGGTATAAATAAGTACAGAACTTGTCTTTTTTCCCCTATTTTGATAATTTCTGAGACATGTATTCCTTATTATCTGCCCATTTGCCACCAGATTGAGCCAATATGCTTTATTTCCATTTCCCAGTCTAACGGCACTTTCCTTGTGAAAGGACCTTTTAAGGACATATGGCCAGAAGAGGTAGAGCCCTTTTTTTCCCCCCATTGGTTAGATATTATTTTGGTCCAGATCCTTAGAGGTTTTACAGAAGTGCACCACTCTTTAATATGGGATGGGAGAAAATACGCAGCTAATGTAACTTAATTAGTATATCCTGTCTCTCATTGTAGGGTCCTTTACGTAATACGCCCCAGGAAGGATTTTTTTATAAATGTGAAATGCAGCATCCCATTGAGCAGAGAGGCTGAATGACCCTGAAGTGGGTCTGCAATTAGCGAGCAATAGCCAGGAGAAGTCGTGCTGCATCTGACACACAAAGCGGTGCTTTCCAGCCAGAAGAGACACATGCACAATGCTGGGGAACAGCTGATGGCAAGCCTTTCTGGAAGAACAAGCTGTAACACAGCAAAACTTAATCAGTGCTGTCCTCCCTCTTTCCTGCTCTGTATGTCTTTATTTCTGCCCTTGTGCATCTGCTGCTTCTATTGAAGACATTGTTTTAGATGTTAATGTCTAAAACAGGAATCCTACGGAGGAGTCTTGCAGTGTGATGGGTTTAGATGGAGGCACTAGGCTGTAGGAAATGGCCAGAGGTTAGAGATGCAATAGTTGTTGGTACTGGCAAATCTGTTAAAACTACATGGAAATGGAAATGTAATGATGGGAAGAAAGTCCAAGTGCTGTGCTGGTACCAGATTTTACTATATACTGAAAAGGTTAGGGTTAGGTTCAATGTGATAGACTACGTTGGAACAATGGGCAACAGAGTCATTCCCTTTGATCTGCTGATCCATTTTTGTGTCTTTTCTTGAACAATATCACCACTAAAAAGAATATTAAAAAACTCTGCTCTTACTTCAGTGATCCCAGAGTTGCTGATGAGTCGCTGTCGTTGGGCTTGTCTTCCAGCCAGGTCAGAGAAGCAGCATGTGCTCACACGTGAAGAGCAGGGGGGAGGAAGGCTGATTCTGGAATAAACCACCTAATCTTTCTGAGCCACAGCTCTAACAATAATTAAGCAGCGGATGTGTCCCACACTAATACCAGCTGAGGTTTTCTCTAGAGCTTTAGATGATTTTCACTACAGAATTAGCTCGAGATGGTCTTCTCTAACTAGCATAGCTCAAGTGAGAGTGGCTGCAGTGCAAATGAAACCTGTGTCCATGTTATAACTTCTTGGGGTCACACGAAAGCATCCTTACTGTAAATACTCAGACATCCCTGATGGAAGGGGTACAGTGCTGTCTGGTTGTTTGCATGTGTCACACCGTGATTGCAGGGGTGATGTTACATTTTTAGGGACTGCTGCAGTTCTGGTAGGCTCCAGTGACTGCCATTTCTGTTTCCAGAGGATACCCAGTCACGCTGCCAGACTGAACTGGGAAACAGCTGTTATGGTAGAGATTGAGCTCCTTATCAAAGGTTCCCCCTCTCTCCTGCCCTCCAAGATGCCCTTTGAGAAGGACAACAAAGCTGGTGAGGGGTCTGGAGCACAAGTTGTATGAGGAGCTACTGAGGAAGCTGGGGGTGTTCAGCCTGGAGAAAAGGAGGCTGAGGGGAGACCTTATCACTCTCTACAACTCCCTGAAAGGAGGCTGTAGCCAGGTGGGGGTCGGTCTCTTCTCCCAAGTAACAGCAAAAGGACAAGCGAAAACAGCGTCACGTTGCACCAGGGGAGGTTTAGATTGGATATTCAGAAAAATTTCTACACCAAAAGGGTTGTCAAGCTTTGGAACAGGCTGCCTAGGGAAGTGGTGGAATCACCATCCCTAGAGTTACTTAAAACTGGCAGGACTTGGGACGTTGTGAGTGAGGCACATTGGAGCAGTGTGTTCCTGAGGGACTGCACCCCACGGAAGGGACCCACACTGGAGCAGTTCATGAAGAACTGCAGCCTGTGGGAAGGACTCACGTTGGAGAAGTTTGTGGAGGACTGTCTCCCATGGGAGGGACCCCACACTGAAACAGGGGAAGAGTGTGAGGAGTCCTCCCCTGAGGAGGAAGGTGCAACAGAGACAACGTTGGATGAACTGACCATGACCCCCATTTCCCTTACCCTGCTGATGGGGAGGAAGTAGAGAAATCAGGAGTAAAGTTAACCCTGGGAAGAAGGAGGGGTGGAGGCAAGGTGTTTTAAGATTTTCTTTTTATTTCTCATTATCCTACTCTGATTTTGATTGGCCATAAATTGAATTATTTTCCCCAAGTCTAGTCTGGTATTGCCCGTGATGGCAATTGTTGAGTGATCTCTCCCTACCCCTGTCTCGAGTGTGAGGAGTCCTCCCCTGAGGAGGAAGGTGCAACAGAGACAACGTTGGATGAACTGACCATGACCCCCATTTCCCTTACCCTGCTGATGGGGAGGAAGTAGAGAAATCAGGAGTAAAGTTAACCCTGGGAAGAAGGAGGGGTGGAGGCAAGGTGTTTTAAGATTTTCTTTTTATTTCTCATTATCCTACTCTGATTTTGATTGGCCATAAATTGAATTATTTTCCCCAAGTCTAGTCTGGTATTGCCCGTGATGGCAATTGTTGAGTGATCTCTCCCTACCCCTGTCTCGACCCACAAACCTTTCATTATATTTTCTCTCCCCTGTCCAGCTGAGGAGGGGAGTGACAGAGCAGCTTTGGTGGGCACCTGGCATCCAGCCAGGGTCAGCCAACCACAGGAGGACAGGCGGAGACTATCCCATCTGAACCCGTAGTAGAACCTTCTTCCCATTTCTTGCCAATAGTGCTTTCTCCCTACTACTGCATCCGGACTTCTGGCCTGGTACCTTTGACTTAATAGTCACCTGTCCCTCTGAAGCTGTTACCTGATTCTAAGTCAGTGTTACCACATCCATCAGCTGGCATCTCCCTCAATTTCCCCACTTTTTAGGACATTTGGCTTGCATCTGATTTTGTGAAAGCTGTTTCCGTTCTGCCTTCTATTCGCATTTCAAGTGTTCCCAGGGCTGCTTCTCTTTGCAAGTACGCTGGTGCCTCTGACAGGGCCAGAGGCATTTCTGGCCATCTACCAAAAATACCAGAGGAGCAAGGTGTGGGGTATCTTCTCCACCTGAAAGTCATCTTGCAAATTCTAGAAGTCCTTTTAATAGCAGATCTTTTTTTTTTTTTTTTTAATGATCCTCATTACACCTAATTTGTTCAGCTTTTTGTGAGCTGCCATATGGCATCAATGGAAACCTGGTGAAAATGTATTTATCATCTCACAAAGTGTATATAAAGATGTCAAACACACATAATTAAAAGCATTCTCTTTAAGATATATTCTTACCAATTAGTCACTTGGAGCTTCGAGACCAAATCTTATCAGCCGGCTGGCAGGGGATATCTTGGTGATACGTGTCACGAGTCAGGGTGAGATATAAAGCAAGTGTATCGCTAGTGCTATTTCAGGTATCACAAACTACTTCTGGGATTTTGAAGATCTTGAGTGAAATGTTTCATTCTTATCTCTTAGGAAAATCTCTCTTGCTGCAGAGGAGAAAATGAAGCATGATGGAGAGATGTTTCTTTGCTCGGTGCTGGAAGTGAGCAACCAGGATCTAGTACAGCCTGGGTTTTTCCCACCAAACTTGCATGACGCACTTGGAATTGGGAGATGATAAAACAGAGGGCAGTTCAGATTTGAGGGAGTAGTATTCCTCCTCTGAATATAAAGTATTAAGGTTCTAAGCTCAGGAAGGCATTAATTTAAATGGTTTCAATTAGGTAGGATGGAGCTAACCTATAAGGACTGGCTCTGCAGCCTGGCAGAATTTGCATGGACAAGAATTTGGCTTCAGGGAGTGAGGAGTTATTTGGAGAAGCCAGGCAGAGATTTCTTTAGAATTTCTTACTCCACCACTCTCACTTTATGAAAAAGTTTGATAGCGCTTCTCCCTTACCCAAGACTTAGGTCAGTCGTTTCTCAGGTTAAACACTCTTAATAAGAATCAAGTACATCTTTTATTCTCCATTCTTTAAATAAGGAAACTCATAGATTTATTTTTTGTTCCTTTTGCTGTGAATATTACATAAATTCATCTGCGAGGCCAGGCTTGTGCTGGAGCAGGTCTAGTCAGCAGCTGTTTTCAAGTGCTCTGCACCTAGTTCTGTAGATGTGTCTATGGTGGCAGTCAGATCCCCATCACAACTTTCCAACTAACCTGGTAATGGGATGTTTAGTAGGTAGGCTGAATGTTTAGTAGATAGTTCTGAGATGTTTCTCTAGCAGTTTAAGGCCATCTGGGTGCAGGCTGCTGTAGCTTCTCCCACCAACTTCATGTGAGTTCCTAACTGCTCTCTTGGGACTCATACAGCAGTGTAGAAAACTGATTTACTGACTCGGTCCAGCCAGAAACCAGTCACTTAAATGACTTCCAAAGCACTAGGATTTTTTTGCACGGAGACACTTGTTGTTCACATTAGCACACTTTGCATCATGCAGATACATTCTCACCTTGTCCATGCACAGAAGCACACATGCTCATTCATGTTCTATTTTAGAATATGGAACTGTAGCCTGTTTCTAAGGTCTGACTTTCTGGTCCATGTTTCTGCCTTCCTCTGAGCAACGTCACTGCAGAAAGCAGAAGGGCCTGTACTTTTTGGAAGGTAGCACCTTATGTATCTGGGCTTTCAGGAACTGTTGCAAAAATTCCAGCTCTATTTCCAGACCTACCTTCTGCATGTGCAAGGTATTGGTGAAGGAACCACCTTGGTGCGTGCTGGATTGAGTCTCCTTGAAAATCTGTCCCAAAATATTTGCTGTGGGACTGGCCTCATTTTGGGTCTGATGCTCCCAAACTCCAGTGGTGGAGTTGCTCACCCATCTGCATGGGGAGCTCTGTCAATTCAGTTTACTCCCTGAGGGTGCTCTGTATCCCCAGTTCTTCCCAAGGCAGACAAGATAGATCAGATGCAGGTCCTGCCCATGGAGAAACAGGTCTAGGTCTCTTCCCGGAGGAAGCCTGACGCAGTTCAGTGGTTCCACAGAGGGCTGCATCAGGTGGTGTAGATGGGAGATGAGCAGATGGAAGAGTGAGTGCTCCCTGAGGCAGGTGACCAGACAGTATGGATCCAGCTTCCACACGGGTCTCGTGTTGTGGACAAATAGGCAAAAGGTCTTTCTTGTATATTTAACAATTGTTCGCTGGTGATAAGAGACCATTTTATTAAGGGTACTACTTTCCTGTACCCATCCTCCTCGTAGCAAAGCTCTATACAGGTTAGAGAGTTACCTCTCTAACTATTTATCGTTGGAGAGTGCCTTTCCTCTTTGGAGGTGTTACTTAGCACAGGCTTCAATTAAACAAGGAAGACAGGGAAAATAGGGGATGGTTGCCTAGTAACCAATTGCCTTGAGATCTGGAAAGATACGGCAGAGTTAAGGGTTAATTTTTGCAGGTGAAAGTAGAAATGTCCAGGGATGTGGGTTGTGGTGGTTTTAAGCTAGAAAGATCTAGGACATGGTTCAGAGGAGAAGAGTTCCCACTGGGTTCTCTCTCCAAATAACAACACAAGACAAAGAGTGTTAGTTTACTTAAAATCCACACTGATGGAAATTTAGAGAGAACACAAACAAGATCGCTGTTTGAGGGTGCTTCCTTGTGTGTGATGTTTACATAATTTGCCACGGCATTGCAACATTTTCTATCAGTGCATCTCATTCAGAGTTCAAAGCTTCCCTTAAATAAGCAGCTGCACATGGCTGCGTAGCCTACAAAAACAGCAACTGCTTTTGTACACGTGTTCCCGGGGATAACCTGATTTTATAAGGTACCCACAGGTGTCAAAAGATCTATACTAAATACTTTAAGGCTTATTTTGAGAGAGCCAAGGCCTGCACAGAGCTTCTGGGGGGGCTTCACACCTCTGAAAATCAAGCAGCAGTCAAAACTTCCTGTTCTGCCTCATCAAGTGCATATTTTCCCTTCTTTCATGCATTTTAAGTAGTTTTAGAATTGGATAAACAGAGAAGAGAGACGGTTTGTGTGCTAGTGCATGCTACTTCATGAAAATATCTTTGGCATATGCTGCTAAACAGTCTTGAACCAAAGAGCGTGAATCCAGATGTGGAGCTGAGTGGCCTTTTGGGAGCCCTGTGTGCGCACTCCCAGTAGAGGGAACAGTGGTGAAGGAGCCAAGAATGAGGCAAGTCAGACATGAAGGTACCTAAGTGTGCTTCAGCCTGGACTCTCTTTTATGGTGTCATCATGAAGAATGAAACTCATCTGCAGCTACGCAGATGGATTCTCTGTGAAGGTGATCACGAGGCATCCTGTGAAATCTCTTCCTTGCATATTAACTGGTCCGTGTGTTCTGTCTGCAATATGTGCTAGTTATTTTCTGTCTGGATATTAGAGTCCTCTTTTTCTTCCTGCTGGAAAGCAGACAGTAAAATTAATCCTTTCCACATGCTGTTGTTATTTCTTTGTGCTTACTTGTATTATGACAGCATTTCAGAAGCCCTCCTTGAGGGCCAACACCTTGCTGCACTTGGTGCTTTATGAATATGGACTCCATAGACTGCAAAAGATTGCATGCTAAATATGTCAGAAAGCAGCAGGCAAATGCAGCAAATAAATATGGGAGAAAAATAAGGCAGTAGCTCTCTTAAAATGTCACAATCCCAACAAATCTGTCAAATTTTTGTCATGCAAAGGAAAATCTTTCTAGATTCCTTCTAAGATTTTTCAAGACAACAGCAAGGTGTGGCCTCCCAGGTGTTTTGAAAAAACTCTGCCCAGAAGTGGGAGCATCTTGGGATAAAATCTAATTGTCTTGAGAGACTTTTTTGTCTGGGTAGCGGAGACTGGTGTCCCTGGCAGAGTTAGGATCAATAGCTCAGTAACAAATAAGAAATGATGGGTAAAGATACGCTCTGCTTGGAGGGACCTTGAAAGTCTTCAGGCATTTCGGAGTCTGCTGTTGCAAATATGAATCCGTTATCATCAAAGCAAAGAAACAGAAAATAGGCTTTGTGGCAGCATTTTGGGTGGAGGGGAAGCAGAGCCAGTAGAGGCTGTGAAGTGTTACAGCCCACAGCTGATGGACCCTGGCTCTCAAGATAGTCACGAGCTTGGACAAATTCTCATTTGGAAAGGAAAAATCTTGTAGGGGTGAGAGGGAAATACTGCCAAGACTTAAATATGTTTTTAATCTGTGCAAGTTTGCCCAGGTCCTTGGTGGAGCACTGTTTGTACTGTCAGTTTAGGCTATGATTGGATTGTTGTGCATCAAATTTTACATGCTTTGGGCCAGGTACAAGGGACCTCGAGTTATCCTGAAGCTGCCAGTTTTGTGGTAGGTGCATCCTGGCAAAAGAGGAATGTGTATGTTTGGGATTTTTTCAGTGTTGGATAGTAAAATCCTTTGGAGTGTGACTTAAAATACTGTATCCCCTCACCGCCCCTGTTCCCACTCGGGGAAGGACGTGTGCTGGGCTTGCTGTGCAGGATCCCATTTACACCACGACAGCCCCTCTGCACAGAAGCACTTTCCTGTGGGCTGACTGTATTTTGGTTTGGGTTTTACCAATCACAAATCATTTCCCTGTTTCCCCATTTCCAGTAATAGAGGTTTTTAAGTAATCAGCTTGTCCCTGAGCAAGGAAGCAACTCAGTGATGGTATGATCTCCAAGCACAAGGTGTGCTCAATGCAGTTTATGTAGGACCTACAGGCAATAAGTTTTTTTAATTAAATTACTTTGACCTAGAATGAGGTTTAATTAAATATCACATTAAACAGACTTAAACAAAAAGGCATTTAGTAAACCACTATGCAAATTTCAAGGTAATTAAAATTTGAGATCTGTCTACTTCACACTATCTCTATAATTGATGCTAAATGTGAACAGATCAAATAAGTACACTTTTTATTGTGTTTCATTTTTTTTCTTGTGCAAGCTAAGATTGCTAATGATTCCTTTGAATTATTTCTCTATCTGATCTGTTGGATTCATCATTAGAGTGGGTGTCTTTGGGGCTGGTAGTTACTGGTTGGTTTGGATGCACCAAAGAAGTCTTGCATAATACAGAGGTGACAGGGCACTCATTAAAGAACGTAAGCTAAAGTATTAACTGAAGACAATAAAGAAGAAAGGACTTCTAAATGGAAACATTGACTACTGGCTTTCCTAGTTGGGTTAAAAGAGAGGCTGAAAGGGACATGGAACCAATAAAACAGAAAAATGTCCTCCAAGAGTTTCTAGAATTGGAACTGGACCAACTCCAGTAGGGCAGAACTGTATTCAGTCCACCAGGACAGCTCACTAACTTAATCTTTGAGACTAAGGTCAAGGAAGCACTAAGCAGTATTCATCATTTTCTAGCCAAGAACGACCGACCCTTGCTCCGAGTGATAAATAATCAGTACGCATATATTGAGAGCCTTTAATAAATGCCCGCAGTTAGGCAATATGGCCCCAAAAGTTGATAAAGCCAGTTCTGCTGTTTGAACCGGTGGATAAAATGGGTGATCAGGGCAGTCCCTCTCCACCTCCGGCTCACGAAGAATAAAAAATGAACGTGATGTGTGGGACCAGTCCGTGTCTGTCTCTGCAAAACCTGAGGCTTAACAAAGCCAACATATTTCTGTGTTGGTAGCATCTGTTACTGCTGCTCCAGCTCTGCAGCAGCTGATGTGACCCAGCTGTGGATCAGCGTTTATGAAGGAGCTGAGGATTATGTGCTCAATATCTTTTCAATACATCCTGCTGCAAACTCCGCTGATTTCCAGGGGAGCCTCCGGAGAGTAATCTGAATGCTCCAAAAGCTGCCAGCTCCTCCTCTTGTCCTCCACATTGTCCTGCTGCTCCTGCTCCCCTGCTTGTCCCCCTTTACCTTGGGAATTCATCCGTCCCCAACCACCCCAAGAAATAATTGTGGTTTTTGCTTTCAGAGTTGCAGTCTGTGTCACAGAAAATTATAAAATACCCACAGCCAGTTAACAGGCGGGATTTAAGATGACCTGCTGAAATCTGGAGACAAAAGAGCATAATCATAGATAAAAATGACAATTAAACTTCTATTTTCCAAAAAAGAAAAAAAAACATGCAAAAACAATGGGCTCTCCCACTTACCCTCCAGATTTCAAAGGAACAGAAATCAGTTCTTATTGTATTGAGTCCTTAAAAAAGATCTGCCTTTCTCAGCATTTTTATAAATTAGTCTGACTTTGAAATTGTGGTATGTGGATGGTTTCAGAGGTGAAAAGATGAGCATTATTTGCATAATAAAATCACAAAGGGAGTGAGTATGCAAAATTTAATTTATTTAAAATTCACCCATCCAACATGCTGGGCACAGGTGCGGAAGATTAATAATAAAAATAGTCACCTACAGCATATAAATTAATGGCAATGTCCAGAACTAAGAGCTTCCTTCCCCACACTCAGAAGAACCTTTGGAGAAGAGTTACGCAGCATGACATGAACAGGATGGACTTTGTTGGAGCAGGGAGGGTGAGGACAGGCAGCCCCATGCTCCCCTGGGCTGGCAGCAGACACCCCGTGGGGCTCCAAGGACAAGCTGCCGTGGGGCAGGGTGGCTGAACAAGCAGATCTGGGGGGCAGCAGTACCTCTGCCAAATGAAGGGCATTAGAAGTGTCCTAAAGGATCTGCTCTTGTGTTCCAGAGACATAAGTTTGTCGCTTTTTTTCCTCAATCACATCTGCAGTCAGTTGACGCAAAATGGATGACAGGAGGGTATTTGGTAGTTCCAGGATCTTGTTAAAAATAACTTTTTTTTTCTATTACAAGCATCAGTGATTGTAATGTTTGCAACAATGCCACTACATTTCTGACAAAAACTTGCTGAAGAGATTGTATTTTATTATAGTTTTTGTGTTCCATGGTTAGTGATGTGTTACAATTAAAAAGACCAGTCTGAGACATCCTAAATTCTTTCTGCCTGCCTACTGTTTCCTAGTAGATGGTTTCTGAGACTCCTACACAATAGGGAATATTTGGCCAAGGTATATGGAAAGATGTTTGAGCTTGGTTTTGCTGAAGAGTAAGTTTGGGCTCTTCTCTCCTAACTGCAGACCTAATGATGTGACCTACATCTTGCCTAATTTTAATGTCTACCTCCAGATGAGATGAGCTGCACACCAGAATTGTCTCTTGCTCTCCATTGTGGAAGAAAGGACGGTAGCCATCGACCTCGTGGCTGTTCTGCTCTGTAGACATCTGCTGTTGGCTAGATGAAACCTCTCCTAAGGGGGTTTAATGATGGCCTGAAAACATTTAGTAAATAACTGTGCTTATGGTATTGAAATTAAATCTGTAAGGGGATGTCCTAGGAGGCTTCATAACAGAGATTAAAGCATCTGAATATCAAAGTGTTTGGGAAGAACAAAGACTACTGTTAGATTATAAATGGGTTTATGGTTTGAATATGTGATTTGCAAATATTAGTGGGTATATTTTGGCTGATTTTTTTTTTAATCAAGTCCATCCCAAAGAGCACATCTGAAAACTCCACAAGCAGCTTGGAATAGACAGGAGTTGACTATTAATTACCATTTTGGTTACTTTACTCCTGTGTGATCCATTGCTATGAACCTCTCTGCCCACTAATAATGCTTGTTGAGTACATACTGTGTCCATACTGTGGCATCCAGTACTGCTTCCCAGCATGTGGGTCTGGCTACTTCTCAGCTCTACAGTGCTGCAAGACCCACATGTTCCCTCTTCTCAGTAGTCCCTAACACCTCAGTTTACACACAAAGACCAAGTAGCAGAGTATCACAGGACGTTCCATTGGGCCCCTCAGGTGGGCCAACAGCGGGGAGTAGTCACAAAATCATTTAGGTTGGAGAAGACCCCTAAGATTACCAAATCCAACCATTAATGTAGCACTGCCAACCCACCACTAAACCATGTCCCTCAGCACCACATCTACACATCTTTTAAATACTTCCAGGGATGGTGATTCTACCTCTTCCATGGGCAGCCTGTTCCAACGTTCGACAGCTTTCTGTGAAGGATTTTTTCCTCGTATCCAATCTAAACCTCCCCTGGCGCAACTTGAGGCCATTTCTTCTAGTTCTATCACTTGTTACTTGGGAGAAGAGACCAACCCCCACCTGGCTACAACCTCCTTTCAGGTAGTTGTAGAGAGCAATAAGGTCTTCCCTCAGCCTCCTTTTCTCCAGGCTGAACACCCCCAGCTCCCTCAGCTGCTTCTTAACACTTGTGCTCTAGAACCTTCACCAGCTTCATTGCCCTTCTCTGGACTCACTCCAGCACCTCAGTGTCAGAGGGGCCTAAAACTGAGGGTAATTGTGGGTCAGGTGCATTTTATAGCATGTTCCTGCCCTACGTTATAAACTGAGCCACGGTGATATAGTCCACCTCAGGCATAGATCAGCACAGAGGGTATTGCGAGTTTAATGCTTGGCTTTGCTCCCAAAGTCCATTGTTCATATGTTTAGAGGACAAATCAGCAAAAAATTTGTTATCATATAGGACAATGGTAGATTTTCATCGTGCTTTGCTTTTTTCACCTTCCCATTTCTTGTCCCTCTTCTGAACTGGCCCATGTTGCGTCCTTCTGCTCTACTTCCAGTTCTCCCCACAGTGCACAAGTTTCACACACCTGTCACACACAGTCCTGTCCCTCCTTCACAAGGGTTAGCTGCCACACAGGTGGTGGCAGCACAAGGCCGAGGGCTCCCAGCTTCAAGCACTGGCAAATGGGTAGTGAATGGCAGCTGAAGAGAGTCAGGCAAATGAGGTCTGGGGACAGGAGGGCAGCCCCCTGGGTATGGAGTTGCTCCACGCAGGGGCCTACTCGGGAGGAGCAGCCAGAGGAACTGCAGTTACCGTCGGCCCCGCCGTTACCAAATGGTAACGATCAATAGGTGTGATGGCTAATGCTAAAAACAACCTGCAGGTGGGTAATTGTAGGAGCTCTCCCCATTCAGACCCTGAGTCTCTTGCTGGGGAACAAGGAAGCCAGGGTAAAGGGAATGTGTCCAAGTCGAAAGATCTCGTCAAGGAAAATTTCATGGGTCAGAAGGGCATCTCCACAGGAGGAAGGTCAGAGATGGGGTGAGGTGCCCAGGGTACAAGGGTGTAGCTGTCAAGCATCTGAAGACGATGGCCCCCACAGCAACGTTCTGAGTGCAGTAGAGAATCCCTGGGCAGCAGGAGTGGAAGAGGAGCAGGTGGCAGGCAGAAAATATGTGATGCAATCAGAGATTGGAGGATAAATTTCAAAGTGCTGACAGCATACAGATTCATAGATCAGCAGGATCTAGTAATCTAGATGCAAATCTATAAATCTGCATTGATAGAGCTGAGACCAAATACTGTCGCTAAGAGAGCTGCACAGCAATTTAACAAGTGAGGCAGCGGTGGAAAGGACAGAGCAGCACACACAGGTAACGTGAGCCTGGGAGAGATCATTCAGGTTAGTTCCTCTGCTTGTGCTGTGTTCCCTCTGCACCCAGGAAGAAATCCTGAGGGATGAGGCCAGAACAGGAACAATGACCCTAATTTGCCATAAGTCCTTTCCTCTTGGCCTATCTTTCTCTTGCCTATGCATAACAGGAGGTCATCTCCTGAGAGCATTCCCTCTGCCAGCTTTTCAGAAGGTGAAGAACTGTGTTCACTGTGGAGGAGTGCAAAATGTGGCTGGTACCATTTATGGAGGAAGATTGTTGAGGGTAGATTGGTGTTTTAGTAGCACTGGAAATCCATAGCATGTGATGCTGGCCAGATGTGGAGAATGCCTTCTTACTTGTTCTTGATCTGGAAAACGTATGAATCCTAGTAAATATTGTCTGCTTCCAAAGAGATTTATGGCATGAGCTTAATGTGGGCTTCTGAAAAAGGTATGAGAGGAGAATATAAAATGAAACATGGGTGTTTATAATTGAAGAACATTCTCCCCAGGGGATCGTATCACAATTTTTTTTTTAATGAAAATTCAGTCAACTAGATATTTAGTTAGCCCAAGGAAATGTTTTCAGTTATCAATTAAGGGAGTATGTGTGTTCTGTTGCTTGAAGATGCCATATCTTAAAATGAATCAGGATGCTGGATAATTATCACTTTACTCTTTATTAAATTGCTGCATTTCCTCCAGCAGTGGCTGTAGCAGCTGTTCAGCCACATTCATTAACTTGTAGAGTAAAAGGTTTTATTTTAACCACAAATACTAGGACTAAGGTTACTTTTTGTAAGTTAGTTTTTCAACTGATATTTGAATACTGTAATCAGTAGGAAATTAATCCATTTGCTATTTAGGGATGATTTCACATAAAGACAAATTTCTAAATAAGAGTTAAGTTTGGGATTGACTTAATTATAAAGTTGCTTTCAGTGCTGCTGTAAAAATCTGCATTTTTGAGTTTACATTAAAACTACAAAATGGCTTGCTCGCTGTTTAAAGTAAGTGAATTAGGAAAAAGCATTTATAAATGAAAAATGCTTTTTCCTGAATATTAATAGGACAGGGCTCAAAAAAAAAATTTCCATTTATTGAGCATACACTCAGAATTTAAGCTAAGGCACAGTCTGCTGTAGATTAAAGGATCTTTAAAGGTACTTGTCAAGGTGGGATTTCATTGATTTTCACAATTGCAGGCTGTTTCAAAACTTGGTGGTCCCGGAGTGCATGGGAGTAGTGCTGCAGAAGAGTGGGGAGCTGCATACACACACGAGAATAAAAACCCAAACATTTAACCGTAATATTTGCCAGTATCTCTGTGTGATAACAGCTAAGACAAATTTGTAAGCATAGTTTTTGCAGGGGCTGGGCTGTTGTTCTGATCACTGTATTCACATGCTGAATCTTCACCATCTTTTCTCTCAGACCATCAGATCTCATCCTAAGCCTCCAATGGATCTCATAGGGTCTGTAAGTTCCGTTTCCGAAGTTTTTCTGAGGACGCTGCTAAACAGTTTCAAATCTGTAGATTGAGGATGAGATGCTGAGTTGGATGCCTACACATCCTAGATGATGAAGTTGAAGGATGATATGTAAAGAATAAAAATTTGAAACTCTCCAACCATGAGCACACAATAGGTTACGTTATAGGTTGGCACTAAATGCATTTCAGTTTTATTCCTAAAGTATTACACTATTTTACTTAGAAAATTAGAGGCTTTCGAGTAAAGTACAAGTGCAAATCTTAAATTTATTGCCATTGCTGGAAGAAGCAATCACAGAAGAGAATAGTTGAGGTGGGATGAGACTTCTTGAGATTGTCTAGTCCAAGCCCTCTGCTCGAAGCAGAATTCTCTAGAGCAGGGTGCTCAGGGCCATGAGCAGTCAGGTGTTCAGTATCTCCAAACATACAGACTCCATAACCACCTCAGTCAACCAGTTCCAGTGTTTGAGCACCATCACAGTAAAAAAGTCTCTTTTTATGTTTAAATGGAATTTCCTGTGTGTCAAATTCGTACCCATTGCCTCTTGACCTGTCTCTGGGCACTGTGTAAAAGGGCTTCATCTTCTCTACTTCCCCCCCCTCCACGAGTTTAGACACATGCACGATCCCCCCCCCGCGAGTCTTCTCTTCTCCAGGCTGAGCAGCCACAGGGCCTTTTCTGCAAAGCTGCTTTGCAGGCGTTTGACCGAGGCGTGTGCTGGTGCCAGGGCTTATTCCTCCCCGGGGGCAGGACTTTGTGCTTCCCTCTGCTGAGGTTCATGAGAACAAGGACATTGAGTCAACAGGTTGTCAGACCCATGGGACCTCAGGTTTGTTTCCAAAGGAGAAGTGGGCAGAGTACATTGAATGTTGAGTAAAATTAAAGGATCCACTCGTTTCCCATGGTATGGTTAAAGCTTGTCATTCTCTGGACTGGCAGACCAGGAACTAGTTTGCTGAACTGCTAACGTTTGGCTCCCACAGCCAGATGCGAGTTTCTGATTAAGAAACTCGAGCCTGGAAGTGCTGGAAGCCTGTGGGTGCCGTTCCATGAGGTGGAACGTGGGAGTGATTCATCCTCGTTAATGTTGGGTCATTTCTAGATCCCAGAATAATGTGATTGGAGGCCTAATTTTCGCCTCCTTTTTCTGCAAGCTTTTTCTGTCAAAAAGCTTAAAGAACAGTTTTTGGCTGATACACGTTCATTCCCAGATAAACCCAAATGTAGTGCGGCTTTTCTAAAAACTGCAATCTCAACTGCTTTCCTGGCAATCACAGCCAGCGCTCGAAGGCAGTCTGACATGTTCAGTCCAAGTGAAGGTGTTGTATGTACAATGAAAGACCTCTCATTGTTCTTAGCCTTAGCTGCAAAATAGCATCGAGCAAGTGCAGGCAAGTTTTCCTTTGTGTGCTTTCAGCTTAAGTGAAGTTTGAAAACTGATGAACCGAATTGCAATGCAGTGGGGAAGACTGAAAAAAAAAAAAAAAGAGAAAAGGAGTCAAAAGGGTTATGAATAAGCATCTGCTCAACATTTAAGATCATTATTGTTAAAGATATTAAGATACATAGACATTGTATGGTATTTAAGATTTAAATGATGTCAGATAATAGTAGGGCCAAATGTTTTTCTGAGATCTGCTCTCCAAGAAAACTGTTTGGCAGGTCTAAAAGAGGTGCCTTTTGCAGGCTGACCAAATGCACTCAGTAGTTTGACATCTGAAAGTGTAATGAAGGAGTGCCAGTTCCTTAAGGAAGCTCTTATGATAAAATGGCTCAAAATCACCCATAGTCCCAGTACGCCTTCATCTTAGTTCAAAATTAGCCTGCGGTGATGGAGGAACATGATGCATCAAAGCATTTACTTTTGCCTGTCCCAAGTAATTTCAGTTAAAATTTCTTTCTTATGTCACATTCTGTTTACAAACACCAAAAAATTACACACCAAGTCCACTGCAGTGTTTTCAAGCCGGTTTGTTTTCTATTGGGTCTCCTTGAAACAAAATCCATGATAAATCTTTATGTATTGAGACTACTGTAAATGAAAAAATAGTTGTGCTGTTGACTGTCCTAGGACTGCTGTTTCTGTATATTTTTTTAAAGTGCAACACAAAGCCCAAAGAGTCAAGATTTCCTGGTATGATAATGTATATTCAAACAAAATGTTGGCTGGCGTTGGGACTTGCTTTTAACTGTTTGGAAGGGGCTCGGGGAAGAAGACGGGGAGCATACGGGGGATGGCTATCTTCCCCAGACAGTTGACTGACGCTGTGAAAAACCAAGTTCACGCACAGGAGGCACGACTTCACAGCTCTGCTCTTCACATGTTGCTGTCAGCAAATCTTTCAGAAAGAGTCAGCACAGAAATAGGCAGGTTTGGTGCTCACCAGCGATCCCCCCTAACACCATCTGGTGAAAACAAGAAACCCCGGGAGCAGTTCGTGCAAGTGGGTTCGACAAATGGGCTGAAACCTCACCTGCAGAGCCTGTAACATGCAGGGAAACGAGGAAAGGGAAAATGTCTTCATACTGTAAAAAGCATATTCTTGTGCAAATGTGCAAACTCGTATTTGGATCAGGCACTTCTTATCCCGCAAGTTTTTGATTAAATGAGTTGAACAATCCCTAGGCAAAAGCAACTGTTTATTTTCTTCAAGTTTTGAAATTATGTGGTTTTTAACATACATTTTGATTGACTTAATTTCCATTTGCTGAAAAGCAGGGGATAATTTAGATTTATCTTAGGTTGAGATCTGTGTGAGTCAGACATCGCTGGACCTCTTTTGGCCCAACCTGGCACAGGCTGCAAAGCACTGAATGGGTCTGAACTTCTGTATTGAGTGCTTTTGGGTCTTTTACTTCCCTGAAATTGCAGTTTGTAGAACAGGTGATTGAATGCATTTTTTTTTTGCAGGTAAAATAATGAAAAGCAGCTGGAAAATTGCAGAGGGCCTTTGTGTCATCATAAACAGGTTTAGATTTTTCATGTTTTCTAAAATGTCATCATTTTTTTCTTTTATTTCAATTTGCTTACCAGAAATAACACTAGGAATATATATATATTGCAATCCTTTTGGTTTTTCTCTGACATGGAGTGCTCTTCTTTGGACAGTAGTTCTGTTTTTATTTTTCTGCTTTCTGCTAGCGATTTAATCCAAGCTTAGCTGTAAATGAGTGTATGACTCATTCTCTAGATGAGAGTTTGAAAGGGGAGTCTTCACATGTCTCACTCGTTATTGTTTTACTTCCTCTTTAATATTTCAACGTTTGCCTTCTATATTAAAATAGTCCATAAGAGAAACACGGTACTTTTCCACAACTGGCCAGTTGTCAGTACTGACTATAAATGCCACTTCTGTTAAGAGAAGTGTCAGCTAATCTTTGAAAAGTATTGAAATTTTTAGTAAATTTTGGTTTGCATGACTGTGGGTTTGGCTTTTTCTATTCTCATATTGCCAATCTTCCGTACAAGCTGTCATTTTATGAGAGGAAATTTGAAAAAGTTCAGGAAAAGCAGTAAACTGGAAAGCAGTAGAAAAAGCTGTGGAGGGCAAACAGAATTATAGGAGGGATTGTGGTTTTTTTTAGATCTAAACATCCAGTATTGCTGTGACACTTCTCCGAGTCAGTTATTTTCATTTAATACGGTGGAAGAAAAATTAAACCAAGTGCTTTTGAAAGTAACCCCACTACTCTCCATGTATTTTAAGCTCTCTAATCAGAACTGCAGTTTAAATATTGTTAAGTTTACTGACTTAATCATAAAATGTTGCAATACAGTAGCAATCAAGAACCAGGAACTACACCTTATTCTATGGAAAAGCACGGGATATCAGACGCATTACTTCCTCCACGAGAAATCTTCTAACCGAAAATATTTCTACCTGTACTGCATTAAAGCAGGTGAATTTAAAAATAAATTGGGATTGATGCAATCCCTGCAGAAAAGTTTATGAAATGTCCACGCTGTATTGGAGTTGTTTATAGAATAGCAATATTCTGTTTCTTCTCTTACAAAAAAAAAAAGATTTTCCAGGTTTTTTTACAACTCTTGCCTTGCTTAGAAGTCTATCTGCATGACTTGCTGCCAAAGGTAGCATTTCAGCCCTCAAAATCTTAAAACTGTGGCCAATCGTAAGGTTTATCATGACTGTGACAATATTCAGTATTTCTCTACGAGCTGCTGCTTCTGAAGTCATGTGAAATTATGAGTTTTCAGCTTTCATTAAGCAATAAAAAAGAAGTGTCTGGCCCTTCATGGTCTGGAGAGAACAGCTTGGAAATGTGACTCTAACAACTGAAAAATCCGAAAGCAGATCAATCTCTCATATTGATTTTTTCACCCAGCCTTATGGTTTTGTGGAGGGGAGTCTGACTCTCAGCTTCTGCCAAGACTGACAATATTGTCAATATTCTGTGATCTCTGGCAGTATATTTTATCATCAAGATCAGGGTCTCAAGTTTTATACAAAAATAAAATTATTGATAGACAAAATGAGAATAGAAATATGGAAAAAAGGGAATACTTAGAAAAGTAATTGTGTGTGTGTGTGCGCGAGCATTTATTTTGAAGTGTGCCCTGAAAGTTTCTTTTCTGCAGGATTGTTTATGTATGTAAATGTGTGTGTACATATAAGTGCATATATATTTATATATGCATATGTGTGCGTGCTTGTACACACCTATAAGTGATCTTGCAGAAGAAGAGACAAACCTGCAGGATCCTGTATCAAGTTTATCTCGGGCTTTGAGACACAATTAGGATTCCTGGCCTTTTGATAGTCTGGGCTCTGTTTTCACATGATACATCCAAACTCGTTTCCTCCAGCCAGGAGAGAAAAGTACAGGGCAAAGTTTTGCTGTAATTATAGATGTAATAAACCACATTTGTATTTCTTCAGAAGCAGTTAACTGAGAACACCCATAAGCTTACATCCAGCAATCTACTATTTTAAGATTGCCCAAAGCAAGTTAATTTTAGGTTTAGTGCTTTGTAATTTAACTAGAGAATTGCACCTAAAATTTTAAGATTGAGTTTCGCAGACCTTAAAAAGATTTGCTTCTTTGAGTTTATTATTATTTGTAGTTGAAGTGTGTTTAATAATTTGCTGTGTTATGTGCACAAGGCTACCGCTATAATCCTGGTTTAGCTAATGGTAGTTGATGGCATTGTTGTTTTATTCTCCTGGGGTGTTGTAGAGACGCTGAACTGTCATCTTACCCTGATCTTAATGAGATCCAGCCAGGAGTTAAAAGAGCAATACCCCCTCCACGCACACACACGTGGTCCAGCAATGTCGATGGGGTCCTTTTGTTGTTCAAAGCGGGGATTTGGAAAGTGGCTACAGCCTCCAGGAGCCAGGGCTTGTTGTGAGGGGCTACTGAGAGGTAACTATGGAAAGACTGACTGTGGTCAGCAGGCTTCCAGGCATCGTACGGGACCTGCGTCTCCAGAGGATGGATGTTCTTCGAGGGCTACAGACCCACACAGGCTGAAATACTGTTTGTGTTTTGGAGTTTCGGGTTAAATCTGGAGGGAAACATCAGTCCCCCTTGGGCCATGAGGCCGGAGACAAATCTGATGGTGTGGTCCAAAAGCTACCACTAGTAACAGCCCTGCTTTGGGAAGAATCAGTCTCAGTGTCCCACCTGGGAAAGCAAACAGCTCCAAGATATCCACAGCTGTCTCACCCTGTCCAAAAGGGGTGTAAGGCATCTATAAAGTATTCATTGAGTTGCATTCATTTTTGCATCTGCAGAGAGCAGAGGAAGAGGCAGGGAAGGATTAACTGTTGGGGTTTTTTGCTGTAACTGGCACAGAAATGTGAGTCACGTCTGAGCAGCGCATTCATGAGGCTGCTCTCAGTTTGAGGTGGAAATCCGACTAGTTTGTACCACGGGCTTTCCTGCAGCCATCCTCTGGCGGTGGGGACACCGTGCCGTTAAATTTAACTCTCCTGCTTGGAAACCTGTTTATCTGAAAGTGTCTTTCCAGACGAAAAGATCGTGCTGGACGAGCTGGAACGCTCTCAGGGCATGGTACAGATTTGCTTCATCTGCCTGCGGGTGCCCTTCAGACAGGCTGCATCTGAGAGGAAACTCTGGTTAAGTTTCTATAGATAGGAGGCAGAAGAAAATGGGAGGAAAAAATGAGGAGGCTGAAGGCCTGAGTGTCTTTGCCTGCATCTCACCATATTAAGTAGAGGAAAGTTTATGCCAATTAGAAAAAAAAAAAAAACCAAACCACCACCCAAGGAAAATGTCTAAGGAAACACGTTTGAACAGCTAAAGGTGAGTCAGCATACAGGAAGCTAATGCACATGACTGCTGAGATTATCAGTAAATCTTTTTTCCCACTTTTCCTTTCCCCCCTGTTCCCCTAAATTACAGTTCAATGACTCTGCTTTAAGAAACAAAAACCCACCCAGTGAATTAAGTATAAAGCTTGTTGCCTTCCCGGAGGCCAAAATTTCCCTCTGTCCTGGGGAGAGGTCGTCTCTCTGCCCCTGCGGCCGCTGAGGCATGGAGCCACATTCCCATGGCCGGAGGGGGGAGGCATTTTAAAGCCTCAAACATGTTCTAAAGCTCACTTGCTAATTATTAGGTTCAGGAGAGAATAACTTTGATTTCACAATAAGCATTTTCAAGGCTGTTTTTTTAGCTGTGAACAGAAAGGATTTTTGGTACCTTCGGTCATGAGTGTTTAAGTGAGAAGGTAACACTGCAGGGCCTGGATTCATAGCATCTGCTGAGGCACCAAGGATAACTGCACTTCTAATTGAGAAGCACCATCATTAATTTAGGGATCTAAAGTAATTAGGGGTAATTAATAATCATCATTAATTCAGGTATAAATTAGGTGGGATGAATGCAGTTTTAAGGTCAGGCTCCGATTGATCTGATTTCTGTATGTAATGGAGGAAAGAGGTCTCAAGGAGTCCTCCAGCTCCTTTCCAAAGATCTCCTGTAGTGTTCCTTGCTTGGCTACCAATGCCAAAGCCCCTCGCATCCCTAATTAAGGCTGTCAGTCCAGCATCTTTCACAAGAGCTAATCTCTTACTGGGAAGGTGAGGAGCTGGGTTTTGGGTGGGTTTTTTTCCCTCTTCAGAGTTGCAATATACTCAGTAGAATGGATGGAGGCACATGCACTGACAAGCCTGCTGCGCTAATCCTCATGGGATGCCCAACTGCCTCGTTTCCTGAGTACACGGTGTTCATCAGCGTAGGTTGACTGTGATGCAACTCCAGCCAACACCCTGAGTGTTTCATAGTCTTGACATAACTTGATTCCAGGAACGACTAGAGCCAAACCTGCTTTAACTTTTCTCCTTCCTCGTTTGCACTTGCTCACCTCAATTTTGTGCCCGCAATCCAAATTTGTAAAGTCAAACCACAGCTTAGGAGAGGTAGGTGTGGCTTCCTCCTTTGTTCCTCCAGATAGGCCTGAAATAGGAACAGGCAGAAGGCAAAATTTCCTTTAAAGAAGATGCTTCAACTGCAAGCAGTAGGTACTCAATAATGTTTGTCAGCCTGCTCAAGCAAAGCTCCTACTGACTTTGAGTTTATGCTCAGAACCTTGTCCCTGGGCACTGGTGGATATTTCCCAGGGGGGAATCCTAATACCACATTTTTAAGCCTTTTAATCAGCCAGTAAATAAGTGGCCCCACTTTCAAGGTAACAACACTCAGCTACTCTCACTGAGGTTTCAATCCAGGTGTTTGAAACGGTTGGGAGCTGCTGTAGCTTCAGCATTGTTTAAACAAAAAAAACCAAAACAAAACCCAAGAACCACCAAAACCACCCTTTTCTGAAACTGTTTTGCATTGGCAAGGCACAAAATGCTGATTTCTGCTCACCTCCAAGCAAAGGGTAATAGCGGATGTTATGTTACTCTGATCTCACTGATGACTATTTTTACAAAACATACTACAGTGCATTTACTAGTACATGATGAAGAGGCATAAATAATTTAAACAACAGTTGTCAAAATAAATGAGCAAAATGCATTTTGTGATAAATTACACTTGCTTTTTTAATGCGATTCTCACTTAGTTGCAAAATTCAGTAATTTGCAGTGGATCTCCCAATCATTAAAGTGAATTAGCAAGCCTCTACTCTCTTAGCCATAATTTTAATCTTAACTAGAAAGGAATTATTTAGTATTATTTTGGCAAGGGTTCCTCCTTAATATTCTTTTACAACCACGGTCTTCCAGTGTAATGTAAGTTATGTATGTATCCTGGTGACTTGGATTTTAGAGCTGAAAGCTGATTATAAACAGTAAAGAATTTCAGCTAGCATAAAGATATAATTGTTTTAAATAGAGTTTAACAACAATTCGTATCGCTGGCTGCTTCAGTCCTTCCACTGGCATGCAGGTGCCAACCTAATTTATAGTTGCTTAAGGAGTGCATAATGGGAAGTTATTTTTTAGAGGTCTAATACCAACATTAATGTATATACAGAGCATACATCTGCTTAATTTGTCTGCTTGCTTGTGTTTAGGTTATAACTTACATGATGGAGCTCTGTTTTCACTGGTCTTTTTTAATATATATTTATACATCTATGCTTGGTCTCCTTTATAGTTACCCAGGATAGGTTTTTTCACTTCCTTTCACCTCAAGCTAAAGGAGGCTGCCACAGTTGAGCATCTCTGCAAATCGGAGGTGAAGTCATTTTTCCTTACCCCTCTGTGGGTGCCTGTGATGGTTTTTTGTATTGTTTTAAGACCATATTATTTAAAGAGAAAAAACAAGGCAAAAACCCCACAGAAATTGGCAGAAGGCTTCAGGTGCACTAGTAATAACCGAAGTATCTTTTAAAGCATTTGGCTTGCATGGACTAGTTTTGGAGACAACCAGTAAGATTTTAAATAAATCATCCCTGGTTAAGTATCACTGTGAGTCCATTTTGGTCTTGCCTTGAAATCAAAGAGGAAGTTTCCCATAAGTGTTACTCAGAATAAGGAGAGACAAAACAGAAACACTTAAATGCAGAGTTTTAGGGGTAAGCCTGGCATGTGTCGTGACACACAAAGGATGAACTGGAATAGAGAAAAGTATTTTTGTTTGGAGCTGCTGACAAGGTAGGTGTATGCAGTAATCAGTGCCAACACAGAGAGGCAAGAGGAAAATCTGATACCCAGACAGATAGATGGGCGTTGATAAGGGTGTTTTCCTGATCCATCCCCACGGGGCAGATTTGACTGTCTATATGCGTGACAATGTTCATTCCATAGGCCCAGATGTCATCTTCAGGAGAGCTAAGGTATTCTTGTCCTGGTTCTGGCCCTTTCATCTTGGCCATCAGTGACTCAAATTAAGGCAAATCATCAGCATTAAAAAGGCTTTTGTTTTGGGGAATAAACCTTCAAAACAAACCTTTCATTTAAAGGTACAAATGGGATCTTCCCCAGTCTAAATACCCTACCTTGAAATTGAACTTAATATTTCTACTGGATTGAGAGACTGGTTGTTTATATAATTTGATTTCGATATTAAAAGGCTGAAAGTTTGCAGAATGTTCCAAAAAATGTAACTATGGGAAAGGGTGTCTGGCGACACTGGGAAGCAGCAGTGGCTAACCCCCGATGCAGCAGGGTTACAGGTGGTGCTTTGAGGTCCCCAAGAGGTGCTGGAGAAGAAGTTGGTAACTCTCATTCATAGTGTATGTATGTGCACACACACATTTCTGTGCATAAGTTCTGGTCTTTTCTTATATTGAGCAACTGCTGTGGGGTGGGGAGGCCACACCGTGAAGTCCCAAAGACTAGAAGGATTGAGAGCTACTATCCTTTTAAGATGGATGTTGCTTCTGGGTGGTGAGAGCTCCATTACTGCCAGTCAGAACAGACTGAGGTGATTTGCTGTTCCGTCGCAGAAGGACATTTAACAGCTGACAGATAGCTGGTGTTAGACCTTCACAGATTTTTATTTAGAGAAAGGAGAAGCCCAAGAATTAAGGCACCTATATGGAATTAACAGGGAAACTGGTCAAGAGGGGATAGCTTCCATTCTAGTCCTCCAAATCCTTTGTCTGGTCCTTAAAATCTCAAATAAAGATTTTAACACAACATATAGCCTACAGCAATTACAGTGATTTGTCATAACTTGTTATTAAACAAGGAATCTTGGCTGTTCCCAGCAAAGTCGGTAATTCCGCTGCCATGCAGAGAAGTGAGCACCAGCCAAACTACTATCAGAAACCTCCATAGAAATGACCTAGGGAGACAATTTTTCACCTTGCTAGTGGTTGCCATGGTCTTCAAAAGACAAAGTATTCAAACTAATTCTGTCTCTCACAATCAAATCCTATAAAACATTTTTAGAGTATGTTATTACTCATCAGTATGTAAAAATGGCACCGCCTTACCCAAAAAATCTGTTCCCTGTGTGTGTTCAGATCTGTGTGGACAGCCTTGGTTGACTAAAATAGTTTTGTTGCTTTTTTTCCTCCCTTAGCTCTGTAGGTGCAGCACAGCTTCCAGTTCATTTTCTCACTTGTTAACTGAGGTTAACAGTTGGGCAGCTCAGTCAGTTGGACAAGGTGATCACTGTAGGTCCCTTCCAACTGAGCTATGCTATCAATGAAAGCCTTGGTCTTCCACATTACTAAATGAGATTTTGAGCTCCCACCTACCCATAGGTACCTCCTAGGCTTCTCTTGTGTTCCCACTGTAGCCAGCAGCAAGGATGTCCCAAGAGTGGTCAGGTTTGGGGCTGGGGACAGGAGGGAGGTGGCTTTCTCTGCACTGACTGTGTCAAGAGTAACTGTGTCAGACGTAACGTAGGTAACAGCAGTAGGTGTCTAAAAATACTTGGATGAATCTGGGCCACATTTCATTTGCAAGACCTTTGCTGGTACAGCAGCCCAAAAATACCAAGCATGGTAGGAAGCCTTTGGGTTGGATGTGTTGTATAACGTGAGTAGCTAACGCTGTGTGGTGGGAAACGGATATTTTAAACAATTAGCTGCTGTCACCTTGAGTGGTACTTTTGTTCTGGTCTTTGGTAGACGACTCAATGTGTTTTCAGAATGGATCCAGATCCTTACCACAGATTTTAAAGACTACTTGGAGAACCCCAATTAAGTTGTGGCTGTCAGGAGCTCAGAAGTCCATGTCTTAGCCTTGGCTTTAATGGGGAAGGTTATCGAGCTTTCCAAAAACCTCTTAGAGGCTGCTACAAAAGTTTTGGAAGCAGAATCTCAAAGATAGGGCAAAAACATGGTCTTAGTACACTGTTTTTCGTGTTACATCAGGTGGAGTTGTGTAAAGATATTAGCCACTCAATCATGGGCTCATATCCCAGACAGTTGTCCTGCAGGCAGTCTGCTCTCTGGGAATAGGGGTCATTTTCTTTAAAGGTCGTTGCAAATGATATCTCAGCATGGTGGTGTGGATGAGCTGCTGGATCTGCAGAATGTAGAGATTTAGTCATAATCATTTTTTATTGTTTTATATATGTTGTAATGATAGATTTTGTGATGCATACATGTTTCTCCTGGCATTTTAGCTAGAGTTATTGTAGACACAGAGCCTGTCTAGATTCTAGATACAAATCCTGTCTATATTTTGCATGTATTGCACAAAACCTATTTTAAAATTGTGCTCACTTGTGAGCTCCTCATGTTGTCACGCCAGAGGTGATGGCTGTCTAGTGATAGACACGGTGAACTCCTTTGTGCATGGGCAAATGAGTATGTGATTGTGCAGTTGGTTTGTGAGCACGCCTGGATGAACAGCACTCGATAAAAGCAAGATAATCACCATTCATTATTTTAAAAGATCATGTACATATATAGACTTTCATTTCTGTATCTCCTACTTTAACTCCAAATCAGTATCATTAATGAAACAGAGTTATTTGCTGTTAGCTGGCAATGTGTTTATCGAGTATCTAAATTTAAATATCAGGGCTATAACTGCACTGCATGTTTTTCCCGTGTAGTTTCCTTACAAATGGCATATGCCCATTTGTCTAATCCCTACTTCTGTGATTACAAAATAGCCAGGTTACATAAAAATAACTAAATTATATATTTGCATACAATACTGCTGTGGCTCTGCAGAAGCCATTTTGGGCTGTTCAATGCTTATAGTTTCTTTCATTGAAATGGTTTGTTATTTCACCAGCAGTACTGCAGAGTTGTTCCAGTCTTTTGCTTGGAAACATTTTTTTCATTATTCTACTCCGATTGCCACAAATGAAGTAAATAATATTTAGGAAAATAAGTAATAAAAGACAATAAAAGAAAGTACTGCTAATGTAGTTCTTTCTGCCATTTAAACCTATGGGATTTTTGTAAGTTGGATTTCAAAGTCTTTGGGCAGAAACCAGCCTTTAGTTAAGTGTTTGAATAGCACAGTGGGACCCTGATTCATGGCTGGGCACTGACAAAGTAACGCTACTAAAAATAGTTTGTAGAGTTGGGCCCTCCAGTAGCAAAAGGAAAGTCAGAGAATGCATAATTTGAAGAAAAGCTCTGGCTGTTGCCAGTGGGTCTGCTGTCCCTATTGTTATTTAAACCCAGAATTAGCCGTGGCTGTTATCTACAGCGGGGACCATCCAATCGCAGGCTGCTGCCTTCATTCTTTATTACCTTTCTAAATCGAGTTAAACACCAGTGTTCTTTGGGAGGCCATAGCCAGGCTCTGGGAGACACAAGGCACAAATCCTTCTCTTGCAGCACTGCCCAGGGCCATTCCTCCCGGTCCCAGCCGGCCCCGCGCTCGCTCTGCTGGAGATCTACCGCAGATCTGGGAAAGGAACTGCTTCAAAGCTTTGGTCCAGCTTTTCTCATGGGCTTCTTTCACAGGCCCATCCTACTGCACAGCAGGGTTGTCCCAGCAGCAGGGCAGTGGAGGGAGGGTAGGGAAGGCTGGAGGACCACCGCTCTCTCCAGGGTTGTCTGATTCAGCACATGGAGCCGTGCTCCCAGTATTGTCTGCTTGCTGGAAGCAGAGCCATGGTCTTCAGACCACGGGCAGAAGGGGAATCTCTTTCCATTGCATGAAGGTAAAAAGAAAAAGCTTGGTGGTGAACAGAACGACTACCATTAGGCATCCTGAGGGGACACAGAATGTCCATACTCCAAAAGCAGGTATATATTCCCAAAATGCCATGTGGAGTTTGCACAGATAAGGATATTCACAATCCCAGCATTGCATAAAACATACACTTTAGTATAAGAAGCTGGAGCAGAAAGAAACCCTTGCTTTCCAGCAGAGAAGGGAAGAACTATTGGATCACCTTTTTTGTACAGCAAATTCAGAAGTTTTACCTTTTTACCAGGCATATCACAGGTTATTTATTGGTTAAATTCTTGAAACTTTGAATCACAAGCAAAAAATGTTTTTTCTAAAGGTTTTTTTCTTTGGTTGGTTGGTTTTGTTGTCTTGTTTGTTTTTGGTTTTTTTTTCCTTTCTACCTAAAGCCAGTAGTATCTGCAACACAAAAATCTGGAATGGATGGATTTCCTTAACTTCCGACTGATGGTTGGGGTGGATTTATAGCAGTGGATTTAGAAGCGCTTGCTGGAGTGGCCTGGCCTGTGTAATAGCTATGAACAATATCCGTGTGCAATAAAGAAACATCTTTCCACTATATCAGAAGATTTAATTTACTGAGGCATTAGAATGAATTTCTGATCTGGAATCTGGGCCAAGAGCTTGGAAGACAAAAGTTCTTGTTGGCAGGCTGTGCTGCAGTGATCACTGAGACATCTCCAGGGTGCTCCGTTAGGGCTGTGGATACAGTAATCTCATGGGAGCCTCTAACCAGAGAAAGTTGGAAAAAGCGGGGAGGCGTGAGCTGTAGCAGCATGTTGTAGTTACGCCCTAGTGAGGTGAGATCATTTCTTTTTGTAATCTCGGAATTGAAAGTAGAAGCTGAATGACAGTGTCATTAAGAAGTTTATATTCAACATGTTTGCAGTTCTCTCAGTTCCCACACCCTTTGCGACCAAAATCCAGAGTCCTGAAACCTGGGACTCTTCCGGGGAAAACCCCGTCGTTACTGGGGTGAACTAAGTGGCAGGTCCTGAACGTCTCACATGGCTTTTCTGACCAGGCTGCTGTTTGATTTTGCATTCTCTGCAACGTCATAGCTTTGGTTTTTTTTTCCATTTAGGCATTTTATCAGTACAGTGTTTAAATATGGCCTCTCTGGGAACCTATGCCACGGGTCCTCCTGGCTAACCAGTGCCAGTGTCCATTTCTGCATGATGCACCCAGCCTGCTGCAGCCAAAGCAGGGATGAGCCCCAAACACAAAATCCTTGAAGGCAGGGTTGGGGTGACAGTGAATAGGTTAAAAAATAGCTTAGCAAAAAAGCGAAAGATGTTCTGCCTGTTTTTTTCTTGGTCTGTGATAGTGGCTGGGCTTGTAGAAGAAATCTGGTGGCTTGGCTACCTGGGCAAGTTACCGTGAGGCAGCTGGAAGATGGAGTGTGAATGCTGAACGTGTGCTGCAAGCTCTTCTTCAGTGCCCGTGCTCTGAGCGTGGCGTTCACCACGGGGTAAGGGCACACACATGGGCAGTTACAGCCGAGCATCTGTTCCGCTGTAAATCCAGGCGCCCGTTACCTCGCAGTAATGTGTTCACGGAGGCATGCCCTTAATTATCCTAAATAGACAAATGCGTGATGCAGACTGAAGATTTCAGACATATGGACATGCCAGAAGTTTCGAACCTCTTGTGGGTGAGGCTTTAGAAATGTCTTGAGGGGTTACCAGAACTTGTTGCAGCCCCGGATCTGCTTTTGAATGATGTGTCAGCACTTGTTTAGGATAAATATTAAAAGACTGGTAGGAATCATCAGAGAAAATTTTCACAAGTAACTTGGAAATCAAAGTCTTGCTGGTTTCTGATGAGACTTTGGTGTGCAAATCACTTGGGGTTTTTTGAAAATCTTGTCCTTCTTCTTTCTAGCCAAAATCTGTTTCATGCTCCAGTGGCAGAAATTCTTCCTTCCTTCCTTCCTTGAAGCCAAAATTTAATTGGGATTCATGCTTTTCTGGCACTGGAAGAGAAATACCACATCCCATTAGATATTTTCCCCTGATTTTTGAAGCACAGAAGTTTGTCTGCGCATGAATTGCGATAAACTGTTTGGCCTGAGATAAAATGGTAGAGCTTCTCCAGTTGCAAATTCCTACCAACCTAATTGCCTACCATAGCCAAAATATGAAAGGTGTTTAGTAATAAACAAAGCATTATTTTTGTTTACTCTAATTTTACTTACCCATGTGAATTCCTTAACTGTGATGTCGATTTGTTCATATATTGCAAGTGGAAATGAAAAGCAAATCAGTGGGAAATCGAAACAATTTGGCAGCATGGACACAATAAATTATCCAGCTGCAAAATTATACTAATAGTGCTGAGTGAATAATTCCTCTAAAAACTTTAGAACTTTGTGGATTGTTTGCAGGAAGCATCTCATTATCTCAGTTGTGCATGTGAATTTCTAAGAAGATTATTTAGTGTGTAATTTCCTTGTCAAATTCCAATATCCAAGGCCTCAAAGGAATTTAGGGCTCTTATCCCTCAATGGAATCTATTTAATTCTTGATTTCAGTAAAAATGTAAGCATTAAACATGGTAATCCTGAACATTGTGGTACCTACATTTCACATGCTAATTGGAATTTGTAACAATCAAATTAAGCGTAAAGTTGCAATTCCTGTCACCTCTTGTTTGCTATTTAATTGCTGGATACCTACTCTGAGCTCGTTATTCAGCTTTCTTGATAATCAGTGAAGAGAGGAGCTGCCAGAGAATCATTTATCCAATACAGCAAGTAAGCAGGTGGGTCACTCTTCCAAGGGCCCTGTCTTTCTCCACAGCTTCTTGAAGAAGCCTAGTTTGCCTCTCAAGGATGGGTGACATGAGTTTCTCTGTGTAACCACCACACAAACTTCAGAGCCACGTGAGCGGGTGCTCTGCAGAGGGAGTTACTTCTCACAGCTCAGCGCGGGCAGGGATGCATTCTCCTGTCCCACTTCTCTGTGGTTTGCATTAGGTCTGACTTGCACTCTGCAGTTATATGTGGAAATACTCAGCTAGCTTTAGTCAAGGTTCAGTTGAATCATCTCAGAAGTCCATGCAAGTTTATTTATTTACATCTCTAACCTTAAAGACAAATCTTCCAGGGGGGAAGCAGATAGGCTGTGTATCTTTTTTTTGTTTGGTTGGTTTTGGGAAGCTGTTCCATATTGTGTAGAACCATTGAGTATTTATTTAGCTAGACAGCAAAAGGAAGTCCAGTAGTCTATGATACGGCAGATAAGGCCTTCACCTTAACCACTGAGTTGCTGTTCTGCCACATATTTCACTGTCTTGCATCCATCAGTCCATACTGGTATATTCTGCAAGCAAAGAATCCAAATGATGAATGAAAGTCTTTTTCCTGATATGACATTTAGCCCAAAACCCCTCTGTTTAAAGTGTGGTGATGCCCTTCTGTCTGACTTTTAAAGGTCAATTTCAACCTGATATTGAATTATTTTCTGCCACTAAGTACATCGCCCCTGTCCTTGATACACACTGGGTATCCCTCCACTGCAGCACCTGAGAGCACATCCCAGCCCCGAGCACTGGGACCCAGCCTGGTCAGGGGTGACTGTGTGTGAGGATGAGGAGTGTGTCATCTTCCTAGGCATGGCCTTCCCTTGTAGAAAAGCTGGGCTTGCAGGCATCTGGGGAGACCTGGTGTACTCCAGCAGGTCCTGTAATCTGCCCTGCAGGATCCACCTGCAACACGTTGCAGACGTGGTTCATATTGCTTAGTTTGGGCAAAGGGGGACGTTAACACAACATTTTGCTTGGGATGGCAACAGCCAGATCTAGCATCATCTCGGCAGCGTACCGAACTGCCGCTGCTGCCTGAAACCAGTTATATACATTTCTGTGCAATCGTATTTTCAGGAACATGTGCGTGATGCAAAAAGAGATAGAAAGCTGTGCAGGTGCTTTGGACAGCCTCCAAGCTAAAATAATAGGAAAAGAGCAAACGAGAGTAAAGAAGAATTTGCAACTGATCAGAGGGTTCCTTTGCTGAGCTAATTATTACTCCCCAAAACCATGAATGGCTGAACATCTCAAGCCTTTTGAACACTGGCTAGATATTCTTTGTTTCATACCTGTCATGTTTTCATGAATGGCTTCTTTGCTTGGCTCTGTGGTCAATATAGCCCACATAATTTCAGGCCTTGGACTTCATGCTTGACTTAAGAACCTCTTCAATACAATCAGCCCACCCTTCATTTATCAAGCCCTTCTGCAGAGGCAGTATTTCTGGTACCTAGGGTCTCTGGTGGGTATACATCAAGATACAGTCTTAATAATCACCCAGGGAACTCTTCAAAGGTGGTAACTCATTTTGATCTCTCTAGTTCATTTTTCCAGCTGCCCAGACAGAGGATGAAGCTTGATTTGCAGAGCAGTGAGCACTCTCTGCTGCCTGCCTTGTCACAGCATGAGTCGTGGGGTGGAAGAGGACCTCTGCCTTGGACAGGACCTTCCCTCGCTGCAACACTTTCCCTGAGCTTGGTCCTGCAGCTGGGAGAATTAGACCAGGGGCCTTTTATTTCATTTGATTTTTAAAACAGTAGTGGTGTATGCACCATGCTAATTTTTCTGTAGATCTATTTGAATATGCCGAGGAAGAGTTCCTTGGCCTGGTCACAACCAGATTAACAAGGATAAAATGATGACTGCCTTTTCCGAAGACAACTCAGTGGCCATGGAGGGCTATGCTGGATTGTAATGCTGACAGTCCAGCAGATTTCCCCTTCAGATGAGTGATCAGTAAAGGTCATTTTCCCTATAAAATCAGACTTTGGGGCAGATTAGAAGAAGGCATCGTCTAAAAGCATATTGAGAAGACCACATACATGGTCAAACCCAGGCTTTGGCACCTTTAGGGTCCTGCTTGTACCTCTCCTTGCAGATGCAGTTTCCAGGAGCCTCCTTAAACTCCCTCTCCTCTGTAGGGTTTTCACCTTACCCAGGAGCTCCACAGAGCTCTGACAGCCTGAAGCTGTTGGTGCTGGAGCCAGGAGCTGGATAGACGGCGCCAGTACAGCCTTGTAACTCGCTTTGTGCTTAACTAGGAACTATAAAATAAGGTGATGTCTTCTCACTGATGTATTTTGAAATTGAGGCATTTTGTTTGTAATGTGGTTGGGCGCTGTCCATGAGGATAGCAATAATTATTTTCCAGATGGGGGTTGAATGTTGTGCATTAAATAAGGTGATGGGCCACATGCTGAACTGCAAAGATTAAGCAAGTACCGAATGGTATCGGAACGCTCTTTCCCTGAATTCTGTCTGTTCAGTGCTCGGAGCAATGCAAGGCTCCTGCAGAAAACGTAGTGATAACATGATGTGATAATACTGGTAAAGAGTATGTATTAATTCATTCCTCTAAAGGGCTATATAAAGTTGATTGTGCAACTTATTAAGGGAGGAGAGGGGGCCGATTTTGTAGGCTTCATTATCTGTTTTTGTTTTGTTTTGTGGTAAATGTGTGAGTACGTATGTGCGGTCTTTTTGGGTGGTTTTAGTAGGTATAATTTCCCTTTTTGCTTGGTTAATCACTTTACAGAATGGAAACTTTCATTTCAGGGAGCCTCACAGTCAATATCTCCCTAAAGGTGGATAGTTTGTTCCACCTCTTAATCCTGCATAATCTCTGCATAAGCAGCGAGGGAGTTGTAGCTCCAGAGAGTGTCCAAACCCTTTTGCTATAATACTTGGATTTTTCTAGTGAAGTCTTTGGTTTCATCTGATTGTGTTTCTTAACTTAATGCATATTTGGCTGAAGATCCTATAGGGTGATATAATGGTCAGAACTGATTCCCAAATGCTGCTGCACACTTCTGAATGGGACAGGCTTGAAAGCGTCCTGCAGATGCCGCAGAAGAAATGCAAGGACAACTTCCAGCTGATGATCAGGGCAACCACCAAACCACTGCAGGCCACCGGGGACTGTGTGGTTAAGCACCCTATGTGCATGCTGAAGATAGCCCTTAAGGCCATGTCTTTTTAAAATTCGCTCAGTTTGCACAGTTCCTGGTGCATCATATTAAAACCCAGTCTCTGGAGAGGAAAGCAATAGATATGCAAAGGCTCACAGTGTAGTGCAAATGGCTATTTAGAGCCAGAGAGTGTGAAAGACTATTCATCTGTGACAGCCTTTTTCACTTCCTGCAGAGCACCCCACAAGGACTTGTGAGATCAAGAACTGATTGCAGGCAGGCAGTGAGGGATATGCATGATAAGGCATAAAGTCACCACTTTCATACCCATTTTCAGTTTCAGACAGCACCAGCTGAGACTATCAGACTCTTTAGCATCACATTCCCTTAAGTCTGTTTTCTATAATTTGAGTCTCTGGAGAAGGATGCTGGTGGACAGCCGGTTCACTGTTCACAGTGATGGGTGAGTGTGCAGCAGATCAAGAGAATTCTTTGAAAGAAGCTATGAACACTGAGGAAGTGGTTGCGTGCACTTTTTCAAAATACTTTAACTGCTTGTTAGTTCAAGGAAGTTACCGTGATCCGTTGAATGCAAAAGCGTTTTTTCTTTGCATGTATGCAGCAGCAGGTAGGTGGTGGGATGTATGAAGCAACTTGAGTAGGGATGAATGAATCACTTTGAAAGAAGAAAGAATCTCTCCCAGGATTTTGTCTGATTTTGAACTAAACTTTTCAGCTCAGGAAATTTTCACATGCTGGTTAAGCTCAGGCATAAAAAAGACATAATTTCTTGGGAAAGATTTTTGTTCTGATGTTTCCACATTGACACTGTGAAATCAAGCTCAGAAGATGCTAAAAGGCTTTTAAGATATTTTTTAGAACAAGGCTGGAGTGTAAGCTCAAGCCCTTTAGAGAGTTGTTCACCATGAATACTCTGATTTTTGTAGGAAGGGTCAAGGAACCGAAATTCCTGCATAAATCATCTGTACACAGAATCGACATGTGTCCTCGTTTTGCTTAACCTAGTAAAGTTGCTGGGAGATTTGCTTTGGTAGGGAAGCTGGAGTTGTGTGTGACTCATGAAGAGATTCTTGGCTAAGTGGAATATTTGAGGGCATTGAATAGCTTAGTGAAACACATTTTGGACAACTACATTTTCAACCCATTCTGTGTGAACCAACTGTGTTCCACAGAGCAGCTGCGATAACCTCTGACTAATTGGCTTTTCAGAAGGTTACCTGCTGGGAGCATCTGCCATGACATCCATTCTCCCAGAAATGTTTCATCTCAGAATTGCCTGATGCAGGCTGTAGAGCCCAGCATCACAGGCAAGAAGTGAGTTTTCTCTAGAGTCAGAATACAGGGGAGAGGATTTGCCTGACCTTGTTGAACGTTCATCATCTGTCTGGAAGCCCTGAGCACCCTGCCTCTAAACTGCCACCCTGCAGCCTTCCTTGGGACGAGCTTTGCCGTTGATCCAAACAGCGGATCTGTGAGCGAGCCAGGATCCCGCATACCCACGTACCCGTGATGGCTGACGAGGGCTTTCACGCTGCGTGGGGCAGCGTCAGGCACAGCGCCGTGCCCGGGCAGCCTGTGCACAAGCTGGATGCCAGCTGCTGCCTCACAGCCCTGGTGTGGACCTGGAGCCACTCGGAGCGAGCGCTGTCACAACACATAAATAACGCCAAGGAGTTCATTGCATGTAAAGTCATTCCCTTCCCTACATCTCAGATGGGAATATTTATGCAGTAGCATATTTATGGTAATGGTATCAACAGATATTAAAACTCTATCCAGGAGGATTAAGAGTACTTGGTTATGCGAGCAAGTTGTCCAGAAGAAGTGTTTTCAAAAAAAGAAACCTAAATTCATCTTTGCAGAAATCGTAATTCACATGTTGGCTGCTGTTTGTTTTAAAGACTTTTCTCCTGGAGTCTTGTGATGATACATCCATTTGAACAAAAAATGTCTTGTTTCATGATTGTGTCTGTTTCATAGTTCATGACAAATATGTCCTAACTGTATCCTAAAAAAAGTAGGGGTGAACGGAAAACAACATTTATTTTTAATTCCATGTATTTTCAGCTTTTATATTATTTTGCACGGCCTCATTAATGAATACTGAATGCTTGGTGTTAGGATTACTGTGTTTGATGCTCTAGATGTTGTGCTCATAGATACAACTTTTCTGTCAGGCTACTCCAAAACTAAAATCTTGGTTTCCTGCTCGGCAAGCAAATTCCAAAATCAAAAGTGAGAAGAGACTTACTTCCTTTCCCCCTCAGTATTTTTCTACCATATTGACACTGTGTTTGACAAACAACGTTAAATAAGCTTCAAAACTCTTATCAGCTACCAGGTCTTAGTAATGAGGGGAAAATTGGGCAAGCTAGACCAAGACATGACCAGATGGGAATCAAAACAAAATTGGCAAATTTTGGTTTCTTATTTAAACCCATCGCCATCTCTGTTTTCTCTCTCAGCTGCTGGGTGTTGGGTTCAGCCCGTTGATGGATGTGTCACTGCCTAGCGCAGGCTCTCGGCGGTGACACCGCCAGGGAGGCAGCTCGCTGGCCCCGAGGCTTGGCTGCCTGTCCCAGCTGGGCTGCTCCAACGAGAGAGAGAGGAGGTGGATGGAGCAGCCCGGCCAGCGTTGCTTCCCCACCTCCTCTGTGCTGGCTCCAGCCAGCTAAAAGCGTGCAAATGTTTGAGGTAACCTTGGGTCTCTGGCACTGTTGACTCTGCTAATCAGCAACCTGTTGGGCAATAAGGATGTGCAGCAATAGCTGCATTTACCTAGAGGTTAAAATAACTGCTGCAGTTCTCCACCCTGAGCCTTAATGGGATGCTTTCGTGATAGAATGAAACCAAACTCTAGTACAACTTCGGTCTCATCTGACCCGGGGCAAATGGCTCCTGCCCCTGCCAAGGCTGCCCCACCATGGCATCTCCCAGCCCCTGCTAATCCTCCTTCCTCCGTCCACCACCGTGGCTGACTGGGATCAGCAGCTCCCCAAGTCAATATTTTGGTTTTACATTAACTTCCATGAGCCTCACAGAGACATCTCATGCTGTCGCACCTCAGTGATGATAATAATTCAATGCACAATAAAGAAAAGGGTGAATCTGCAAACAGGCTGCCAGCCATTTCCTCTTGTCAGTGTATGAAATTCTTCAAAAGGAGCAATATCTCTAATTAGTAGGCAGCAAGATGCAACAAGTCTGCAATAATGTACAGCATTTTATAATGTCTCAAGTGATATGAGAAGCATGAAGTGAGATACCCGTGGCCTTTCTGACACAGGAAAAATACTAGTAAATGTAGCTGATTGCTGTTTTTCACCAGACCCCAAGGAATAGTTGGTAAATGGATGTTGGAAATCAGTATTTTTCATAATAATCCCATGTTTGAAATGTCCTGACCTTAAAAATACAGTATGAAATTAGTCCCAGGAGAAGAAACCTAGCAAAGGTGACAGATGCTTGTTTCCTTTATTAGAATCCCTCAATTATGAAAAAGTGACAAATGGATTGAGCTGAATTAACATGCGTTAAAAATGAATGAAAAATATGTCTTTTGACTGGTTGAGCTGAATTAACATGCATTAAAAATGAATGAAAAATACGTCTTTTTCCCAGTTAGAAAAAAAATCGCACAATACAAGTATTCAAAAAAATGAAATACATCTCTGGCTTTCAAATGGTTGCTGTCTTTCTGCAGCAGCTTCTTGAAAATGTCACGTGAGATTAGATCAGGACACTGTTGTGCTGGTGAGCGCACGAATCCTTCCTTCCAACAACTTACGGTCTCAGGCAAGGTTTTCAAAGACAACTGCTCATTTGTGATACCTTTTGAAAAGATATTACTTTCAGAAAGCTCTGGGTATGTACTGCTAGAAAAGCATGGTCCTTAGAGGAGTCTCCAGCTGGGCACCAAAAACTATATAGGAAAAATAAGCACTTCCAAAACCCTGGCCTCAAAAGACATAGCGAGAAGAGAAGAAATGGGCTAGATCATCACTGAATCCTCAGTTTGCTTGCTCTAAATGCAGAGCTTAAGAGAATTACTACTTTCCCTTGATAGGTGACACCAGTTGCATCCAGCCTGGCTCTGCAAGGTGTCCTGCATGGCTCAAAGTGGTTGTGGCTCTCTCTGTGGTGTGAACGGAGCTCAGATCAGGACCAGTCCCCGTTTCTCCTCGTTCATGTTTCTCCTCTGCCTGAAGGGCCAGCTGGCTCATTTCAGACTTAAGCACAAATACAAGCCAAGGGCTTAGACAATGTGGATGATTGGGGAATGTCAGCATGACTGCAATCCTGAGGCCTGACCTGGTATAATTAGCCAGCTTACCCATTTTATTTTAGCCCTCCATGGCTAGGCAAGATATTTTCTGTTGCTTGGGAGAGCTTTTCAAATTTTCCCTTCTTGGTGGCAGATGAGCTATTTAGCCTCAAAAAAAGTCCTGTTTCTCCTTTGTGAGACAGGCTTATCTCTGTTGATGCTACACAGATGGGAGATATCCTGTAGTTCACCTGGAATCAAACACTTTTGAGATGAGGTACCAATTTGCTTCGCTCCAAGTTTAAAACCTTCCCCAGATTTCCCCTTTATCTTCATACCTGCTTAATATTGCGTTGTTTTCTGTCCTGGGGAATACAGTGAGTTATCTGCCTAGAGTAACTGAAGGCTCAAAACCTTTCCATCCATTCTTCCATGGAATGAAACAGTTGCTGGGTCCCAAACGTGCATCTTCTTCAGGCCGCTACTGCCATGGGTATCTCATATAGTAGATGACGGTAGGTGGTGGGATCATAGCACTAGAGAACCTTGAGAGCAAAAGCAAGGAAGCTGTAAAAACAGAAATCAAAAGAAGCAGCATAATCAGGTGAATATGCCCACATAAGGAAGGAAATAGCTAAGGAGACTGTTATTCAATTGTTCCTCTAATTCATAGGCCATATTTAGACAGAGAGATAAAGTGCTCATGGCAGGGTGTGGGTTTTTTTTTTAATCTTATTCAGCATTCTTCCAGCACCTGCTGGTTTAACATCCCATCCTTTCCCTGCTCGCTCAGACCTTCATGCCATTTCTGCAAGGGTTTGGGATTGGGAGAGGCAAATATGGGCAAACTGATAGCTTGGCAGAGACAGTCAGCATGCACTCTGCAGAGAAGAGCCCCCTGGGCATGATTTTGAAGAGGTGAGAAGCAGAAATCCAGTGCCAGCCTGAGTTTCAGCTGACGTGAATGGTGCCTTGGCAGCATCAGTATCCCATTAGCTTCACAATTTGGAATCTGGCCCAAACACCCCAGCGATCCAGCTCTTCCCACAAATACAGACATGTACATTCATGCAAGAAGCAGGACTTAGCTAGAAAGGGTGCAAAGCCCACCCTGATGAGTCCCATCCCAGCACTGCCCTGGTCAGGGACCTCGTCGCTAAAACTAGTGAGAAACAAAGGTGTGTCCAAACACGTTGAAATAACAGGATGGATTTGCCTCGGCATGGCTCCTTGCCTCCAGAGGCTGGTGTAAGCCTGTGATGGGTTTACACACCTTTTTGTGGCTACATACTGAATAAACACTGAATGCGCTTCAGTGGGAGCAGTCCTGCATGGGCACTGGTCTCCTGCTCAAGGGCAGAACAGGGAACACAAATCACCAGCAGAAAATGTACAGTTTAGCTTGGGAGGGACCTCTGGAGATCATTTCACTCAACTGTGCTCAAAGCAGGGCCAAGTTAGGCTGTTCGGGCCTTGTCTGGTTGAGTTGCATGTATCTTTGGAGGTGGAGACCACACAGCCTGGTCAGGTAACTTGTTCTGAAATTTGACCACCCTCACTAGGAAGAGGTTTGGTTCCTTTTACTTAACTGGAATCTCTTTTGTTGCATCTTATGTCTATTACCTCTTGTCCTTTCGCTGTGCATCTCAAAGAAGAGTTAGGGTGGAGGGGAGGAGAAATTACAAGAAACCTTCACCTATTCCTCTTTTGTGGTGTGATCACCTTACAGCTTTGCAAGGGCTTTCCAGCATTTGGCTATCAAGTCTTTAGTAGTTAATGTAAGCCCAGCCAAACCAAAGAGCCTGGTCTCTGGGACTCAGACTAGAACAAGGGTAAGAAATGCTTTCACATGTGGTAATAAAATGAATGTAGGATTTGTTAAATCATACAAATAGTTGCTGGTCTGCAATTTATATTATCCAAGGAAATGATTAAACGCTGTGTTTTTTTGTTGATAAGTAAAGCTGATTAAAGAAAGTAGCAGACTAAAAATATATATTTTAGGAGTAGTTTGTCTTTACAGCAGAAGTACATATGCTCAGCCCAAACCTGACGTTTTTACTTTACTTGAAAATAAAATGGTGAAAATTCCTTTTCTCCATTCTGTGCTCACCATCTGGTTTTGGTTTTCTGTTTTGTTTCTTACAGCCCCGGCAGAGAGCTCCCCATAAACATTTCCAGCCTCTAAAGCTGCTGTCCTGCCACTTGATATGAAAGTGAACTTTCCTTCATGAAAAAACACCATAATAAATGGCACTGCCAGAAGGTGACCATGGAGGACTGAAGAAAAACTTGAAGTAAAATCAGCCCACTCAAGATGATGCAGTCTGGGAAGACCTGGTTTGCTGTGGAGTGAAAACGTGGTGCATAATATCCAGTGCTAATTTGTTGGAAATGGTCATTGACAGACCTTTAGCTGGAAAATTTCTTCCAGTTTTCATCACTGTGCATAACTTTTGAGTTCCCTTTAGGGGACTGTCTATGCCCTTCACTAGAAGTCCTGTTTTAGCATGGCAACTACTGGATTCTTTTATTATGTATGCAGATGGCATGATGTTTTAGGAAAATCTTACAGCAATTCTCCAATCTCAGTGGATATGTTCACAATATTACACCCCTATAGGAATGTAAACGTCTTGTATATGTTAGTTTTGCAGTCTAATGGTATTTTGTTAAACAATATCAGCACTTCATATGTGCTTTCTGCACAGAACTAGCACAGCCCATATATATATATAATGGTCTTTTTTTAAAATACTGAGGATACGTTTCAGTATTTGTGCTGAGACTGCATCCAAACTGAAGTCCACTCCTAGCATACCTTCACCGATTCACAGTAGATTGTGTAGATAGATTTGCACGTGGCAGAGGTGTGACTTCTTTTATCGAGTCTTAGAGAACAGCTGTCACAGAGGCAGCCAAGAGCAGGGTAGGTTGAACGAGCTGTAGGACGCTGTGTCTGCTCTCCCTCTCATCCGCCAAATGTCAATGGGTCTCGTGTCTGGTGTGCCAATGCGTTTTCTTACTCGGCGAGGGAGAGAGAGCGCCTTTCTCAGAGATGTCTGTGACCCTGGGTTTGGTCTATGATAAAACCAGAATAAACTGGAAGAATTCACGTTCTTTATGCTGGCCACCAGTTGTGTTTTGGGCAAGACTGGGGAATCATAGCCCAAACCAAACTCTCTGAATAAGGTAAAGTGTAAGACTACGCTTCTAAGGAGCAAGATACTCCCTTCAGAGAGGGCAGACTTCTTCATTAACTTTTTCCACTTTCTATCCAAAACGGTGTTTTGGTAGGAACTGGGAATAAGCAAATGGTTCCAATAAGCCTTTCAATATACTGTAGCAGGCTCAAGACTGTTGCATTCAATCTGAGCGTTTGTTTTTGTTCAGTCTCTGAATGGCTGGCCTCATCACTGGCTGTATCACAGCTGGCTGTGGTACTGTTTCTTCCATGGGGACTCAGTGGAATTAGCGCCTGTCCCTGACATCAGGACCTTCTTGACACACTCTTTATGATGAACTGATGCCATCAACATACTGAGGGGACTTAAGTATTTGTTCCTTCTTTCTTTAATATCAAAGGTAGCTTTTTTTCTATTTAAAGACCATCACTCTCTCCAGTCTGATAGACAGGTACTGTAGGGTCGCTGCTAGCATGTATGCCAAACTGGGGGTGGGATGCCAAACTGGTGTGAAGATGCAGCAATGGAGAGAAGGTACAGCTACATCAAGTCAAAGGGACCTTTTTAGAGCAAGCTCCTGTGTTATAATTCTTAAGAACTATTGTACAGTTCATTGCTAGAGGATGGAAGGTCAACCACTGAGAGTGCCCGTACAACAGACAGATAAGTAACTTTAGGGCTTAATTTTTTTCAGATGGGTGTGGGTTTAAGTTTCAGCTCTCCACCCATATCAGATAAGGCATGTTGGATACTTCTATAGTATTCAGTCCAAAAGCAAGTTATTTTTATTGATGACCAAGATTTTCAGAAGTCGCCAGTGATTTCTGATGGTTTGGGTCATTCCATGGGTTCTCAAATGGAGCTCCCAAGAATTACAAAGCAGTAAGCTTCTACATTCTCTTTCTGAAAATCCTGGTCCCTAATTTTAAATTAATTGGTGTAAAAATTCTCCTTCAGACATAAGAATCTTTGCCAATGGCAACACTTGCACTTTTTAGAGCTTTTCATAGGGTTGCAGGTTGGAATCTGATACCAAGAGACCCAGCCGTGTGCATGGCACAGGTCCACTGTAAGCTTCAGCAAATTTTACAGCTCTTTCTGCTACAGGTTTTAAAAATGCGTTCTGGCAAGTGACATCAATTTCATGTTGGTACAGCAATTAAAAAAAAAAAAACAACACTTTGATAGAAGTTATTTCAAAAGGAAGGAGAATGCTATACTTCTGCAGTAGGGATTCTCTTATTTTACTACCCAGTGAAAAAATCCAGAATAATTTGAACGATAAAAGAAGAATTTATCAGAGAGTGTTATCTTAAAAGGGTGTACGAGAAGAAGTTGAGTTAGGCAGAGAGCCACTAGAAGCATTTTTTGTATCAATGTTAGTTTTGAACATCTTCCAGTATATGGGCATGAATTTAGATGTGTGCACTTCTCCTGTTAAAACAGTTTGTTTTAAAAGCTTCCCAGGATTTTAGCTACGGTGACCTAGAAAAGCAGTGTTATAGGCCCTGAGAAATGTGAAAATCAAGTCCAGACCCTTGTGTAGCCAGACTCGGTGAGAAGTCTGCTGTAGGTGCCTATCGGACAAATCTCCATTGAAGCTGGTGTAGGTCTCCATCCTACAGCCGGCCTGTGCATGTGGATAACTGCAAGCATAGTTCCCCTGAGCCCCGTGACACTTCTCACGTGTGTAACTGTCTGCCGGAGCCGTAAGGAAATAACTGTACTTTTTGGCTTGTATTTAACTATTCATCGTGTTTGGATTTTTTAATCACTGTTATTCTCCCAAAGTAGGCCATGCTTCCTCAGGGATATTTATGAAATTGTTCTACATCTCCTGAACAACTATCTGGATCCCAGCTTATTCTTCTGAAAACTTTTTAATATAAATAAACATGTGGGAGAGATTTTTGTTATTATGAATGGGGGCAGGTACTGTGTTCTCGGAAAGGCTATTGAGTGCAGACAATCAAGTCTATTGCATTTTTTATGCTGAACACCTTATTAATAGCAGACACATCCGCTTTTGCCTGGGTCGCAGGAACAGTTCAGGGGAAAGAATGCTTTATCTCTAGTCAATAAATCATTTATGTCGAGAGTGCCAAAGACCAAGTCAACATGAAAGGGAGCAAATAAGTTATTCCGGCAAAGGAAGTGAATTCAAATACGCTCAGAGCCATTAGTTCGGTGCAAAAGAGTAAGAGACTAACGCTATTTTCATAAAACAGCAATTACCAGCCCTGTGGAGACAGATAAATTTGCAGAGGCCAGTCCTACTGTTCCATTGATCGCTAGTCATTATCTCTGAAACACAGCGTACGGCCATCACGAGACCCTTCCCTGTGAGCGGCCCTGCAGCCTTCCTCCCGTGCCCGCTCTCCCTCCCGCCGCCCGCCCGCCCGGGTGCTCTGTGTGAGGAGAAAGGCCGCAGCCTCAGGCCCGGCTGAGGGACGCCGCCAGGGACACGGCCATCCCAGGCGCTTGGGAGCGGGAGGAAGGCCCACTCAGAAACCTGGAGGAATTGCTCACCCCGGAAAACACGCTGCAGCTGAAAGCATCCTTTGCACTCTTTTGTTCCTTTTTTCTTTCCCTCTGTGCAGCTTTCTGTGCATGAACACTCGCCATTCGCTCTGCTGAGGGAAATGCAGCGTCCCGGGAGGGGAGGCTGGAAAAGCCCCACGAGCTCTTTGGTTTTGCCGGCCCAGCTGCACGGCAATGCTCTGCCCGTGGGTCCGTCCCTCCCTCCCTGTTCCTTAGGGGAAGCAGTGTCACTTGACAGCAGCTGTAGTGTCATTGAGGAAATCAAACCATTAGAAATGACAAAACTCTGGTTTTGTTTTGCCCTGAATTTTTGGAAGACCCCAGGCCAGACCCCTGGCAGAGCTGCATTGGCACTGCTCCATCAAAGTCTCCAGAGATGTGGTGATTAATGCCAGCCGCAGAGCCAGGCCTGGGGTGGATTTTTGTCATCGCTAAAACTAACCTCCCTCCACCCGCCACAAAGCCATGAGATCTCAATTATTCAAAATTGTCTCAGGCAAGCAAAGTAAAATCCTGCACCTTTCACATCAGTCCCCTTTCAACAATTAACATCTCTGCCGTTAGCCTCCTTGAAAGGCCCCACTGCAGGACTCTGCTGCAATTGACCCTGGTATATATAGACCGTGGTCAATAAGATTTTAATTTAAAAAGAAAAGGTCCTCTGGTATAATTAAAATTGATGGGTGAGGGGAAAAGTACTTCCATCCCTACCTGCAACCTCCTATAGTGAAATTCAGGAGTGCAAAAAAACCCACCAGCATAATGTATGGATGATTAGGCAGGCTCATGAGGATAAATCAGCAAGTAAGAAAAGTAGATATTTGATGAGGGAGGCCAGAAAACTGCATAGGAAGTCAGTGGCCAATGGATTAGGGCTAGTTAGACCAAAGACTTTACATATATCCTAATAAATACAGTCGCAGCAAAGCTAAGTCTGTTGTTAGACAGGCCCAGCACAGTGATTACTCACAGTACGTGTAAAAACCAACAAATATTCTTGTTTGGTATTTGAAAGCAGTAGAAGGAGGGAGTCATATTGCACGTTAAAATGTAATTCTTCCTACTCCATCAGTAATTATGGGTAATATTAAGCAGCAACTCTCCAAACATATTTTTCAAATTTGCAGAAGCGGGTAACTGAATCCAGAAGTGTAGGAAAACTTGCCTAGGACCCCTCAGAACTGGAAAGCATAAAGGAAGCTCCACATGACACTCAAAAACCCAAGAATTGAAAAGAACTAGTGATTTAACCCAGAAAGCTGTAGGTTCATTAAATTCCTATCAGTCCTAGGCAAAATCATTGAAAGGTTGATATGACACAATCTTTAAAGCAATTAAAAATTGATAAAACTCTCCGAATTACTTTTATAGAAATATCATGCCAAATAAACTTGCTGTCATTTTTTTGATATCAAAGGCTTGTTGATAGAAGAAACTCTGCTGACATACTACGCTCAGCCTCCTATAGATCATTTGATGCTGATAAAGAACAAAATAGCATAATGCAAAATCAATATAGCCTGTATTAAGTGGATTAAAACTGATCGCAAAAAATAACTGTAAATATGAAATTATCATCAGCAAGACTATTCCTAATCAGCTCCTCTCAAGGTATGCTCTAATTTCAGTGTTCCTCCCAGGGAAAGAGAACATTATTGTTGGGAACAGCCAGAGACGACAAAACCAGGGGTGCCGTAAATAACGATATGGAGCAGGTCAGTGGTAGAGAGGAACCAGGAGGAGGGCAAAGCCAGAAATCCAGGAGAGATGGCGGCAAGTCCTGCTTGGAGGCCTGGGGAGTACGTCTGGAATAATACAATGTCTGTGAAGGTCTGATAAATAATCCATTTGGTGTCGACCCCCGAGATGCTCTCACCAGCTGGGATGCAGGACCTGGCGATAGCCACACGCTCTGCCAGTTTGTTCGGTTCCTGCCTGTCTTTCAAAGAGGGTATCGACAACTTGGAAAGATTATTTTCAATAGCTGCCAGTGTCAGCCAAGGGCAGGAAAACAGGTCTTATTATAGTGTCAGACTAATGACGCTCGAGCTATTAATTTATCAGAAGCAATTTGAAGAGGTGACTTGATCTCCATCTGCAATTGCAATCCTCTACCTGGGCAGGGAAGTGCTGTCTGAAGGCAGGTAGCTCTTTTATTTAGAAGAAAAGGGAATGATGTGCTCTACTGGTTGGAAACTGATTTCAGGCTAGAAATTAAGTGCAAATGCTCGACAGGGAGGATAATTACCCATGGAGACAACTTACTTAGTTACCTGGCATGTTCTCCATCACATAAAGTCTTTAAATGTATGCAGAGTATTTTTCTAAGTCGATAAACTCTACCTCAAACTGAAATCCAGGCTCAGTGCAGCAATTACTGGATGAGGTTATTAGGTATGTGTTGTGCAAGGATTAGAGTAGATCATCACGTTTAAACTTCTAAATTGAAATTATCTTAAAAGTTTCCAATAGTACAGGAAGGCAGGGCAACCTTTATCCATTTTTTCACACAAAGTAGTCCTAATTTTAACAGCTGATACGAACTGAGCTGTGCTTGCCAGCGTTTGGTCTGAGCCTTGTAGGTCTGCTTGCAGTTGCAAGGTCCTTCTGTGTGTAATTAAAGGAAGAAAACCAGACTAGAAAGGACAAGACAAACCCTTGGACATATAGAAAAGAGTCCGTTGTCTTTCATTAGTAGCAGCCTGAGACAAACTGATGCTCTCAAATGATGGGGCCAGGCAGAAGTGTAGTCTGAGCAAGGAATAACAACTGTGGGTTTGCCTCTTAATTAAGGAGGTAGCATCTTGCTGGCAAGAAACAGATTTTCCTGCCTTCAGCAGCCGGCAGAGAAGCTGCGGTGCTGATTGAGAATGATATTGTATCGCTGTGCCGCTGAACATGGTACACGAGCTCCGTGCTTCAAAGACAGCAAACTGTTCCTGCTATCATGACGAGCCCCATCGGAGCCGGTTAATAAAGCCCTGGAACTGAAATGACTTCAGCGGGACTACCCAGAGTAATGAGAGCTGCTCCCAGTGGTGGGTTTTTGCGAGATTGGGCCCTATTACCGTTGACTGCTTTGACTGTTTTACCTTAGAAATAAGCAAAGGAGCCCTTGGCATCTGATTTGGGTTTCACAAAACCGCTGTTGGTGGGTGCCGAGGAAGGGCCAACCATCAGAACCACCTTCTGCCGGGCTTCATCGGGCGGTGGGGGACAGCAGGAGCTGGGATGGACTTTCTAAAGAGTAAACAGTTCACGCAGACAGGAGAAACCATAAAAGCAATACTTACTGCAAATTGGTATTGAATCGACATCAAGAAGCTGAAACAAGAAAGGAGCTGGCTGCGGCCGAAGCTAAGAAGATAACGATCTTTGGGGATTCTTGCTCTAATCCAGTGTGAAATCCTAAGAAAATGAGTTTGGTCTAGATTTATTGTTTAAAGAACACTAGTACAAGCCGGCTGCCTGTCAGATAAATTCTGTGGAGTCACTGGCTTCGGTGCATGATGGCTTTCAAGTGTCTTCCAGCTGCCGAGACACCTTGCTGCTCTGAAGGAGAGTGGTCCTCAACAGGCTCGTCTGGGGTCAGGCTGGAGGGAGGAGGAGCTGGACCTGCAGAGATGACTGTGTAACGTCTGCTTCTGCCGTACAAGTAGGATTGCCAGCATTAATATAACACTTCCAGGCTTAGGCTGAGAATGAGACGAAAAGCTCCTTTCTGATTTTAATTCCAAATATATCTAAACACTTTTTCAGAAAAACAAAATCCTCCATAGCTGTTGTTACATCTCTAATCATGTTACTTCCATTAAGCACTTTTGCCTTGAATTCATCTATTTAATATCATAAGTCACCAAATTAAATAGCGATACACAGGGTTTTTTTAAAGCAGGGAGATCAATATTGCAGCAAAACTGCATGAAAGCAATAAGAAGCTGTGCAGAGAAACAAAACCTAACCACAATCTGCCCCATCAGATGCTATGGGGACTCGTTTGGTTGGTTGCTTTTGTTTATTGAGGGCATGGTTTACATCTAGACGGAGGTTTTCCCTACTGAGCCAAGCTCTGGTCTCAAGACCAGTAGAGATAAAGAAATGTTTGGAGTCCTCTTACCCCTTCATCTGCAGCCCTAAGTGTGCAAGAGGCTTCTTCTCTGCTTTTCTCCTGAGAAAGGCAGAAAGGAGACTAAGTGGCAACAGAGAAAGCACAGAGGAACCTGAGCTTCCAGCCCTTGCAGAGCATCTCAGCATGAGACCCAGAGCTCTGCCCTCTCCTCCTGAGCCCAGTGCCATGGACTGGGGGAGGAATGGGCCATGCTGGGTGAACCTCCAGGCGAAGCCCAGTGTCCTCTGCCCTGCTGGGGGCTCTCTGGAAGCCGTTGCAGGAGACACATTACCTTGCAGAATCGGGCTCCGTGTTTCAGGGCATCGGCTGAGGTTGCTGCTGTCTGTGGGGCTTCCCCTAAAATACAGGTGAACTGCACGGGGCGATGCTCTGGCAGTGGGAATGGCTGGCATTTCCCCAGGAGAAGACTCCTTGGCTTTGCACCAAGCTGCTGGGATGCTCCTGGCGAGCGTAGAGGCACGTTTTTAACTTTCTCACAGTCATTGCAGAATCTGAAAGTGGCAGGGCTGTGCTTCAGGACATGTTGGGCTTTGTTTTCAGTTTCTTTTCGGGCCTGTAGCTATCTGCACCTGCCTCCCAGTTATTCTTTCTTTATCACAAGTGGGGATAAGATGGGGTAACACCTGCCTGGCTCCAAGCCATCAAACGGGGCTCTAAATTCGAGCTCCTCTACTTTGGGAAGTTGAATTTAAGGTTGATTGAACCCATCCTTGAGCAGAGCAGATAACTGACAGCAGGAATTTTAGCCACACCTGAGTTGTCTCCAAAGGTTGTCCCCAGATCAGTAGCCCATGGACAGAATCAGGTGCCAGGCCGTGGTGCACATCGGCACTGGCAGCTGATGATGGACACGAGCCTACGGGGAGCCAGAGGGAAGCTGAGACCAAGGTCCCCGGAATTTGGTGGCCTGATTCAGGAGGGCTGGATGGAGAAAGGCTGAGTGCAGGCCCATGGCCACGCTGTGTGGTCAAAACGGTCTCCCGAAGCCGGCAAGTTGTGTCTGATGCAGCTGCCTCTGGAGGCAGTTCTGGTTTGCATTCATGAAGGAAACACTCTCCAAGTCAGTGATCTCCTTTTAATGTTAACTTGGTTGAAAATCTAGGAAAATGCCAGCACTCTAATGGTTAAAAAGCAATGCACTGTTATTCCCAGTCTGTCTATGGCTGAACTTTTTAAAGACGGAGCCAAATGAGGTGGCATAAGACAAAAGTGTGCCTTTCTGTTTGATGTACACTGCATTTCCCCAGGCATCCAAGGTGTTCATCTGTTCTGCAGTGCTTTTTCCCCAAAACAGAAATTGTCGTGCAGTCTAATTTTTAGTATATGAAGTGGCCATCACTGTTAATAACACCCTGCAGTTTTTATATTTACTCTTTAATTCCTTCTGTTTTCAGAAATCAACAAAAAGTAAAACCCGGGTGGGAGGGAGGAATTCTTTTAAACAATGAGATTAAAGTCAATATCAAATTTTTGGTATCTTTGGGCATGATCTCTGGAAGCTTTGGATATCTGCTTTATCATTTTGTATATTTGACAATTTTGTACTCTGCATTGTTTGACTTCATTTGTGCATGGCGATGTATTAAAACATGGAATTTTTATTATACAGTAAAAGTATTTTGTTTGATTTAAACAAGATCGGGGCTTGAGCCATTGCATGAAGAGGAGGAAAAAAAAAAAAAGCAAACCACAAACCAGAGGGTTTTGCCAGCAGCAACCGCTCTCACCTGACACTCTGACCGGTCTCATTAGGGGGATTTCCAGCACCTGAAGGTGGGCAAAGCCCCTCACCTGCCCTCGTGTCTCTTTCCCCAGCTGCAGCAGGGGTCTGTGGGGGGGTTTGCTGTGGGGCCCCACAGGTGCTGTGTATTCACAGCTGCACAGAAGCTGTCTGCCCAGCAACGGGCCCTGTTCCCCTGGGCAGGGTTTGGGTGAGAATCCAGAGCCTCCGCCCCGACTCGGCTCCATTTACCCAGGATTTGGTGCGGTGAGACTGCATCCAGACGCTGCACGCCACGAGGAAGGATTCTGCTCTCACTGCCTTTATTTCTCAAGACTTGGGGGCTGCCCTTGTGAGCAGTGAAGCATCTGCTAAGGGGACCAAACCACAAAAGGAGCAGGTACGAGACTGTTTATGGTGCGTGGCATTTCATTCCCATTCCACTCCCCATTTATTCTCGGCATTTACGGCATGAGAGTAATTTAAAAGTCAGTAGATAAGGTAGTTTTCAGAAAAACTAATGCTGAAATTCCAGCATGATATTATGCTCTCCCTATATGTGTGTTGTTTGGTTGGTTTTTTTCTTTTCAGCTGCAATTCTGAATGTTCTCACATTTGGAAGGTAGAGGCTGATGACATGTTTTGGTCAAACACAAAATACTGGGCTTAATACAAAATAATAGAATGAAATTATATAGTGTGCGGTATAACTGACAAAGTCAAGATAAATTGTCATCTAAGAAAAATCATAAAACATGTTTTTTATTGTAACATCTTGTGATTGGGCTGCAATTTGCTAAATTCTCTTTGTATCTTTAAAAAGCTTTCTACTCCATAAACCGCCAGTGAGAAGAATAAGTTAGCAGGCAAAGATCCGTTGTACTTAAATCTGTGCACGTTACAGCTCGGACTGAAGGAAATTAGGCCAATCCTACAAGTAAAGAAAACAGTTTCTGTGTCACATGTCCTTTTCACCATTGGGGTCTCCATAGGGGTTACAGTAGCACCATTACTGCTCTGGGTGCTGCATACTAAGATTATTTACATTATAAACAATATGCCACCTAAATCAGATCTGCTCTGTAATGAAACAGCAGCTACTGTGATAATGAAAAACTCCTCCCTGGAGAACGTAGCTACCGATGTGGTGGAAGAAGGAGTTTCCGTGTGTGTGTGTGTATGGGTTTTGTGTTATAAATCTCACTGATGGGGTTGAAGTTTGTTGCAGTTGTTGTTGACTCAGAAGTCATCAGTGGAGCAACTGTTTGTGCAATTTGGTTTTTTGGTTATTTTCCTTCCAGTGACAATTAGTTCTTCATGCGTCTTGCATGATCTTATGCTATAGCTGTGTACGTCCCACGGGTCTTGCCTTACCCTGAGCAGCTATTGCAGGTTACAGGCCTAGGTCGTGCTCTTTGGGTTCCAATGGCAAGTCCAAAAACTGGATTCCTGAACTGGGCCCTTGTTAGCTGAGCAGAACTGTGCCCATGTAAGCAAAGCCTTGTGATGGGAGCAAATGTCCTTAGTCTATAATGAAGTGCAATGAATGAAGTAAAACCCTAGAAAACCCACATGATGGTCCCAATCCCACCATTGATCTGCTATATCTGAAAGAACAAGTTCCCTCGCATCATCTCTTCGTGTCCCACCTCCTTATCTGTAAAACGGGAACTACACTGACCTGTCACTGTTAAACCTCGAAACTCAATGGAGAAACTGTAAGTCTTCCAAGAAGATTGTGTTGCAAGTGGGATTGATTTGAACAGACCAGGCATCTTGGTACAAAAAACCCCCATGCTTTATTCAGGGGACAAGAAGTTGCCATCTACAGCTCAGGCTTATCTGACGTTCAGCTCTCGTGGCACCCAGGCACCAAGCTGTCAGGGTCTCAGCGCGTGGCGTGACACTTTCATGGGTGAGGTGTCGTATCGGGCTGGGCTTGGTTTGTCTGAGGTTCATTCCTCTTTTGTGCACTCCTTTGTCTCCTCCATGTCACTGCCTTGTCATTGCCTTCTTGTGTTTCTGCGCCTGACGTGATTTCTTGCCTTCTACTGTGGTTAGCATCACGTGGGGAGCACGCTGAATTACTGCACGTGAGAAACGCCCTTCCAAGTGAAGCAGTTTTGCTTTAACTAAATGGCACCAAGGCGCTGGCTTTAGGAGGAGGTAAAGGGGAGGACAAATTGCTACAGGTTTTTTCGAGGGCAACGCGGGGATTGACCTCTTCCTCGTGGCTGTGTTGGAGCGATGGGCTGACATGGCAGCAGGAAGGCTGGACACTAGGAACAGCTTTCTAGGAACAGGGATGCTGAAACAGTAGTGACTGCTGAAAGAGATGGGAGAACAGTTTCAACAAGCATCCATCAGCAATCCTGACCCTGTGGTAGGGCAAGAGGATGGACCAGGTTGCCCACTAAGATCTCTTTCAGACCAATTTTTTTGCAGTCTTACCTCGAACAGGAAGCAAAGAGTTAACTTTGTTAATTATCATTATTTTACATTTCAACTAGAACCAAATTTAGCTCTTCTTTTTCTACCTTTTCAAGGTAAAAACCCACTACTATGTAGCCGTGAGTAATTCCAGACTCATTTAAGTCAATACATCAGGCTGTCAGCTGAGAAACTGGGACACATCCACTGACGCAGCTGGTCCAGGCACAGAGACAGAGCCTGGGGTGACAGCAGGGACCAGGCCGCCCTTCTCACCCAAAATCACCACCACGCTTATCAAGAGTACGATTCCTATGCCATACAGTGACAAATAGCAGCAATTAGTGAGACTAAGAACACAAAAAGGGTGACACCTTCTAGGGTCTGGGTGAGGATCATGCTTCAACCCACCTCCAATATCCAGGCTTTCATCTGGTCTTTACTGGGCACCATCAGGGTATTAGGGCTAGGTGGAGCAGAGCCTTGAAATGAGGGGATTTAAAAAAAAAAAAAAAAGAGGATAAAAAAGATATTTTAAGCCCACTTGAAAGCGGAAGAGAGCAGCATTTTACAGCCAGCTGGCCAAAACCTTGAGAGCTTCATCCATCCATTGTGGAGGGCAGGCTGAGAGGGTGTGCGTGGCCATCTCCGGACTCCACCAGAAGCTGCAGGCTGATTAGGAAAATGCTTTCCTTTCACTGGGGAGTTTTACTGCAGAGAAATGAAGCACTCCGGGGCGCGTGGTAAGTCTCAGCTCCAACACTCCTCTCCAACATGTTCCGGGGGGGACGGGGGAGCGGGGTCGGTGCCCAGCGCCGGATGCTCAGCCCCAGGGGCCCGTCGGCTCTTCTCCGTGCTGCGCGGTGGGATGGGGACACGGATGACGTGGGAGGCAAAGTGCTTTATGGAAAATGTTGGGAACCATTGTAGTAAGCTGATTAACTCATTTTAACAATTTTATTTAGCTGCAAGAAGTTGCCCCACATGAAAAGGGCAGCTGCAAGTGTTTGCACGATGAAAGCGCTTCCACACGCAGGACGGCCAGATAAGCCCCCGCCTGTTGTCGTTGCAGCAAATTTTAGTACTTTGGGGAAAATGCAGGGTTATTTCTGCCTTTGTTTAAGCTTTAACTCGGAGCATGAAGGATACTGTTACGCTAACTGGTTTTGTACATGTCCCTTGTGTCCCTGACTCAGCCTGGTTTTGGCAGTTCTTGGGAGGTAAAACTTTGTCAGAAATGTGAGGAATTGCGGGAGCCTGGGCTCCCAGTGCCCAGTTCCTCCTGGAGACAACATCTGCTCGCCTCACCCTGGGGAAGTAGCTCTTCTCCCCCACTCCACTTCCCTGAGTTGTCCAGTATTAGGTAGGGGAAATCAGGTTTTCTTTGTGCTTCCTCTCTTTCTCTGTGTTATTAGTCCCATAACAGCCTGCCTCTTAATCCCAAAATATGGACCTTTTGGACAGCTTTCTGCTAATCCCATGAGGGATGTGGCAACCAACAGGAAAACCAAGATTGTCTGGAATATTATCCAAACGCGTTGGACCAAGGACCACCCTCAGCCTTGAGCGTGTCTCTTGGGTCACCAGTCACACACCCTTCCCCATTAAAATTAAATTAAAACCACTCCAAAAGCAGTGTGGTTTCAAGCACTAGCAGCAGGGCATTTATATGGGATTTTCAGACTGATACTTCTCCACGGGCCAGTCTGGGACCCCCTGAGTGGAGGGTATTGTCTCAAAATATTCCCTGAAAGCCATCGAGAGGCATTGGTATCCAAGCACAAAACCAACAGCTCTATCATCTCTGAAAGCATTAGCTGTAAAACAGTTTTTCCTTCTCTGGTTGTTTTGGAGCTCAAGGGTGACATTTTTGCTCCAATTTCCTTTTGCTTCTGATTACAGGCTTGGAGAAGCAGCAGACCTTCATCGGAAGCTGGAGGTGGGGCGGATGCACATTCACTTGCTGCCAGCCAAGGCACAGAGCTGCCTGGGTTACAACTTGGTGAAAGAGAAAACGTGGGTACACGTCTCCATGGAAGTAGGTACCTGGGAAGCATCTGAGCAATTCTGGGGGTTGCATTCTGCCATTTGTTTAGCTTTGAATGGTAGCACTGTAAAAAATCAATATGGCACATTTTAAATGGATTAGGAGGCAGTTAAATGGCAGGTCTCCAAAGAGGAGTTGCAAATGTAGAGTGATCCCGTGGGAGTTTTTATAGAGGGAATACTCGGGAAGCAGTTCTTGGCTGTTTAGAGGTCACAATGGATAAACAATTGAATACGAGTTCCCCATGTGATGCTCTTGCTAAAGGGGCTAATATGACCCTAGGATGTATAAATGGGAGTATTGAGTGGTAGGGGAAATGTATTAGCTCTATATCTGACATTAATGAGACAAAAATAGTCCAGTCCAGCTGTCAACACTTAAAAATCATGTTGAAAAACTGAGAAAGGTTAGGAGAAGAGCTATAAGACTGATCGAAAGCATATCTTACAATGATCCAAAGGAGCACATTTATATTATCAAAGAGGAGTAAAAGAGATTAATTGATCAAGATCTTTAAGTATCTATACATGGAGAAGGAATACAGTATCAGAGGATTACTTAATCTGCAGACAAAGGCTTATAAACCAGGAAGAGAGTGGAGCTAAAAAAAAAACCATCAAGTTGAAAACGAGGCACATTTTTCTCCTTAATGGCCTTGTAATTAACCACTGGAGGAGCTGACATGGGATATGGTAGATTCTCCATCACCCAAAAAGATCTTTAAATTAAGCGTGGATGTCTTTCTACATGATGTAGCTCATGTATCGGTGTGGGAATTGCTGGGCGAAGCTCCATGGTCTGCATTATGTAGGAGGGCAGAGGAATCCACCATGGTGGTGCCTTCTGGCTGTGAAATCTATGAAACTATCAAAGTGATGAGGTCTGTATATCACATCCCTGCAGCACCCAGCCTGTTTATGCAACATATGTTATGAAAAGACTCTTTTAGCGATATTTAGAGAGCTTTAAATATTTTATTAGCCTTTTTTTATAGACTCTTCCTGTAAAACCAGGTAGATGAAATAAACCATAAAAAAAAAAAGTAAAAATATCCTGAAATAGATTTCCTATACCCCCAAATCTCAGTATTAAAGACCAATATCTCAGGATACGCCGGGCTTTCAGCATGATGCTCCAAGGACTCAGCCCTTCATCGTGGTTTAAAGCTCCTATTTCACAGATTTATAGATGCTAAACTCAGAAGGGACCACTGTGATTATCTAATCTGACCTTGTGCATAACGGAGGCCACAGGGCATCCCTCAATTACTTCCAGGCTATGCTGAAGCCTTCCAGACTCTTCCTTCATACCATAGCTGAGACACAGCCCTTCCCCTCCATCCACACAGCTAAACTTCACATGGGCTCAAGTCTCACCGCAACATCCTTCCTTCCACCCCTGACAAATGAAATCTTTCCTGGCACATGTCCATTCAAATTGCTGCTGCAAAGATCATTTGTCATCCCTGTGTCTCCTTGCCTGCCTTGCTGGCTCTCCCTTCTGCCTGTCCATCAACACATCTCCTGCCCCTCACAGCCTGGTCCCCACCTCTGCCTCTTCATCATATTGGGTACTGGCTCATTCCTGCATCTCATGGTCCATCTTGTTCAAACTTTTTTTTTTTTAAATCCCCTTCTTTTTTTCTGAAGAAGGCTCATGTGGTGTAGCACCAGTCCGTAGGGAGGTTCCCTAAGATACGTTCATGCTGGTAAATGAAAAGATGCTGGGAGCATCTGCACCCATCAGACTAGGTTAAGCCACATGTGCTTCTAAGCTGTGACCATTTCATGCCAATGAACGGATGCATAGAAGCAATCTACTGCCTTCACTGCTTCTGCTCTGTGAAAAATGACAAATATCCTCTTTTACAAGGCCTCAGTGCTCAGAATTTTTTAACCTAATACTGCTATACACAACTGCACAAGAGGTCTCCATCTGAATTCATAACAGTTACCTTATTTTGTGTTAAGAGCAGAGTTTAATCCTCCTGGAGCCAAACTGCATAAAATTGCCAGAAGCTGACACACATCTCTGTTCAGTGTTGCCTATTGACAAGCAGAAACCCCTGGCCAAACCGAGAGGAAAATGTCTGTCAGTAGGTGTTAATGAGACCATAGCATGTAGCAGGCAAGACCCAACCAGCTCAGCAAGATGAGACAAATTTCATGTTCTCATCGGGTGATCACGGCTATCTACAGTTGCACTCAGCCGTCAGGGGATAACTCGCACACATCCTTCCTTACACAGATATTTTATGAATTTTAGAGTTAGCAGGATGCAAATCTGCCTGTTCAAGCTCATCTGTCAAAGTAGAGCTTTGGCCAGTATCTTGTGGGCACTTGTGCAGGAAAACACAGTGGTATTAAAGCATGTCACAAGTGTCCTTCTCCCTGAGCCAGCACAGTTGAAATATTGGGCAGGAAGTACTTTTTTAGCAGTGATAAAAACCTAAATGCCCCATCGCTTGTAACCAGTCCTGGCACCATGTTGGTTTTGCAGCAAGTCATGGGCAGCTCCAATCTTCATACCTGCCAATGGTCCTGAATCAAATACTGCTGCTGGAATAGGTACGGGGCATGATTTCAGGTTCTCAGGCGAAGGGATCATGCCTTTGAACAGTGATGAGTCAAAGCAGAAGGAAGGGAGGGGAGAGGCGAGGCAGTAATTCACAGAGAAAATTTTCATTTAATTAACTGATTATTTACATCTCACTGTACAAATCAGAGCTAAGTACATCCATCCAAGCCAATGTATATGATTCACAGTTTGTCAAATAGATATTCTGGAAGTGAGAAGTTACAGAAATAAAAGTCATGAATCATCAGTTGTTCTTTTATGCTCGTGGACAGCATCTTTTATTACACGTAAATTCAATTTATAACCATCGCAAACAGAAAAAATAGCTAAAGTCAAGTTTGGATGGATAGAAAAATGACACGGCTTTGAGAACAAGAAATTGTGAGTCTAAGGATGGATTGTGCCCCGTTGTTTTAGTGCGATCCACCTGACGAGCAGTAAACATCTGCAATGTCTGTTCATGGGCTCTGCTTGGGGATTCTCCACCCCAGTCTAAACCAGGCAGCTACAATGATGACACACACCCTAAAAGCTGCTGTTTCCCTCCCATCGTGAGAAAAAGCTCAGACAAAGACTAACTAACTAAAGTTAGGTGAGATGAACCTTACTTGCTAATGTTCCTTGAAGCCAAATTCATAGACAAGTCCCTAACAATTTTGAGAATTTCAGATGAGATACCTAGTTTGATGCATGAGCCCTTCTCTGCAGCCTGCTGAGCTCCTGCCGTGCTACCTATGAAGATAAAAGCTGCAAATACTTCTCCACACACAGGATTAAAAGTCATGCTGCAGAATCTGAACTGAACAGTTGAAAAAAAAAGGCTCTTTTATAACAAGAGGTCTGTCTTGCACCCATTCTACAGGACAGGCACCCACTACTGTGTGAAGCCCGCTGTGGGCATAATTCAGCCCAGTCCTCCTCTTGAGATCCACCTCATGCTTTTGCTGTGCCTTGCTGGGAGGACAGACAGGGGTTAGTCTGCAGAGGTAGTAAGCGCATTTCTTGATGTTTCTCTGGAGACGTGTCACGAAATGTCAAGGGTTTGCACAGTGGGAAGAAGAGTCCCATCCCAAAACATCTCAGGTGGGCTGCCTTTGTGGAGGCAGCTTCTGTCCCATGTCTCTCTTCTCCAAAGGTGCACCAAACAGGAGGACTACGCTATATTTTTGTTTCTCTGGAGCACATCTTTAGAGGCACCTAACAGGTGGATATAAAGTTAGCTGTTTAACTGCCTTGGCTGTTTAGAATGTAACAAACAAATGTAAATACAAACAGGGATCTGGAAACTAGTGTTTTCTTTTCTGTCTGAGAGAGGCAAAATGAACTGAGAGCAATACCCAAGCACTGAAAGTTAGCAGACTAGGGACAAAAATATACCAGTTGCTAGGAGATGGCATTTAATCTAGAATTTTAGGCAATAAATAAAAATGAAGTTATAAGAAGAAATCTTGTTTAGGGCAGAAACCAACCCAAAGCAAGTGGTTGTTTATGAGAGGGAGCAAAGCTGCTGTGGGCGCAGAGGAGCAAGGCTGCTGCCCCCCGTCAGGGCACGGGGACAGGGGGAAGGGGAAGGTTATCACTTGGCCATGGGAACAAAACCCCCGCCAGTGAAAGACATCACAGGCAAAACTCTGTCCCAGTTGAAGTTGCCAGGAAATGTGGCACTAAAGTAAACAAGGGCTGTACTTCAACCTGCAAACATCACCTTTGTGATGGAAGCCCAACCAGAACCGAAAATGTTGTGAAACTCGACTTTCTCCCTCCGGTCATGAAAATTACAGGAAAACACAGCAAAAGTAACTCACTTGTGAAGTTAAATAGCAAATCCACCAGAATCTGCTGGTTTCTTTCCCCACTGAAAGCCCTACTTTCTTAATAGAATTAAAATTGATAATGCTAGTTTTTAAGACTAGAACATCTTGTGAAACCAAAGGGGCTTCAATGCCAAGACCAGCAGGGAGTGGGCTTGGCTCTCCTTACAACAGCCCAGCCCTCGGTGGGATTTGCCCATGTGGGATTTTAATCCTGCTGAAATCAAGGGCAAAATTGCAATATATCTCAAAAGGCCACTTCCTCCTACAGATACACGGGTGAAAGTTTGAGTGTACTCTAGCCCAGCTCATGGTAATCACCTACATCTTGTGAGGAGGCAACCCTCTCTGGTTCATGTAGAAAGTAACTATATGCAGGTCTTAGAAGCAGTGTTTGTTTCAACACTGCCCCTGGGTCATTTCCAGCTCTGACATCCCCTTGACCCAGGCTGGTAAGTGCTTCTACAATATTTGGTCATGGTGATTACATTAATTAGTAGGACTGAACTGTAGGGGTCCCAAGGGCAAGATGGAAATTCAGACCTTTCATAACTTTGATATTACCTGAAATCCCGAATGCTGGCACACTACTTGTTTAGACTTGCTTAGGATAGTGCTTGTTGGAGTGATTAATAATTTTCTCTGGGCAGCAGCCAAAAATCAGAGTCCATGCTGACGCCTGCAATCCACCAGAAGGCTTAGATATCGTCAACAGGGTATAGTCAAGCCTGAATAACCACTGGTTGAGGGGATACATACTCCTCGCTCAGACGATCCAGAGGACCATCCCCTCTGCTGGTTCAGGTTGTCTTCTGAAGGATAACTGCTAATTTCTGTGGCCTCTGCAGATCTATAGGTGCTGCCAGGGAGGCACTAACATGCATGCTATGTTACATTAATGCTGCTGATGGCACTGGCATTTCCTCTTCATGCAATCCAGGCAGCACAGATGGTACCATCACATCTGGATCTGCACACTTGCAGATCATTCACAGGGAGGAAGGGTTGGACAAGGACTGGTTGGTTGTTGTTAGATCCTTCTGATTAATCCCACTGACTGGGTAGGAGAGTATTAGCCAGGGAGCACTGGCTGCATTTTTGTTATTACACGTGGTTAAGAGTCCAACCACCATGAGCCAGCAGTGTGCCCAAGTGGTCCAGAAGGCCAACAGGCCTGGAGAAAAGGAGGCTGAGGGGAGACCTTATCGCTCTCTACAACTACCTGAAAGGAGGCTGTAGCCAGGTGGGGGGTTGGTCTCTTCACCCAAGTAACAAGCAATCGGACAAGAGGAAATGGCTTCAAGTTGCACCAGGGGAGAGGCTTAGATTGGATATTAGGAAAAATTTCTTCACTGAAAGGGTTGTCAAGCAGTGGAACAGGCTGCCCAGGGAAGTGGTTGAGTCATTACCCCTGGAGGTATTTAAAAGACGTTTAGATGTGGCACTTGGGGACATGGTTTAGTGATGGACTTTGCAGTGCTAGGTTGGACTTGGTCATCTTAAAGGTCTTTTCCAACCTAAATGATTCTGTCATTCAGTGATTCTATGATGGCATGGCCACTCTGGGCTTCAGTGGGCTTTTCTCCCAGAGTGACCGGAACTGTCTTTGCTTCTGCCAGCAGCGAGCACAGATTTATCAGCGGGTGACAGAGGCAGTAACCTCCATCCCTGTCATATGAGGTGGGAAGGGCCAGCTGCCCACATTGTCCATCTGTCCACACTGTGGCTGAGCCTGGGGCTTCCTTCAGCCCAACGTGGGGTTTGAATGAAGATCAGAAAGAAAATGTAAAAGAGGCTTGTGGGAATCTAATTATTTTTTTGAGGTTATTTTTAAAAGAGTGTGTTCTGGGCTTCCAAGGGCCAGCCAGGGAATTTTGTAGATATGAAGATGATAATAAATCAGGAGAGAGGAGCCCAGAATATCCTTACTGTTCAGTTCATAATAATTTGCAATGACTACAAGCTGGCAAAGTGAGCCAAAGCGAATCTTATCCTGGGCTGCATAAGAAGAAGTATGGCCAGCAGGTGATGCAGGATCTGATTCAGCCCCTCTACGCTCCTCTGGTGAGACCCCACCTGGAGAACTGCATCCAGCTCTGGGGCTTCCAGCACATCAAAGACATGGACCTGTTGGAGCAGGTCTAGAGGAGGGTCACAAGAATGAACAGGGGGCTGGAGCACCTCTCCTACGAGGACAAGCTGAGGGAGTTGGGGTTGTTCAGCCTGGAGGAGACTCTAGGGAGACCTTATCGCAGCCTTCCAGTACCTAAAGAGTGCTTCTAAGAAAGACAGAGATCTAACCAGGGCCTGTAGCGACAGAAGAAGGGACAAAGCTTTTAAACTGAAAGCGGGTATATTTAGATTAGATATAAGGAAGAATTTTTTTGCAATGAGGGTGGTGAGACACTGGAACAAGGTGTCCAGAGAAGCTGGTAGATGCCCCATCCCTGGAAGTGCTCAACGTCAGGTTGGACAGGGTTTTGAGCTTTTGAGCAACCTGCTCTAGTGCAGGGGTTTGGACTAGACGATATTTTAAGGTCCCTTCTAACCCAAACCATTCTGTGATTCTATAATTGAACTTTTAAGCCTTATGTTTTGATTTGGGGACACTTGGCAACCTTCTAAGTCAGCAACACAATTCCTAAGAGGTCTGAGAAGAAACTTCTCCTTCTTTCCTAAGATCTAGGGCTGAAAATAAAGAACCGCTTGGTGAGATAAGTACCCTCCGAATCCAGGGACCGGCACACAGAGCAGTCAGTGAAACCAGCAGCCACACGGCTTCTCTGATGGAGCTCACCACTGAGCAGCAGCTTTCAAACACTATCAGCCCTGTTTATCTGCCTTGGGAGAAGCTCCCTTCCCGCATGCATGGGCTGCGTGCGAGTCAGGCCTGTCTGCTTATCTCCTGATACAATCGATATGCAAGGCCCGCTACAGCGTGGTGCCTTATGCAAACTTAATTAAGCTGAAGTAAGGGCTTCAGCTGAAGAAGGAAGTAAAACCAAAGGGCACTGCTGGGGGTCCAGCGCCAGCAGTGTGTGAAGGGTAAGAAATATGGAAGGGGGATAGAGTCTCTTAACATTTTCCCTCAGCTTTCCTACTTCTTTTTTAAGGTTAAAGGTAGATGAGATACATCATGCTGTAACCTCAACTGTAACTCAACATGCAGGTCTGGGGCAGTGAGGGGAGAAGCCAGGATGCTTTTTATGTGTGTAAAAGAAGGCAGGGAAGCCAGGGCAAAATATTTCTGAGGTCCACTCATGGCTCAGTGGGGATCCCAAACACCACCTTTCTCACTGGCTTAAAGCCACAGAAGCTAGAAGTGCACACTCTGATGGGACCGAGGTCATGCCAATAATAGAAGTAACTGCTGAATGCTCCCTCTCTGCAGCAGCACGGCTCACAAAATCCAGGGAGTCTGGAGAGCTGAGCCAAACCCAGTCCAGCCCAGCCCAGGGATTCTCCACTGCCCCAGCTGGGCTTAAGGATTCTTCTTATTTCCTCAGCAGCTGCTCTGAGTTTACACTCACCACCTACCAGTGGGAACGGGGACTCACACCCACTTATTCCGTGCAGCAGAGCAGGCTGTGTGGAGAAGATGGATTACTTTCATCTTTGTGATTGTGCTTTACCTTTTGATGCCCTGGATGTTTATTCCTGTATCATGTATTAATTATTGGCATTCTCTAGGCTTCCTTCTGTCTTAATCTGATTTAAAACAGACATTTGCATTTGAAAAGTAGCTAGCATGTATAGCAAATCCTTTCCCTTGGTTTGCTATTAATGCAGCCAGCTTGATGTATTATATTAATGCTGTTTGCCAGGGGTGAAATTAGCACCACCACCTATGGAGAGGCACTTCCTTGATGAACCCACTGCATTTACCCACAGGCAAAGCATCTGCCTCCCCTGGTGCAAAACCTGGATCCTGACTGCAGCAGGATGGTCGCACGATTGCTCCTCTCCCCCCTGCCTTTGGGCTGGTTTTAGGGGGTGTCCAGAGGTTCTGCATCCTGCCCACGGCGTGGGATGCTGCGTGCATAGCCCGACCAGCCGCTGGGGGAGGAGAATTTACAGGAGAAGGATTAGACATCTGTTGCAATGGAGGATGCGAGAGCTCAACACGACGGTGCCCCAAAGCAGCGGTTGAGGAACGAGGGAGGTGAATGCAGAGGAAAGCGTGGTGAGAAGAGGACTGGGCAAGGTCAGGATTTGTCTAATGGTCTTCACAAGGGTGTAAGCACAGAGGCTGAAATGCATGTGGGCTTCAAAATTCTCTAAACTTTCCATTGCAATATCTCGGCCAGCTGGGGAACAGAATAAACCATTCCTCTGGAGAGTTCAGTACCATATTTCCTTTTTTTCCTTTTTTTTTTTTTTGATTGCTTACACAATTTAGGTTTTTTTGGGAAGTTGCCCCGAGCCTGATTGATCTGTTTAAATTGGTGCAAAGGGCGCACGGAGCTACTGGTGTAACTCGCTCAAGCCGGTGTACCCGCAGCGATGAGGTGGTGGGCAGGGGACCGGGTGACCAAAGGTGCAGTGTCAGGCTCGCTGATGTGACAGTAGCTGAATATTTCCTTTTTTTCCTTTTTTTTTTTTTTGATTGCTTACACAATTTAGGTTTTTTTGGGAAGTTGCCCCGAGCCTGATTGATCTGTTTAAATTGGTGCAAAGGGCGCACGGAGCTACTGGTGTAACTCGCTCAAGCCGGTGTACCCGCAGCGATGAGGTGGTGGGCAGGGGACCGGGTGACCAAAGGTGCAGTGTCAGGCTCGCTGATGTGACAGTAGCTGAGCTGGCCCAAGTCACCAGCCTCAACCCACCACGGCCGCTCATGTAGGCTTTCCCTCCGCTCTGCTGAGGTCTGGTACTCAAACTGCCCAGAGCAGCCTCTCCTTGCCCTACTCCAGCACAATATTCCAGGTCAGCTGAGACTCCTTGAACGGGAGGGTTCTCTCACCCAGCTCCTGCTGTCGGGACTGGGTGAGGAGCAGTATTTCTGTGAGCAGAGCTGGGGAGGGGGTGGCCTTTGGCTAGAAGTAGCGCCGAGCAGCAGGGGCTGGAAACCAGGCTCTCCCAGAACAGCATGTCTGATCACCACGTTAGTTGATTAGGAACAGCTTGAACTGAACGTGTTTCTCCCTAAATGCCCGCACAGAGTTTTGCACCAGGTTGAGTTGGTTTTAAAAGCATGGATATTAAATTATTACAACTTCTGTCCGCAGACGAGACTCAAAGCAGCTTCTAGAGCTCATTTACAAAAGGGTTTGGAAAAGTTATTTCAAGTTAACAGCCTACATTACAGTAGTAGTTATTTGAACAGGTGGGGACTGGGGGAAGTAGGGACATTAGCCAAATCATGAATCATAAGCTAATCAGATTGCCACCCATGTTTGCACCAAAAGGAAAAAAAGCAGTGTACGAAAATACCACACATCGCCAGCTACAGAACTGACTCAGCAACGACCCAAACTTTTATTGGGGTTTGCCAGGGTGAGTGGCTGCACTTCCCTTTGGTACAGGCATGGTCTCTCTCTGTAAACCACCACAGGCCAGTTCTCCTCTGACTCCACCACCTCTGGAGGCCCAGGGCTTGTTTGTTCTCTTTGCTCCCCACCATGTTTCTGCTCTGTCTGAGCAGGGATGAGTTTGGGGCCTTCTGCTCTTTACATTTGCTCTTCATGGGGGTCTGTTCTACTCCAGCAACCAGCCCGTGGGTTTGAGGCTGTTCCTGCAGGGGACCTGGCAAAGCAAAGAGGTGCCCAGGAAGGTACCCCAGGACACCCGCAGCCTCCACCTCCTCCATGATGCTGCAAGCTCCTCTCGCTGGTGCAGGAGGATGTGTTTGGCTGTCTGAGAAGCAGTGGCTCACAGAGCTGTTCCTTTACCCTTCCAAAGCCCAGCTGGAGGGCTGTGCAGAACCACACCGTGGCCCAGCTCTGCCAGGCAGCAAGGGCTGCAGCGGGTCTGCACTGCCCATGTGCCGCAGGGGGGTTTCCCTCCACTGAGGAGTCCCTGGAGTAAAAGAAATATGGAGATGTAACCAGATTGAAAATAAAATCAAATAACGACTACACTGTTGAAACGCCGTTGATGTCACTGGAATTCCTCGTGTCTTACACCAGCGAGCAGAAAACCAGATCTGAAGTGCTGAGGCTGCTGGCAGATGCTTGCCTGTTTGTGTGTGCAGTGGAGAAAAGTGCTTGTTTGGTGCTGATTGCAGACTACGGAATAAGAGCAATTTCTCATCCCACCTCCACAGGAGCTATTTAAATAGTTCTACACCCACTTGGAAAGATGCTCAGTTAGAAAGGGAGTAAATCTGGAAGTTATTACTCCTTGAAGGAAGAAGCACCAATAAGTAGGCTCTGCTAGGAGACTGCCGGCGCTCTCGGGGATAGCACCCTCCAAAGAGCCACAGCTCCCTCCGCCAGCCTGCCTGTGCCGGGAACAGCTTGTATAAGGCAGCCCACAGAGGAAGGACATGCTACAGGAGAGAGCCCCATGGCTCGTGACTGAGGAGCCCTTCGAGTCGACCCTGTGTCCCAGTGAGGCCACGGGCCAGAGCCCAGCTGGCCACGTGCAGGCACCTCGCAGGCGGCACAAGCCACCAGCCCAGAAGGGGAGGGAACGGCCAGCAAAAGCCAAGGACAGGCGAGGAGAGAGGCAGAGCGTTAATTAAAAAAAGCCCTTATGAAATACCAGGGATAGGGTCGTGCTGCGTGCAAGTTGTTAAATGCCTCCCTTTCCCCTCCTTGGGGACTCCCAGCCACGAACTCAGTCGCGAGCCGCGTTTGCCTGTTCTTTCCCAAAATGAGGAGTGGAGATTTAACCCACGGCGCAGCACCCCTGCGGGGCCGCTGGTGGGATGCTGAGCTGCTGCCTGGCTGCTCTCTCGGCCACCCACATCCCATGTCATCTCCCTCTTTGCTAACCCTCCTGCCCAGAAGGCTGCTGCAAACCAGCGGAGGTCCTTCCCCAGAGCGGCTGCTAAGTGTCTTCCTGCAGGGTATCAGGGGAAAAGTTAAACCCAGGTGGGGAAGCAGGCCACCAGTTCTGTGCAGGGGGAGCCAGGTGTGAGACCTTGCTGCTGGTGGCTCCCAAGCCATCTGCAATGCTGGTCACGCCTGACAGCAGACACTCAGGCAGCCAGGGAGCTCTCTCAGTCCCACCACATTAGATGTTTGTGGATTTAAGGTGTTTCTGAATTACGCTGCACCCAAAGAGAGATTTTTACGAATTTATGTACTTAAAATAGCCACAGAGTGCCTAAGTCCCCTAATGAGTCTCCTACAATGCTGCTGTCAGAGCCAGCTGCTCATATTTATACCCTCTCAGCACAGTCATCCTGCTCCGCGACGCAGCACACCGGGGCCCCGACCCTCCAGTGAGTTTCAGGCAAAGCCTTATTTGTCTCCGGCCTTCCCCAACACAGCTATACTGTGAGATTAAGATCTTAATATTTATAAGCCTCTGGTTTTACTATCTGTTTAATTTCATGGTAAATCGTGTGCCTACACTGCTATCCCTCCATCCCACCTGAAACCCTCACCTTATTAGCAAAGGTCAGTTATGTTTTTCCTTAAAAATAAACTAATTATAAAACCACAGTGATTTTCTCACATTTAAGTAGCCTCTGTAACAACCAATTATTTCCGAGGACATGAGAAACAGCTGTTGCAATGCCGAAGCTCAAACAGTTACATCTCAGCTATTTGAAGGGATAAGAGTTGGTATTTTTATTCCCATGTGATTTTAACGAGATGTGATAAACAACCATAGTGTTAGTATTAATTTGTGGAGCAAAGATCACTTTAATTTGCTCCAAGCTCAGCCTTTCCTTTCGGCCTTTCCCTTCCTTTTTTCCCCCTCTTCCTTTTGTTTTTGATAAAGCAACACAACCCTGGGCAAGGGCTATTTGAAGGCAGAGACAGTTTGTGAGCCAGCCTTAAATCCATACAGATTGGGGAGTGGACTGCAAAAACTGCTTTCCAAAATATAATCTGACACCTTTGACTACTGAATAAAAGGAGAGCATTGACTTTGCCTCCCAGCGACCTTCTCAGCTCCCACCAGAAGGTGGGCAAACATCACACAGGAGTCGGTGCCTCTCCTGCAGCCTTCAGGTGAGGACTTCTGCTAAAAGCACTCTTCAATCTGCGTGGGATCTAGGTGGACTTGGCATCTGGGGAAATCGGGCTGCCTTTATTTTAGGCTTGGAAATATAGAGCCAAGCCTGGAGCTCCAGGCCACTGGCTCTGCAAGGTTTTGCTTAATTCTTTGGAAATCCTTGCTGCACTTAGCCATGAAAAAGTGAGTCCACGGCACAAAGAATCGCAGCTTGAGCTAATTAAGCAACAGGGTAACATTTTTTTAACCGTACATGTGCCTGTCACCAAGCCCTTCCAAACATCTTAGCTGTGCTGTGTTTTTATGCTGCTTTTCTCCCTAGGATCATGACACACTTGACAACGGTGATAAATCAGCGCTCGGGCTGTCCTATTAGCCAGGAAAGCATTATCAAGCCCATTTAGCTGGAAATCCGAGGCCCACAGGTAATCTAATAGAGTGATTACCCCAGGTAGTTCCCAAACAAAGCTGGTCTCATGAGGGGAGTCCCGCTCCACCCACTCTGGGAGGATGCTCTCCTGGAAGGCACGAGGGTGATTCTAAGTCTCCTGCTTATGCAAACGCTTCAACCACAGAGTTACCAGATTAAAAAAACAAGGAGGTTAGGGACAGGTGAGTATGTGACAGCATTTTCTCTTATGTTTTATGTGGATTTCAATACAAGAAGCATGTTTTGAGGGCCAGGCTTGGACCCTATAGGCAAAGCAGATGGAGGAATGCCCAGTGGGTCAGTCAAGGGCATTACTCAACATCATCAAAACTAAGGTGCATCCAAGTGTGCAAAGCAGTAGGAAATTTTTCACATAAAAAGTGGAAGATACCATGGACTTCATGCTCCTCCAGAGTTAGGTGGCAGCTACGTAGGGAACTCAGAGGATTTAAATTTTAGAGGCATCTGAAGTGCACCCTCAGTGAGTTCGCGAATGACACCAAGCTGAGTGGTACAGTTGATGTGTCTGAGGGATGGGATGCCAGCCAGAGGGACCTGGGCAAACTCATGAAGTGGGCCCACGTGAACCTTGTGAGATTCAACAAGGCCAAGTGCAGTGTCCTGCACCTGGGTTGGGGCAACCCGTGTTATCAGTACAGGCTGGGGGATGAAGGGATTGAGAGCAGCCCTCCTGAGAAGGACTTGGGGGTACTGGAGGATGAAAAGCGGACATGAGCTGACAGTGCGCACTCAGAGCCCAGAAAGTCAACCATATCCTGGGCTGCTTCAAAGCAGTGTGGCCAGCAGGTCGAGGGAGGTGATTCTGCCCCTCTATTCTGCTCTAGTGAGACCCCATCTGAAGTAGTGTCCAGCTCTGGAGCCCTCAGCACAGGAAAGACATGGACCTGTTGGAGCAGGTACAGAGGAGGGCCACAAAAGTGATCAGAGGGATGGAGCACCTCTCCTACAGGACAGGCTGAGGGACTTGGGGTTGTTTAGCCTGGAGAAGAGTAAGCTGCAGGGACAACTTATTCGGGCCTTTCAGTACTTAAGTGGGCAGCCAAAGGAAAGATGGGGACAAATGTTTTATAAGGACCTTGAGCGATAGGATGAGGGGTAATGGTGAAATACTGGAACAGGTTGCCCAGAGAGGTGGTGGATGCCCCATCCCTGGAAACATTCAAGGTCAGGTTGGACAGGGCTCTGAGCAATCTGATCTAGTGGAAAGTGTCCCTGCTCATTGCAGGGGGGGTTGGACTAGATGACTTTTAAAGGTCCCTTCCAACCCACCACCATTCTGTGATTCTAAAGCTACAGCTGGACACCAAAAGAATGACCCAAAATGAGGAGTCCGCACTAATCCACCTCTTTAAAAATCCGGCCCCAAGTGACTCGCCAGAGATTGGGCAGGTGTTAAGTTGCAAAGCCAGAAATAGAAAACCGATTCCCTCTCCTGGCCTTTCATTTGAGGCCTTGGACAGATTCCCAGACAACTGCCAGCCATATGAAGATATAAATTATTTGGAAGAGTGCAAAAGGTAATGGACCAGGGTCAAAAGCCACCTGCAAGCCTGCAGCTCCTTAGCAGGCACCAGTGGCCGGAGCAAACCTGGGGCTTATGACTCATGCATTTGCCACGTGTGCACATTGAAATACCCTTTCACCACCAATCCTCCCCTTCCTCCAGGAAGAATTTCTACCATAGGCTGGTTTGTGCTCCACCATCCACCTGCCTGGTGGCAGATGCAGGCAGATTTATTACTGCAGAGGAAGGTAGGTTGCCATCTCTGGAGCACTCTGCCTCCAGCACCAGCCCAGGCTGTGGATCACTCTCCGGCTGGAGAGCCGAAGGCGGGCTGTGTGATTCCTGTCGTGTTGCCCACAGGGCTCCAGCGATGAAATGGGCTGGAGACAGGTTGATTTCTTTCTGTTTTGTAGGAAAATTACCAACAGCGGGTGATAGCTGTTTCAGAAAGGCAGTCTTCAAAAAGGCAACCGATTGCCATAGCCCCTCTTCCCCTGGGTTGGGGCACACACGCCCCTCCCTAAGTCTTGCCCAACACAACGGGATCCAGGTCTGGCTGGAGCAACCGTACCGCAACTGGGAATCCTATGGCTAAAGCCTGGTGGCAGCGATCTGCAGAGGTTTATTTCTCTGTGCTCTAAAATGACCCCCTAGCTGCCTGTGTCCGGATTCAAGTATTTGAAAGCTCAAGCAGTCACTGCCGCGGTGAAGCGGGCAGCAGCGTGGGTACCTCCGGCGTGGGGCCAGTCAGCTGGAACCCAACAGCTTTTGCTTCCCTCCCACACTTCCCCATTGCGGCGAGCAGCACTTTCGTGCCACAGGCTCATCAGCACCCCATCCTCAAAATCTGCTCACAACAGCTACCGTCCTTGGCACCGGCAGCAAAGCTCACAGGCTTCCTTTTCTGTTTGAAACTGGTCCCCAGAGGCTTAATTTGCAGACGGTAATGGGATTCCACCTTCCTGCGCCTGACAGAAGGTGCCTCTGTGAGCAGCCTTGGTTCACCTTTCAAGAAGCTGACCTCTTTTTTCTTGAACAGCATCCCAGTTTTGCTATGTGGGCTGTGACAAATGTTTCAGGGAAGGATTACAGGGTTAATTAACACATTAATATTTAATCCTGCTTCCCAACTATTGGGTCATTGGCCAAAAGTTCTGCCCCCTGGACCCAAATCTGCACCAGCCATAAATATGACTTTCTTCTCAGAATCTGACTTTTTATTATTCTCAACTCCTTTCTTCTGCCTCAAGCCCAGACCTCCTTTCTTCAACAGCCCTCTCTACCAACAAATTATTCTGGAAGGAAACTGTCTTCTCTCGGCTCCAACTACAAGACTGAACCTCATTTACTGTCAGCAACGTGCCCTTCCCTGGTGGGGTCTCCCCTCTTTCGTTGAGGAGGCACAGTGTCTTCATGCACATTATCCTATGTTTCTCCTCAGCTCTGCAGAAGTGTAGGGAGAAGAGGAAAGGACTCCAGAGGAGCTGCAGCTCACTTTTTGGGATGGGCGTGGAAGAGCATGGGGATGGGGAAGCTTTTGGCCAAGACAGGGTTTCTGTCTCAGCTGGTGTGAGACACCTCTGGATCTGGCAGCAGGAGGGTGGGAGGTGGGATCACAGCACAGGAAGGCAAATCCATTACAGCTTTAAAGCTGGATACAAGCAGCAGGGAAAGCACATTGGCACAGGCTTTAGCACGGGACAGTTTCTTGACATCCAGCGTTTGTGCAACCAGCTAGAAGCCTGTCCCATTCAGTTTCCTTGCTTTTTTTTTTTTTGCTGAGCTAGCAGGACTGGAAGACGTACACCCACCCACGGTGCAATCACCCCTTCCAGTGCCACGTGTGCCAGAGCAAGCCGGGGCTCCAGCTGTGCTCCCACCACCCCTCTAGATGGGGCCTGCCCCAGGTTTCCCACACAGACCAGTCTGCAGGAGAGAGCAGGGCTCTTCCCAGTAACTCGGGCTCTCCCCAGTAACCCAGGCTGCTGGGGATGGAGTCGAATGCCAAGGAGCAGATGGGACGAAGCACAAGCGCGTAGCCGCAGGGACGGTTAGGGGCTTCGGCAGCTCCCTACAGCCTACTCATTTGATCAGTGTTTCTTGGTGTCTGCCAGCCCTCGAGGATCCACCCTGCGGCACACAGGGCCTGCTCCCCGGGGGTGTCGGCCACACGGCCCCCCAGCCGGTCCCCGCGGGGTGGGCAGCACCGGGTGCCCCCCGGATACGAGAGCAGCACCGGTGCAGGCAGCAGAGCCACGTCCTTCCCCACCAGGGAGAAGGGAGGGCAGCAATGGCAGCCACGGCCACACCACCAAGGACGCATCCCCAGGCGCCTCCTCATTGGCTTTTTTTTTGGGGTTTCCCCCCATTTTGGGGGAGCTGGGTCCATTCTCCCCGGTACGCTCCCTGCCCAACCGTGCCCCCTGGGAGGCTCCACGGCGGCAGCAGAAAGCCGGGCCGAAGCGGGCTGCCCCCGGCTGGGGGCTGCGGGCTGCACCGGGGGGGGGGCGACCGACCAGACCGGGACGGAGGAGATGCCCCTGCCCCGGCAAGCGCTGGGCCGGGCCTCGCCGGCTCTCGGCCCGGGGGGCGGTGGGCGCTCTGGTGCCGGTGCCGCCGGGCAGGACCCCCGGGAACCAACAGGGGGGATGAGGGGTAGGAGTGGGGGGGCGTCAGCGGCAGCGCCCCCCGCCCGCCGGGTTATGAATGGGTGCAGCGGAAGCCCCGCCCCCCCCCGGACGTGACGCCCCGCCAATGGGGGCGCGGGGCTGCGTGGCTGGATGATGAGGTCAGCGCGGCGGGGCCGGGGCGGGGGCGGCGCGCGGGGGGCCGGGTGAGGCGCGCGGGGGGTC
>NW_015094509.1:17612332-17669751 GCF_001431845.1 Calidris pugnax | reverse complement strand
AGGGCGCCGGCGGCGGCGGCGGGGGGCGCGTCTCCCCCCGGCAGCGGCGGGACGCCAGCGCCGGCCTCTACCGCGGGCGCCGGTGCCGCATGGAGTCCTGCTTCGACTTCGGCCAGTGCCGGAAAAACGGCTTCAAGGTCTACGTCTACCCGCAGCAGAAGGGGGAGAAGATCGCCGAGAGCTACCAGAACGTCCTGGCCGCCATCGAGGGCTCCCGCTTCTACACCTCCGACCCCGGGCAGGCCTGCCTCTTCGTCCTCAGCCTGGACACGCTGGACCGGGACCAGCTCTCCCCCCAGTACGTGCACAACCTCCGCTCCAAGGTGCAGAGCCTCCACCTGTGGAACAACGGCAGAAACCACCTGATTTTTAATTTATACTCCGGCACCTGGCCCGACTACACCGAGGATGTGGGGTTCGACATTGGCCAGGCCATGCTGGCCAAAGCCAGCATCAGTACTGAAAACTTCAGACCCAACTTTGACGTTTCTATCCCGCTCTTTTCTAAAGATCATCCTAGGACAGGAGGGGAGAAGGGATTTTTGAGGTTTAACACCATCCCTCCTCTCAGGAAGTACATGTTGGTATTCAAGGGGAAAAGGTACCTGACGGGGATAGGGTCAGACACCAGGAATGCCTTATATCACGTCCATAACGGAGAGGATGTTGTCCTCCTGACCACCTGCAAGCATGGCAAAGACTGGCAAAAGCACAAGGATTCGCGTTGCGATCGAGACAACGCCGAATACGAAAAGTAAGTGAGCAGCGTCCCCTTCCCCGTGCGTGTGTCCCCAGAGGTGTGCCGGCGTGCCCCGGCTGCCGGGCAGATGTGAGCAGATGTGTGCCGGGGCGCTGGCGGCTGCTGCCGGGCGGGGGGAAGTTGTGATCTCTCCTTCGGGTGGGTGGGTCGCTCCTCCTGTCCCCGTCGAGGCTGCCAGCAGGGAGAAGTCCCACGGCCCTGGGGACCGATGACCTGCATCCGCAGCCCTTTGGCTCCGCAAACGCGACCGGTGGCAAAGATGCTGCCGGAGGATGCTCTGGCATCGGGCACTGCCCTTTGTTCCCCCCAGCACCTTGCAGGGTCGCTGCCCTGTGCCTTCCCTGCCCCCAGACAAAGTTTGTGCGAGTCCTCAGCCCCCCTGGGTGTGCCCATGAGCCCGGCTCCCGCCGTGGGTTGGTTGCTGGGATGCTCTCTCCAAAAAGCCCTGCCGGGTATCTGGCTGGTCGGTGTCTGTGTATCTCCACGGGCAAGGCAGTGACTCGCCTTGCAGTCTTCTTCCTCTCTGTTCAAACCGGCACAGCATCAGCAAAGAAAGGAGGAGAAAGAAAGGCTGAATGTGCTCGCGTCCTGTGTCTGAGTTTCCGATTTTCACATGTACGCGGGTGGTGTGAGCAGAGCGTGTGTTTTCTGTGAATGCTTGGGTTCTCGGCTTTCCCCATTTTTATTTTTTCTTTATTTGTTGGTAGTGTCTCTGTGTAGCCCAATTTTGTGTCGCTGTGGTGCTGCCCTTGTCTTCCAGTCTGCTTTTCAGGTTTGTATATACAGCTGCCGGGAAAAATCGCTTCCTGGGAATTGCCTCCAGGACAGCGATGCTGACTAAGCCGTTTGCAACTGACTAGTTCATTTAAATGCCGACCACCGCTATGTTGGCTGCAGAGTATGTGTCTATATTATGAAGTTTTTCACATGAGAACGTTTCCCGTGTAGCTGGAGTTAGAGGCTGAATTAAAACAGACCAGCCGTGTGGCGCTGAGTAGCGTGTGGTGGAGCTGCACCGAGAGCTGCCAACGGCTGGAGGGCTTTGCGATGCACAGGGGAACGTGGGTGGAAAAATACTCCTGGAGAGCAGTCGGGAAGAAACTATGGTGGCATTAATGCTGGTCGAAATTTCCAGCTGGCTGCCTGTTTCTCCACCGAAACTGACCACAGGGGGTTGGGAGAGACCGGGAAGGTCGGCACCGCAGCGCCGGGAAGCCTGTCTGTGCCTGGGCGGACTCTGCTCACCCTCCGGTTACTGTAAATCCGCCGCAGAGGGGGAGGAAACAGCAGTGCAAATACTCGGTGGACTTCTAATCCCATTCACTTTCAGAAAACTGATGGGCGAGTGGTGAAATGATGCACATGTGGAAGCGATACAGTGGCGGTCCCAGTCGCCAGTAGGGTTAGGAAACTAAGCTTGTGTTATTCATGACCTGGGGGTCCCTTTGGTTTGTGACCTCCTTTAGGGAATATTTTTTGGGGGGGGAAGAAGGGAGACCTGGCAATCGTAGCCTTGCAGGCTGTGCTGGTTTTTGGCAGAGATCTGAGCAATTGGAGCTAATGTACAGATAGGTAACGTCCTGGGTATTTGCTGTCTTCTACAGCGTGTATGCTACCATGTTGTCATAAAACCAAACATACCCTCCCGTGGTGTGATGTGAGTAAGGCCATAATCACTTTTTTACAGCTGTGCTATTTGGTCTGATAAAAGATTGACTGGTCCCCCTAAGTTCTGACTCTCCTTTGCCACTTATTTTGTAGCAAGGGGTGTACACAACCCTCAAGGGTGTATGGAAGTACGAACCCAACTGGTACCCACTGCTATTCATACAAAGAACATACTTGCTGTGAAGATGCAGCTGTGTCTGGGGTGGGGTACGGGGACTTAAACTGGCATGCTGCTGTTAAAGGCAGGAAGTTAAAAAAAAAAAAAAAAAAAAAATGATTGCAAGAAAGTAAAATTACTCCAAGAACTGAGGCTGTGGTTGGGCCGCTGAGACGAGCAGTCTCTCTCTGGCGAAGAACAGCAAATGCTGAAGCTCTGTCTTTAACCCAGCAAGCACACCTGCCTGCCAGAGCCTGCCACTGCCCCTTCCCGCTCCGGTGCGATTCACAGCCAAGTATGCCATCTGCTGATCAAAAATGGGATGGTGGTGTTAAAGGCAGGAAAAAAAAAAAAAAAAAAAAAAAAGATGATTGCAAGAAAGTAAAATTACTCCAAGAACTGAGGCTGTGGTTGGGCCGCTGAGACGAGCAGTCTCTCTCTGGCGAAGAACAGCAAATGCTGAAGCTCTGTCTTTAACCCAGCAAGCACACCTGCCTGCCAGAGCCTGCCACTGCCCCTTCCCGCTCCGGTGCGATTCACAGCCAAGTATGCCATCTGCTGATCTCCCGGCACGGCGGCCGGCGGTGGCCTGTCTCCTGTCTCCTCCGCCTCTCCCCAGCAAACACGGACTATGTCTGGCCCTTACAAAAATCCCACAAGGTCACATCCCCAGGGAAGCTTGCCGGCGGTCAGCCGGTTGAAATGCGTCTCTGCCGGTGTGTAGCCCAGGTGTGAAAGCTGTAGGAGGGACTTCGCTGTTCACCCCACCCAAAGCAGCATCCCATCACGGACGAGGCTGTAGTGCTTGGGAAGGAAATGTTTCCAGATACAGCTGGGCCTGGAAAACTGCACACAGAGCTGCTCTTGTGGGGCTTTGGGGGCTCAGATTTAACAATGTGTCCTCAAGGTTTTGATCACAAAGGAGAAAAATGCATTCTCCAAGATAGGTATATTTGCGTGTCCGTTCAGAGTTGGGTAAGTTGCATATCACACTCTTCCGTGCCGGTTTTCCCATCCTCTGTGGTGATGCTTACGCTGTTTCACTTGGCGTGGAAGGCAGGAGCACGGGTGCCCTGGCCATGGAGAGCTCGCCCCGGGGTACTGGTCCTTGCCAGGGCAAAATGTGAAGGATTGGCTCTAGGTGAGGCCTTACCCAGCCGGGTAAAGTAGGTGACCAGACTTTAAAACAGGGTAATCTGGTGTCAACAGGGTGGTAGTGTTGTGTTGTGTTACACTAGGTACCAGTGCACACTGCTAGTCAGTTGTCATGGGGTTTCATCTACGGTGCAACATTCGGTGTTGGGTTTGAACCAGGTCCACCTGTCCACAGGATGTGTTGTTTCCTCTCCAGGAGAATGAAAAAGCCAAGAAAGGTGACTTTGTGGACAATGCATAGAATTTATTATTTCATTTGGAAGAAGGAGGGAGGGGTGTGTGTGTATTTCACTGTCTCCTGGAATTGTATTGAAAGATCCATCTGTATGTTACAGCTAATTAATTTGCATCCCAGTTATGCATCTCAGCTGATAAAGCTGATGCAGAGCAAAATGAATTGCATTATCATGATTAGACTACTGGCAAACAGGATACAAAGGAAAACAAAGAAAAACTCTAGTTTCTTTACGGTGCGCTTGACTGTCAGAGTTGGCCATTGTCACCCAGCGCTGGGGCAGCTGGGCTTTCTGAATTCCTCCACGGTAGGATTTCAGCATCAAGCTTTCAGTTTCACAAAGGGTTAAGCAAATAAACAGTGCTGCTGCTGAAGTTTGAAGACAGCCTCTTAAATATTTAATGACAGTCTAAATATATACATATGTACAATGTGTTTTAAACAAACGCAGAATTCATGTACAGGCTTAACTGGTTCCAAATAATTACTTTTTGGAAGGTAATATAAATGACTATGGATACTGAAAGAAATGGAGGAATGCAATGTTCTAGTAAAGCCAGATGCAGAGAATAGATTTGCACCAAAACGGGCATCTTTCTAGGAAAGTAAATAATGTCTGTGGTGTATCCCCTGATCAGCAACAGCCTTGCCCTCAGGAGATGGAGAGAGTGATGGTATCCAAAGATGTAAGGTCTTATCAGAAGCCCATTCGAGGAAGCTTTTTGCTCATACCTGTGCAGGATAGCTGAAGTTAATGATGGTAATGAAACAAAGGGGTAAAACAAATAATGAACTGGGTTGAAGGGAGTAGGATGGAGAAGAGAAAGTGAGCAAAAAATGTGGTTTTGGAGAAATGTGAATTTACAGTGGAGGACAACCACTGTAGCGAAGTGTTCTTTATAGATTTAATAAATTTTTCAACTAGTTGGTGCTCAGAAAGCCTGTGTGATCAAGACTGAACTGAGAAAGGCAGGCAAAACACGCAGGACCTCACGAGGTGGGACTAGTTCTGGGAGAGGAGGTTGGAGGAGTGTGGCTGAGGAGGAGCCTACGGAAGGAACCGTGCAGGGATCTACCTGGGGCTGCTGGACGCTGGTGGAAGGGGGAGAGAGCAGCAGCACACCGGGTGCTTGTGCCTGTGGGACATCTCTGCAGGGCACACAACAGCACTCAGCAGGTGAAAATACCCAGCTGAACATTTTCATTGATCCCTGGTACCCGGTAGGTTTACCTGGTGTGCACTGTAGTGCCAGAACGTGTGTCAATCACAGCTGAACCTCCTGCCCATGGGAGTGCTGTCCGGAGTAAAAGTTACAGTTGTGCAATAAGCACAGAATGGGAAGGAAAGCAACGTTCAGTTTTGCTTCCTTCCCACCAGGAATAAAATATGCATATAAAAAATGAAGTGGTAGAATTAGACACTGAAATGACTTTGCCGCTCACAAGACCAGCACGAAAATGTGAAGTAAGGCTTAGGCATGCCCGTCCGACATGCGATGATAATCTGGGCGCTGTGTACGCGTGTATGTGCATGTTCTGAACAAAGCTGAAATTCTGGTATTTTCAACTTACTGAGCTTCAGCCTATCATATTAAAATACAAATATAAATGCCGCTCTTAATCACTTACTGGATTACTTTTGGAATTATTTAAAAGCCTTCACAAGTCAGCTCCTTTGCAGCTGTTTAGGACAGGGCTGAGAAGTCCCTCCAGGTTCAGGGTGGCTGTTGACCGGGACATCTGAACTGAGATGGGAACCAGCCCGTGCACCTTGTATATCACCAGGCTGCTGTGGGACCTTGGATGCAACTCAAGAACTACTGAGAGAGCTTGGGCATTTTCCCAGAGTGTCTTGGCTCCTGCAGAGACCTATCCCCACCAGACTGCTTTTTTATTTTAATATCAATTTTCAAGAAACTGGAAATTTGCCTAGTTTACAATGCGTTTGTTCCAAGCAAGCAGGTAAATAACAAAGCTTTAACGTACGTCTGAGAAATACGGGATTTGGTCTGTCGTGTTCTTCTTCCTGCTCTCTCTATGTATTGCAAAGTGCCCTTATGTGCCTTTTAAGAGATGATTTATTGCAAGTAGTGCCCGGGGGCAGGAGCAGGGGCTCCCACCTGGGAGGCTCTGGGCTGATGCCCTGGCAGGAGCTGGGAGCCAAAGGAGCACCCTGCTTCTGCGACTGGTGGTTGCGATCCTCAGCCTGGCCATTTGCACCAGGCTCTTCCCTCTTGGAAAAGGGCTGGAAGAGGGTGGACACGTGGGCAGGAGCGCGTTTGCCCGTGCCAGCGGTGCCGAGCGCCGCGGCGTGTGTGGCCGGGTGTGTGGGGTCAGGCACCGGCAGAGGAGCCCGCCCTGCCCGCCGGCATCAAACCAGGCGCCCTCCTAACCTCAAGTAATTAAGTTTTCTTGTGGGGCGAGTTATTATTATAATTGCTCGCCCCAGGCTTTTCTGCATCTTTCTGCAAAGTATCTCATACGAGGCTCTGGGGTGACAAAGCATTACAGTAGATGGCTGATCTGGTCCGGAGCAGGCGGTTTTTTTGTATGCAGAAACAGAGGTGAGTCCTGCTTTCACAGCTGGAGGGGCTCTGCTTTTATTTTTCCTGCCTAGGAAAATTGTTCTGGGATAATTTATTTACTAATAGTTATCACTGAAGAGATGCTTGGCAATAGAACAGAACTTAAACCAAAAAATTATCTGAGTTGTGGTTTTAATTTCAAGCAGAATTAATCCTGAAATGGGTGGTTTGAAGGGTTTGTTGAAGCCAGATCAGAACTGAGCTAAAAGTAATGTTTCCAGCTGCCGTTTGGGCAAGGTGAAGCCCTGCTGTGTCCCCAGCGAGGTGCCCTCAGCAAGAAGGTGCTGCAGAGCATCCTGTGGTGCCCCCACTTTCTTGCCCACCCTGGCTGGGCATTTCACAGGGCTAAACCCTGACTTGTGCAGGACTTTTTGTGCCAGCCTAAGGTGAACTTCACCAAAACCTACTTCTAAGGGAGAGGGATGGCCAAATTTGGGGTTCTCCTTTTGTGCTGCTGCCTGCTGCTCCCTGCTGCATTGAAGGTGTTCCCAGCCATGGACCTTTTAGCATCTGGGGAGCTGGGGAGTGCTGCGTCTCCTCAAGAGGATGGGATTGAATGAGAGGAGTTTCAGCAAACCCAAGCAAAAAAGGCTACTGGTTTGATTCTGCTGGAAATAATCCTTTTGCCCCACATACAGTCCGGGAATAGTGCACTGGAAAGTAACCCGGCATCTGCTTGCGGGAGAGGGAGGTAAATGAAACTGGTCGGCACAAAGCACTTATTTACCCAACAGATGTGAGTCAAGAGAATGTGCTGTAATCTGATGATTTCTGGAGTATTATCTATGATTGTTTTCCCTTTCTCTCTGCAGGGTTTCTTTCAGAAAATCCACAGAGTTTTGTGGTCTTGGGTAAACAAACCGTTTTGCTAACCAGAGAAAAATAATGGGTAGGTAGGTAGATAAGTGTCTGGCCCGTGAAGGGAGTTAAATGCCGTGCTCCGTACTGCCGGGGTGACTGACTCCTCAAGGACTTGGCTGTATCGAGAGGATGATGCAAGATACATGCTCCTCTCCCGTGTTGTATGGAGATTAGTTCAGCATGTGGGAATGTGTGAGTATAACTCCAGGTTATATTTAAGGTTCCGCAGCTTTCCACGTTGCCAAGTATGTTGGGCTGTATAGGTTTCAAAACCTTCTTGTGGTTTACACTGAGCAGTAGATTTCTTCCTCCTCTTCTGTTCATCCAGCTATGCTGTGCTTTCACATAGGGCTTTGTGTTGCTCTTTTTTCAATCCAAATTTCAGGAGGAAACAGGACATACATCATCACTGTCTTGCCCTTAATTTAGGAGCTGCCTCAATGAACTGGAGGGAGCATTGATGCTACGCAGTGCTGATGATAACTCATCCCCATGTCTCTGGGGCAGGAGGGGATGCGGCACCAGGTGTGCGTGTGGGGGTAAAGATCCAGGCCAGAGGGTGGTGGGAGTCATTATTTCTTTCACTTGCAGAGCAAATTATCCTTTATAACAGTTGACACCCGTGCACTGGAAGGAATGGAGGAGCGTCCTTAGAGCAGTCCCTGTCCTGGGGTAGCAGCGGGGCCGGGGAGGTGGTTCTGAGGCAGAGACATCAGCACGCTTCGGGAGAAACTGGTTTAAGGAATCAATTGCAAATGAGAACAAAAGAGAGGAGATCTGTTTCACATGAGAAAAGGGAAGTAATGCTTTGACAAATAAAGGCCCTATCTCAGCAAAACATTGCTCCTAACTGCTTTGCTGGGAAAGAACCAGTGTGGGTGCCGCCACTCAGATGGCCTTCCAAATGCGATCTGACTTCCTAAAACGTTGCCACTTCTTGGAATAAGAAAACATAACTTTAAGCCAGTCAAGGGGGTTAGGCCTCCTCTTAACAAGAGAGAGAAGATGCCATTTTCCTTAAATATATTGTGTTTTCTGTGCTTGTTCCTCCCTCTGCCTCTTGCTGAGATTTAACCTCAGTTTTTCAGGTGGTGTAGTGCTGTCTGCTGGGCAAGGATGCAGAAGGGGTGCTAAGCAGGTGTTAGAGTTGGGGTGTTTATGTTGGCTAAATCGGGCTCCCATTTCATATTCCAGTAAGACAGACTTCTCCATGCTCCTGCAGTCCCTGGGTGAAGTGTGGTGCTGGCAGGGCTGTTGCAGGACCTCCTGTCTTCTCCTGCTTGGTAGCACATGTAGTCTCGGGGCTGCAGGCCCATAGTCAGGATTGCCGCTGGCCACCCTGGTTACCTTTCCATATGCCTTTAAAATGGGGAAGAGCGCTTTGCTTTCCCTAAGCACTTTTCAGGGCTTCTGTAGTGTTTTATAATGTTTTAGTGAAAGTGCTACATGAAACCAAAATGTTATTAATTAATGTTTTCTGTGTCCCCTTCTCAGGAAGCATCAGAGAGTGTAGGTTGAAATTGTGACTTCCCAATAAAAGGTGATAGTTGTCAGAAGCAGCGTAAAGCAGCTCTTTTCTGTGTGTATGGTGGGGGAAATCCCCACAAAAGCTTCTTTGGGGCTTGACCCTTTTTCTAGGTGGGGATACATGGTCACATTTGCTGTATGAGCCTTTTAACTCGGTGTTTCACTCAGACACTCCCAAAGGCCACCACTTTTCCAGGCACTGAAGCACTGCTGTTTCTGATCACTCCTCCAAGGCCCCTTGCCGTGCAGTTAGCAAATTTGGTAAAGCTCTTCTGCCTTAAGTTGACTTTTTTTCCACATGATGGTTTCTAGTCCAGCAATACATGAAAACGAAATAATGCCTGGGTTCCTAAGTGAATTTCCCATTGGTTCACTTTTTTTCCCTCTAATATACTCTTTGTGTTTGTGAATGAAACAGAATTAGGGCTAATTTAGTTGATTGGCTGCAAAACAAAAGTATTCAGTGCTAAGAATGGGAAATGAGAAGGCCTTTCTGAAATGTTAGTTCTTTGCATAATTGTAATAGATTATAATTATACAGTGGGGTGTTTAGCAGTGGATTTGCTGTAAACACGGTCATGGGAAGTGTCTGGTTGCTTGTTTGTGTCAGTTCGAGTCCCGGTGTGGTCCCGTCGATGGCAGTACAGGCATCTCTAAATGACATTTTCTCTTTGAGCAGGATGGCGTGTTACAGAAAATGCTATCTCCAGTTCCCCTCCGAGCTCCTCCCACAAAATTACCGCCAGTCGATGTGACCATGTCAGACTGTTGACACAAATCAATAAGATCAATCATTCTTCAGCTCCTAAACAAAATTGAGAGCGTGATGCTGACAGGCTGCGCGTAGCAGCACTGGCAGCGATTCCTAAATGCAAAATGCATACCGTAACGTTTGCAAAGTGTATGGGGGGGACTCTGTCTGGTTAATAATTAGTTCTCTAAGGCTATAAAAAGGAGGATGGTGTAAATTGTTTCCTACAACCGCAGTATGCGTTATGACCCCTACAGCCCTCAGGCTGATGGAGGACATCACCTGCCCAACTGCAGTGCTTGGAGAGGGGTGAATGTGGCAGAGTTTGGTTAGGAATCCTGATTTTCTTCATTCCCCTAGAAGATCTCGGCTTCTTCTGATAACGTTTTTTTTGCCCCATGGATAACTGCAGATGTTTTATCGCAATACTGGAATTCGTGGTGCAGTTGGGTAGTTTAGGGTGTAACTACTAGAATGCCCATCAAAATTGTAGTTGTTGTAGTCTGCAAGAATAAAATCAGGGGCTGCTTCTAAAAATCAGAACCTTTATCTGAAGGGAAGGACAAGTCTTTGTTTAGAGCGTCTGAATTTATATCTCTGAAGGCTTGTTTGGGTGTGTCTGCTTATAGACTCAGTCAGCTGCTCCAGGAAGATAAACACATAAATGTTTCATCTCCTCGATTTGCCACCAACCATTGTGCTGGGTGCTAGCAGATTTTTCTTTTAATTAATTATAATTTATCTAATCCTAATGGGAAACATAATTATAGGATTTATTTTTTAATACTGTGATTTCAGAATTACTTCATAAAGAAGAGTAACATTTCCCCCTTAAGGGCTGTTTAAAAATGAGCAAACAAAATAAAAAACCAAAGTACACTTTGCTAAAAGTAATAAATCTCAGACGAGAAGAAAAAAAAAAAAAAAAAAGCATCTGATATGTTGGAGCTGCAATAAAGCTGAAAATTAATGATCAGTAAGTTGGTGCTGCGAGAGAGTGAATGCATTATGGATTTGAGGAGACGCCTATAGCTTATTAAATGTCAGCAAATTTTAGCATAAGCAGTAGAAAACCCTGATCAGAAAATATAAAATGGTGCAACCTGCAGTTGGAAGATCCAGTGGGATGTGGGAACCATGTGTACGTTTGAAATGTAAGAAAGTGCTTTGCAAGATCAAGGTCTGAAATGGCATGCTAAACTCCTTTAGTTTCTGATCGGATGGATTTAAACGTTTCAGTAAGGCATGCCTGTAGTCCCGAGGAGGGATTTATTGTACTGTAAAACCTTTGCACGAGAAGGTTTGTATGACTGTTTAAAATAATTTAAAACAAATAGCATCCCTTCACCCTCCCACTCTCTCTCTCACGCTTTTTTTCCTAAACCCGAAAGGTAAGGCTACTACTTGAATTGTAATGGAATAATATATCAAGTGAGTGATCACATCAGGCATGGACACTTACCAAATCACAGCGAGATAACTGTGAATAACTCTCTAGTTTCAACAATTTGCATGGCCATTAACAATTGATGGGTTTCCCTTAGAACCGCATTATCTATGGCAGCGGGATCTATTCCCGCGCACCGCTCCTGCATACTAAGTGCCAGAGAAATTCTCAAAAGTGAGGGTACTAAAAAATCTGACAGCAGCAAGGTGAATGAAGCAGGTAGGAATTTCAAGGCGACATTTTCTGAAGGTGGGGAAATATATCAGGCGATTGTGCGTTTTCCTGGCTGTTCTCCCCCGTTCCCTGCCTGTTTTTTTGAACTATGGTTCTAGCAAGTTTTAATTCAAGCTGGTGTTAGGTTTCCCTTCACTGCTTGGTGTTGTCTCTGGTTTGATGGTTGGTCTGGCATGTGGATCAGTTTAAGCAAGATTTTTTAAATAAGTTTTGTTTTAGTTTTGGATTGGACGCATGTCTCGAGGAGCTTTTATGCATATTCGACAGAGGATCAGACCAGTGCTAAATTTAGCAGTCCTAGATTGCTGGGTGGCTCTTACAGGAGGGCTTTCGAGGAGGTGTCAAAGCTGTGCTTTCCTTATGAGAATCATGCCACCGTTTTCATAAACATGCGACACATCCCTTATTTCTAGCGCTTTCATCTTGCTGACGACACGTCAGGTCTTTCCAGATTCCTCCATCAAGTTGACTTTTTCCGCCCCAAATCTCTTTGGTCTCTATCTCTCTCTCTCTCCTTTTATTTTCTCTTTCTCTCCCTCTTCCCTCTCCCCCTTTCTTTTCACGGTGCTGTTGTGGCAAGATTAAAGCGGCGGAGGGAAGCGGTGGCGGGGGAAGCTCGGGTAATCAAAGTGTGCGAGCGGCTGGAGCTGTGTGAAGGCGATGGGCGACACATCAAAGCCGGTGGGTAAAGGCACTCGCTGCTCTCGCCTCGCCTCGTAAATGACCCCCCTGCCGTAAACAGAGTTCCTGGGGTTAATTTGTGAGCTCACACGTACACAAATGTGATTGCTTTTCTACGCCCTTCCCAGAATTTAATTGCAGAGAACAGTAATAAAGCCTTCGCTTTGTTCCTTGGAAGATGGCTTCTGTAGACATGGTGTGTTGGGAAATAAATACCCAAGATACTGATGGCGGGAGGTGGTCGTCACTTACCTTCAGCTAAGAACAGCCCAGCACCTTATTGTCCCATCTGACAATAAATGCTGTTTCTGGGTTGCTGTCGATTGGGTGAGGAGAACTGGAAGATCTGAGCAGTGCCTGGTTGCCCCCAGCTGGGTCTTGCATGTGCAAAGACCCAACGTGTCCTCTAGTGGCCAGAGCACCCACAGCCTGGGCAGGCAGCCGCCCCTCACCCAGCCACACAGAGGTCCCGCTCCCCGAGCTCCACAGCCAGCACCAGGGCTTCAGGTGCCCTCAGCTCACAGAATTGTTTTGGTTGGAAGAGACTGTCTCTTCCAGTCCAACTGTTAACCTGGCACTGCCAAGTCTACCAGTAAACCCAGCTGCCCTCTCTGCCCATGTTGTCCTCTCCCCAAGCCTGCTTTGTCTGTGCTCGGAGGTTGAGTGTCCCACGGTGTGGATGGACTCCTGCTCTATGTTCATGCCAAGGGATCCTGGTCCTTGTAACATTTTGAAGGTGTTGAAAAATCATTGCACTTCGCACCTGCCATCTTTCTCAGGACTCTTCCTCACTGCTCCCAGCCTGCTGGTGTCCGTTCCGGTTACTGCTGCTGAGAACCAAAATAAGCGGTGGAGCCATCAGGATGCGTGTCTCCTGGCTTTGTGCATCGACACATCAGTGAGCTGCAGCGAGAACAGGTTTTCAGCTTTTGTTCTCTTAGCTCTTTCTGGCAACCTGTGATAATAGTTCTTTCTAGCAAAATGGTTTTTTACTCTTCTTTCATTTTTAATGAAAAATCTTTCTGACACAGGTCATAGTAAAATAATTAATGGTGAGATTGTCTGTGTTGTTTGACTATAAAACTGGAAATCTAAGGATTTAGAGATATTGGTATGATCCCAGGTTGCCCTCTCGGTTTGGTTACTGGTTATAGCAATAGTTCTCATTTACTTTAGCTTCAGTCTCAGGGTAACCGTGTTTCACAATAATCAATGCACTGATTACTATAATTGCATTTTGTGGTACCATGGTCTTATAATTAACTGACTGGGCTAATAAAGCATGGAATCTAATGAATATTTGTAAACAAACTTCATTAGGAAGTAGGTTGAGAAAGTGCGCTGGTGGAGGATGATAGAGGAGACCTGTCCTCAATTTCGATAATTGCAATAGATGGAAACCTGGAAATGAACAGCAAAGCACAGGAACCCTCCCACTGCTACTTCCCTTGCGTTTACTGCTGCACCGGGTCTTTAAAATCTCTTTTTGTAAAAAAATCTTTCTAGAAAAAGGCTCCCCACTGCAATGAGATCCTGTGTACACAATTTCAGTCTCTTTTGCAGAACGTTAAAGCATTATCAGGCAGGATGGTGAAAACCTGACTTACAGTGTAGGGCTGGTATCGGCCCTAAGTAAGAAGTGTCTATTGTCACCCCGTGATTGGATCTTAATGCAATTAAAATGAAAGAGGAAACCACCATTGAAAACGGGAAATAGATTTCCTGGTGGTGCCTCTTGGGGGGTGGATGGCTGACATTTGGCTGTTGCTGGAAAGATGGCTGTGTTTTACTGTCCTTGAGGAACTGTGTCCCATTTTTCCTGTTGTACTGGGTGTGCTGGGTGTGCCTGCCTCCCTCCAGTTGTGTCCCTGCATTTTGGATGTGTATTCCTTGGCTCAGGCATGGGGTCCCATCCTGCACGCTCTGTCAGGCCATTTCCGAGCATGTTGTATGAGTTTGGCAAATTAACAGTTGAAGGATTTGGCCCATTTTGGATGGTTACTTTATTTTAGGTTCGCCAGAAAGCCCTTCATGCCTCCTTGCCTTCTCTTTCCTCTTGCCCCATCTTTAAGCTACTTGACTCTTAGTTACAGGTTTTCCTGGCTGAGTCTATGTGTGTCTCTCTAACAGAAGTAGCATTGAATCCTGCTGTCTCCTGCTGCTTTTTTTTTTAAGCTTTTCTTTATCTGCAAAGTTTGGTATTAATTTTTCAGGGAAATGCATATGTAACGAGCTTTACTCGGAGAGCACCAGCCCCAAGCAATAGGGGAGAGGGTCTTTCAGCAGCTACAGTTCGTGCATTTGCTTCCTACCTGCTGGTTTCAAACAGTATTAATTTTTATGCATTTATAGTGTTTAATTAAAAGCAGGGCTGCTTACAGCAGTGCTCACAGAGGTTCCTCCTCCTCCCCCCGCCTCAAATGCAACAAATAGGCATCTGGTATTTGTTTTGTATAACACAATCCTCATAAAAAGAAGAGTAATAAAACATAATTATCTATAAAGGCTTGTTTTATAAGCCTAAGAATGAGCTCGTTTCTGCCTTGTTTTGGTCTATTTGTGAGATAAAGGATGCCTTTGTATGATTTTAGCCCGTCTCTAAATTAGTAGAGAATCTGTTATTACAGTATTTTCCTCCCTGGTGTGTAAGGTAGTGTGAGTGCATGCAGAGGACAGCACCTGTGGATCTCTAAGGGTGGAGAAGAGTCTTTCTGTGTTCCTTTGGGAAAATGGGGTTTATTTAAACACTTTGGTAAAGCAAGAGGAAGAAAAACCTGTGGGCTCCAGGGCCAAGGTCAGCGTTTCTGGACTGTGGTCCTTAAAGCTGGGTTTGAACCCCTTCTGTCAGCACAAAGGACAATGACGTACATCCACCTTTGTGCTAGGATGTGTGCGAGGACTATTTGACTTGGCCCTTGTTGCTTTTCTGACTGACCTTGACTGCTGCCTTATCTTCATCTCTTTGAGGTGTTGCTGGCTTGGTCCATCTCCAGTTCAGTCATCGGGACTCCCCGTGATGGATTCAGCAGTTTTGAACAGCTAATTACACTCATCTCACCTTAGATTTGCTGTTTGCTATTTGTTGGGCAGTATGCCTTTTTTCTTCCCTTCATCTTGCTGTAACCCTGCAAATGCCTTTCCTGCCACCATGTGCTAGTGGGTTTTTTTTCTGGGAAAAAGTGGAACTAGATCATTTAAACCGATTTGATATAAAAGTGAGACATGCAAGTGATTTACGACTATTCTAAAGGTAAAGTGTGAAAACCAAATCCTTTTAGAAAACTCACAGTCTAAGCCTATTGTTTGTTTATTTTTCTTTAAAATAATAATAAGCAAAAATCCACTTTTTCGTAATGAAAACAAAAAGCTGTGGGGCTACAAGGCACCTTCAACTCCAGTGTGCTTTGGAATACGTTTACTTTGACCCTATTCTTCTTTGCACAATTAATTAAAGTGATAGAAGAGGAAATACAGCTTCGCTCAGCTTTTATGTGAATTGTAGCCTTCTAAAAAGCAGATATGACTTAGGTATTGCTTTCTCTCTGCAAGGCAAGCCTTGTAATTTTGAATCTTGATTAGCAGCTGCTTTTGTTCTTCTGTGAGTCTCGGAAACAATGGGGTTGGGAGCACGTAACAAATTGCTAAACGATACCCTGGCAGAGAGAGAAATCTCCCCCTCTTGCAGCACCTCACTCCCCGCATCTTCCGTTCTGCAAAGCAGCTGCGATGGTGCATCCCTGGGTTCTGGGGCTAGGAGATGCTCCCCCAGCGAGCCCTGGCCAGCAGCAGTGCCCGGGCATGGCCACATGCTGAGCTGCCCATGCCCTGTGGTGGAGTCATTTCCTTGAAATATGCTTTTCTTGTCATTTCGTCTGGGGATTCTAGTGTAATATGTGGGCTGCTGGCGTTAGTTGTTTAAGAGCACTGTTGTGGCTGCTCTGGTCTGCAGGCATGGATGGCCAGGTATGGCCAGGATGGCAGGTAGAGTGTTAGGAGGCACCCGCTGCCTTATGTGAGCTTACACTATTTTCTATGGCCAGAAGTCTTTGATTCATTCAAACAGAAGCCTGCCTTCCTCCAGAGCAGCAGAGGATGGATGCCAGATTGCAGGCTGATGTGTAAATGTCCTTTGGCAGCAAAGTCTCCTGTCACACGTGAGCTAAATGTGCCATGTATGTCAGAGCCTGCAGAGTTCGGCTGCGACTCAAATGGTCCAAGATGTTTGACACCCCAGGATGCTATATAATGCTTCACTTAGGTTTTTTTTTTCTTTTATTTATGCAAGGTCTGGAATGCATTTTTCTTTGTTTTGCAGGTTTTTTTCTTTTTTTTCTTTTTTTCTGGGATATTGCTTCTCTCATGTATTGGGAGGTATCTCCCTGGAAAGTCCTTACTTAAGTCACGTCTGTAAAATGTTCTGAGACCAGAGTTGCTTTGCATTCACAACAACAGAATTGCAGATAAAAGTTTGGGTACCTTCTGGTTCAGACTCCTCATTTCTCCAGGATAAATGGGTTTTACTTCACAGTGTAAATGTGTGGGGGGGAAATGACCCCCCTGAAGCCATTAGCTTCAGTCGTGCTATCAGTGTGATGTGGACTCGTCATTTGTTCTCTTTCCCATTGTCTGCAGAGTGGTAGCGTTGGGTGCATTTTCTTTTAAATGTGACATAAAGTGAAATGCTGTTATTTGCACACATTCTGTGGTACTTGTCTTCAAAGTATCTAGGCAACCTTTATGTAGATGACACTTTAACACAAACTCTTCCATCATTGAGTGTGGTCCTGTGAAGAGAAGTAGAGTGAAAAAGGGAAGGAAGAAAGAATTGGCTTGAATTCATGTTGGGCAACTTGAGTCAATTGTGAGGCTCTTTGTAGGAAGTACAATCCACTGAAGATCTCTGCTCCCGTACACTTAAACCCTCTACTTCAAACTATTCCATGTTTTTCCTTTGAGCTTGGGCAGGTAAGGGATCTCCTGGCTCTGTTTGAGCTGACAGTAGAGCTGCTGGGAAAGGGGGATTTCAGGGCTTCTACAATCTGGCGTCAAGCGGTGGACTTCTTGTGTGGTTCTCCACTCCAGGCTCAGGAGGATGAGTGCTCCAGAACATCTGCAGCTGCAGCCCTGGGCAGTATGTGCTTTCAGAAAGCTTTTGAGTTCGGCTGTGCTTCCCAGAAAACAAGAGCTGAATGGGAGGCTCGAAAGACTTGACGAGAAAGCCACCATTGCTCTGTTAGTTTGCTTTCAACACCCCCAAGGAGGAAGTGAAGATTACTCAGAGGAAATTCTTTGAATAAAGGCATTTCTGTGGGGCTAGGTGTGACCATGGCACACCAACAGATCAGATGGAACAGGCATCAGTAGCGCAATGGTGAGATCTCTGGTTGAGAAGTGGTCTCTGGAGCCAAAGCCGCTCAGATAAGCTGCACAGGGACCGATGTTGCCCCAGACTTTGTGGCAAGCTGGGTGTCATCTCTTAGAACAGGCCTGGCTTCGTTAGATGGAGCAAGCATCCTCCAGGCAGGAGGCAAGGTTATTTCGTTACCTTCCCTGGAGGATGGGGCAAGCCTGGTGTCCCTGGACCATGCCCCCAGGCTGCCTGGGAAGCTGGTGCAGAACAGATTGCCAGATCCTCTGCCCCGTCCTCGTGCCGCCCCTCTGGTCTTTATCAATAACTGAGCCTGAATGTCTAGCAATAGTGGGTGAGTGGATGCAACTGTTTCTTAGGGAATGCTGAAAGGGAAAAGTTGGGAATGGCCTAGACAAATATTTAAAGTGTGGAGAGGAAGAAACCAGATCTCTGCATTTGCACGCTTTGGGTGGTAAAGGAGAGCTTCCTGTGGCAAGGCAAGACAACTATGTTTGTAGCCAGGGGTTGGTTTGGGTGGTTTTTTCTGCTGTGCAGAACGGTGTGATTCCTTGTGAGGCTCGTGGGGGCAGTGAGCAGGAATCGCGTGCGCTAAACCGAAAATCGTACAGTAATTGGATACGGTGCATGGTGTTGCTAGTAATGTATAGCTAAATAGGGACTCCAGCACTCAGCTCTTTGCTGGAAGACAAGCCTTCTGTATTTATCAGGTTTTGCTATTTTCGTAAGATGCCGTGTTACACTGTTGTTAAAAAAAAAAATCCATATTGGTTTCCAAGTATTATTGTTGCCTCATTCCAGGATCAATTGTACCAGACCTTTCTCATTGACTCTGACCTCAAGGCATTTAAATAGCTGGAAATTACAAGTATTTCTTGTCTACAGGAGCCCAGACGTGGTGACATCCGAGTTTCTGTTGATGGTCTCCTTTTCTGTAGGATTGCTTTCCTCTGCTTGGAGGAGGTTCTCCATTTCCTACTGAAGCCACCAGGAGCATTTGCCACTACGGATTCCCTTTAGGACCAGGAGAAGATTCTGCGGGGAGGACTTGCTGGCAGAGGCAGTGGGTGGCTCCCCAGCTTGCCGTGCAGCTTGACTGATTGCGGTGAAGCTGGCAGGGTCAATTAGCAGAATAATAAGTCTTTGGAGCCTGAGGAAATAGAATATATGCTTTCAAAAATGCACTCTTTTAAAATAGTACCTGCCCCATAAAAGGGTGAAAATAGTTTTTACTGTCTTAGACGTAGCACCAAAGTTAAAAAGGAAAAAACAGTCTTCTATGCCATGCAGAGTAGTAAGCAGAGCTGAGGGTTTTGTTTTCTCCAGCTCCGTTTCAGCTGAGCAATTTTGCTGTACATTAGCTTCTTTGTCTGCAAGATGGGATTACTGAATTTTTAGAAGTGCTTCATGATCCTCAGATTAAAGGTATCACATAAAGCTACTTCTGTTCCTAAATGGGGGGTTCGGCTTAGCTTTTGGTAATATTTAGTGTCTGTAAAGCCGTGCTCCTGCATGCGGAAAAAATAGCATGGGATATTTCCCATTGGGAAAATAGAATAGACTATTTCCCATTCCTTTTTTCAAATGAGTTTTTTTCTTTCTATGGCTGTGTCCAGAGCCATTTGCAAGTAGCTGTTGTGGTTACTTGGGAAATGGTGAGCGTCTAGATTTTTTTCTACACTTCCAGGCAGACTGGTTATTTCAAGTTAAGGGACTTAGTTAGCAGTAAAACAGGGATCATGAGACAGGAAGGGAATGCTTGGAAAGTCTTATCATTTGTATGTTATTACATACAGATCAGCTGTATATATAATCTTGACTTGCTTCTCTACTACAAAAAGCTAAAGCCACCATCTTGGACCTCATGATTAATGACAGATTTGCCTGTAATGAGGATGCTGCTGGTAAGTATTCCCCGTGCAGTGATGTGTCTTTATTTGACCTCATGTCCGTGGGTTGGTCGTGAAAGCTGAGATGGATATTGACTACTCTAATCTTGACTATATGCTTAATTACAGGGCAGTAAGAGTCAAGTGGATAGCATTTCGGGTAGTTGGTGTGGAGAATAAAGTGACATAGTAAACTGAGCCCTGGTAGTTCACTTGGGACAGTGCAGTGGGTTGTTATTACATTATGGTGGGAGAAGCTGCCAAGCAAATACTACTGTACAATTAAGTGGGACTGTTAACGGCATGACTGAGCCAATTCATTAATGACAATGGTGTATTCTTGTATCTGCTTTCCCTTACAACTGCTGGGTGAAGATACTCAGGGGAAACAAGACGAGTGGGAAGAAGGGAGGAGGAAAGGAGAGTCTGAAGATCTGGTGCAGATGCAGTGATTTTCTTTAAGCCTTTGTTCCCTGAGTCATCTGAAACTCAGCTGTTTCTCAGACGGGTTTTATGGGAACCTGGCAGTTCACTGTCAGAGCAATGTACTCCTGACAAAACATCTGCACATAGATGCTGTTTCTGTACATCTGCTTGTTTGGTGGGTTGGAAAGGAGTGGAGGAAAGGATGGAGCTACTTCTGTTGGAGGATTCTGTGCAAAGGGACCGTATCAAGGCAACGGGTGTCCTTTGGCAGAGGATATTCTCAGTTACTGGTGTTTTCACAGGCAAATAGCAGTAAACTGCAGAGGTGTTTGAGATGGAGAAATGCATAGACAAAGGTGCCATCTTTGGGAATTTAGAGGAAAGCCAAAGTGAAGAGCTGGAGGCTGCAGGCACTGCAGTATCTCCTTAAGTATAGATAAAGCTGTTCTCTGATGCATTTCTGTTTATGATTATCAGCATCTTTGTTAGGAATTAGTCCGTTGCTGGACCTTGTAATTTTTGGAGTTAGGGGAAGATGATAAAGAAGACCCTAAAGCAACCTGCCATTAGAAAGTATTAGCAAGAGCAGCTTAGAAAAAAACATTTTGTTTTAAACAGCAGAATACACCCTGTAGTAGGGGGTGTATTCACAACTGAGGATGTGGAGGTCTGAGCTTCTACTGTGAAAAATAAAAAAGGTCTCTGAGCCACGCTGGGGTGTGCGAGGTGGCCTCTGCCCTGCCAGGATGCCTCAGCTCCAGGGATGGATGCATACCGTGTGGGACATCTGATGGGCATTGAGAGAAGCAGGGTGAACTTCAAGGAGATACCAAGGATATATACGTTGTGTGTGAAAGCCCAAGGAGGGAAGGACAGGGAGAATCAAGAATTTGCAAAGCAGCACTGTATTGTTCAGTGCAACAGCTTTTTCTTCCCTCCAAGCTCTGTTTCTTCCCATGTGTATTTCTTGAAGTAGGGTTACACTGTTTTGGTTTGGGTAATGAGGAGGTGAGAAGGTTACTCTCAGTTTTTAATGTGAGATATAAACTGTAAACCATGTAGTTGAAACAAACACACCTGTAGCAGAGATGCTTGCCATGGCCTGAAACACATCCACGCTGACCTGGAGGGCTTCTGGTGTGAGGGCATTTGTGGCTGGCACCTCGATTCAAAACCAAACCAAATCTGAGAGCTGCCAGTGCCGGATGGTGCACCACAAGCACGTGATTTCAAAGCACAAACCTGGTGTGAACTCACTCCACTCATCCAAATTTCCTTAGAAACCAAAACAAAGCACCGAAGTGCGATGGTTTGAGGTAGATCTGGCAGGGTTTGTGCTGGGCCAGCTATCCACTGGGGTATCCCAATTCCTATCAGGTGCCGTTTCACCTTCTGAAACTGGTGTGAAACCAGGATGGAGGGAGCAGAGGGAACACCGCTGTCAGGGAGATGCCTTTTCTTACCACAGGCTCCCTGGGTGTTGCAGCCGGGGCTTGGGGAAAGCCCAGGGCTGACAGGGCCCTGAACTTTAGCAAATGACTCTGGTTTAAAGAATGTGATTTTCTTTTAAACGTGGTGGTAAAAGTGGTGTGTGAGATGTGTTTTTAAATAGAGTATGTTTGTCTCATGTCCCTTTGGCAGACAGTTTATGTAACCACTTAAATTAAATTGTCTTATTTTCTGTCTCCCTCACGTTATGCAAATTTTATATTACGTGCGTATATGTTTTAGAGAGTTTTTTGTACGAAGAATCAGATGTGGTTGCATTGGTGTGCATTGGTTGCCAGCCGGCAGAGAGCACCAGGCAGCCGCTTGCTCACCCCGCCTAGAACGGCTGGAGGAAAGAATCAGAAGGGTAAAAGTGACAAAAAACTCGTGGGTTGACATACAGCCAGTTTAGTGGGTAGAGGAAAAAATTCATTCACCACTTCCCATCAGCAGGCTGGTGTTCAGACATCTCCGGGAAAGCAGGGCTCCATCAGGCCTAATGTAACTGAATGTCTCCCCCTTCGTTCTTCTTCTCCCAGCCTTATATGCTGAGCATGATGCCACATGGTATGGGATATCCTTTTGGTCAGTTGGGGTCAGCTTGCTGGCAGTGAGAGGAGCATAAAAGGCCTTGAGAGCTTAGAATCATGGAATTGTCTAGGTTGGAAGGGACCTTTAAGATCGTCAAGTCCAACCATTAACCTAACACTTCCAAGTCCACCACTAAACCATGTCCCTCAGCACCATGTCTACACATCTTTTAAATACCTCCAGGGATGGTGACTCCACCACTTCCCTGGGTAGCCTGCTTCTGGGCTTAAGAGCACCTAAACCACTAAAACCACCAGTGTGCTATCAAAAATGTTTCTTATCCCAAATCCAAAACATACCAGCTGCTAACGAAAAACTCTATCCCTACTGAAACCACGGCAATTGGGAAGCAGTTGGTTTGGTGATATTTGAGACACTTTGCTGCCAGGTGGGATGGGAGATGCAGGCAGGGGAGTGGAGGCAGAGCTGGTGCAGGCAGGGAAGAGGTGCCCAGGATGGTCCTCAGTGTGCCACTCAGCGTGGCTGCACCAATAGTCTAATGGTGGTTGAAGCTTTGCCATGAATGATGTCTTGGAGGGAAGATGTAAAAGATGAGGCATTGCCTGCTTTCGGTCCCTGTGCAAGGGATCAAGTCAGGCAGCAGCCCCAGCCTCAGACTGACACATCCAAAGGATGTCATCTTCTATGGTATTAAAATGCAGTGTTTGAAAGTGTCTCACAACACCAAGGATTGTTAAAGGCTCCAGTTGGAGGATGCTGGGAAGTGCTGAGGTGAGTCTGTGTTTGGGTAACAGAGCACAAATGGGATGCTTTCTAAATGATTATTTTTTTCTCCTCTCCTTTATGGGGCCAGTGTGTGCATGTGTGTGTAAGCACTTGTTACTGAAATAAACTCTGAAGCATGTTTGGGTGCCATGTCTGACAAACAGTGACTTTTTTGTTCCTAATCACAAATTCGGTCTGCATTTTCACTCCACAATTTTTTCTTCCTTTTTTTTTTTTTCTCCTCTGTAGTATCACAACGGCTGATCTGACATGCAGTGCACGTTTTCACCGTTAAATTATGCCCTGAAAGTTTTGACCTCTAGCATTTCATAGTAGCTTGTAAATTATGTATGGAAATGTTCTGTATTGTTACCATATGAACTCCATGGAGATGGGGTGTCTTGAGTTGCTGGATTTGGTACCAAGCTTGGGAATGTTTCTCTGTTCCTCTCAAAATTCGTAGCATCACACTATTTTACACTCACTTATTGTATTAAAGATAACTTTTGTCTGTGCATGCAGAAACCCTGGAATTGCTCTTAGCCAGATTAAAATAATGGATCACTTGAAAGAATATTTCCTAGTATTTATTGCTGCTCACCAGAGGATAATTTCAATAAGAATTTATCATATTTATACAGCAGCAGCCTAATAAATTTAGATTTGTTTAAACAAAGACTTAAGGAAGAACCTGCTAAATGCTTACGGTTATATTCATTGCAGGCATAAGCTACTCCATTTCACTCAATGTACTTGTACCTGCTTATGTCACCAATTAATTTGGCTCTTAATATCTTATTTTTGGCACTTTACTTTCTTTCCTCTGGGTACTGCAAGTCGTGTTCATCCCTGATGTAAGTCTATTGATGCTTTCTGGCTTTGGATGGGTTTGATTTGTTGTTGTGGCAAAGTCTGGAGAAAGAAAAACACTATTGCAGGGAAGAGTGATCTAATGTGCTGGACTCAAATCCGGGAAGGTCTTGAATACGAATTCTCCTGTGCTGTGTTTGTGGCTTTGAATAGTTGACCCAGTCTGTCTTTTTTCCCTTGCTTAAAACCAGGCTCAGTGCTTACCATGTGAAAGGTTCTGTTATTTACTGTCTGTACAGTGTTTGTGTAAGGAAAGTGTGTGCAAGTCCATTAGTAGTTTGAGATTTTTGTTGGAAGATGTTCTAAAAATGAAGAAATCAGAAGGGGATCAGTGGCCAAATGATGACCGGGAGCACACCTGGGATGTGTGAGGGGTATGTATTGGTGTAACACGGGTGTAAGGCAGCATGGTCTTCTGGTATGCCCTGCTCTGCTTGTGTTGGGCCAGGAAACCAAATGGATGCTCTTAAAAGTAAATGCTCTTACAAATAAAAACTTTTACCGAAACTGAGATTTCTTGCACCAAAGTTCAATTTGCAAAGCAGCATCCTCTGCGGGAATGGGGACAGTCTGAGTCGGCAGAGTACGGTACGTGGCATTTGTGTTCTCTGTTATGGGGGTGCTTTGTGTGTGTCTCTGCCTGTTCAAAACTGATGTATAGACCATGTTTTTAATTTACATGCACACACACACATTTTTAATGGAATTCCACACGCTGACTTTCTCTGTTTTGGTAATTGCCATTCCGTCAACTCACTCTTCTTCCTTTGCATTTAATCACTTTTATGATTAGGCCACTTGCAAACTCTTGGAAATAACGTGCTCCTCAGATGTTAGCTGTGAAAACCAACCAACCACACACGGGTGGAAGAGTTGGTGTTAAAGAGTACCAGCTCCACAAACAGAAAGTTCAGCACGTGAAGCATGTTGGGTTTTGCAGGTTTTATTCACAACCCTTTTGTAAATCCATTCATCAAGACCGATCCATAGCAGATCCATAGAGAGGAGCAGCACAACCCAACCCAAGAGTCCCTCTTCCCTTTCTGTGCTGGGCAGGGTTTAACCAGGGCTTGTCCTCACAGGAGAGTTCAGGGTTGACAAAAGACTGTGACAGTTTGGACAGCTCTGTAACGATGAATGTTTGGTGTTTGGACCTGCAGAATATGGAGGGTTAATCATGTTCAGGAGGAAAATGCGATGGCGACCTTTTCTATGTAAAATAAAGCCGAGGAATGCCACGGGTGTTAACCTAAAAAGGCCCACAAACAGTTGTTAGCTTTCTAGGAAATGTTTGCATGTGTTGGTGGTTTCTTTTCCATCACAAATGGATTTTTCTGTGTCCTGGCAATGAATCATAATTATATTTTTTTTCCACTCTGTTTTTAATTAAAAAGTAAAAGAAGGGAAACCTTTTTATACAAGTGGTTGGAAAGCTGAGCAGACCATAGGAGATAAATAAAACAGTACAGATGAATTGAACCAAGTAATGGAAGTGGCAGATCCTGTGCCTTCAAAATCTTGACAAAAATTTATTAATATTAGTAATATGTTGGTTTCTTAATGTGATCTACTCTTGCATTGCAAATGATTTTATATGGGCACAATGTTTCCTGAAATCCAGAGTAAAACAGAGCAACCAGTGTCTTGATCTGTGCCGTTAGAGGTGGTATTAGACCTGCAGTGGTGATGCAGCAGGAGCTGCCGACAAATTAAAATTATTGGCCAACAGGGAGAGTGATTTGGGCAATTTTTTTATACTTTAAAGTTTTCCTAGATACATTTAAAACAGCCGGGCGTGCGTGTCTGTACCATCTTTGGGCTGTGAGCAGTTCTGTGCTGGTGACCTTCTGCTGACAGTGCTTACCTGGCAGCCTCGGAGTTGCCAGCCTGGTTAGTATTCGTCACGTAGATGTTACAGGTTTTTAATTGCTTTTGTGTCTGGATTGGTGGCGGGGCTCTGCAATATATCATCCTTATTATTTGCACGGCATTAGTGCTGGAAGACTGGCGTCAGGACTGGAGCGCTGTGGGCTGGAGCTCCTGGATGTATAGATGCTACGAGATGGGGCTCCTCACAGAAAGCTGCTGCCGACTGCATCCTCGGGTCTGGAAAAAAGAGAGACAAGAGTCAACATGTGGTGTTAAAAAACTGGTGCTTTTTATTCCAGCTGATGTGATCCTGCAGGACTGCAGGCAGTGTTCTCTGTTAAAATAGCCGGAGGTGGTTTTAAATGGAGCTCTCCTGCATTGTCAACAGGGAGCGAACCACGACACCGAGATCAGTCGCCTGGAAATACCCACTGCCCCCGTCTGCACTGCTGGTAGAGAGGCTGGAGTGTGGTGGGAGAAGCTGGAGCTTGGCTGGGCACTGCTGCAGCTCCTACTCCAGATGTTCCAGAACCCAGATGTTCCTCTGCATGGCCTGGGGTGAGGTGGGATGGGAGGCTGAACTTCTTTGCTCTTCAGAATAAAATAGTGATGGAAACTGCAAAAATCAGAGTTGGAGTCTATCGACTTGTGGTAACTGATTTCTTTTGAGGATGAGGGCAAGGAATTGCTCTGGCAAATTGCAATTGTGCTGATCTGGCCTTGGAGCATCAGATGCTTTGCTGTCTTTCCTAAAAACGCAGGGGTTTTGAGTTCTGTATGTGACTTCGATACAAAATGGAGATAGCGAAGACAAGGCGTTTCTCTAGACGTGTTCACTGCCCACATCTGAGCCTTGCTGCAGGGTGGAGATTACTGGAGTATGTGGATTTTGGCCCTTGCCTCTTAGCGTGGGGCAGGGGAAGGTGGCACTGAGTGTGTGCCACTGTCCTTGGGTCCGGCCACCTCCTTTCTGCCAAAAACCAGAATCTGGTGTCAGGATCATAAGGGGAGGGAGGGTTTAATGGCTGCGCAGCTGAGCAGCCAGCTACCAGGAGCAGCATTAATGAGTGTTTATGACCCTTCCTGGTGCCTTCAGTGGTTTTGGTGAAATAAATGGACACCTTTTTAGTGCTGGTTTGAAAAGATACAAACTATTTTTGTTCAATTGCTCCTGATTTGCTCCAAGCTTGCCATGACCTCTGTTGGTCTCCGTGCATTAACAAACTTCTTAAAGATTTTACGGACACTTTCCATTAGCCACGCCGTAGCTGTTGCCATGAATATTTAATGTGAAGAGCAGTACTTCTTCTTATTATTCTTTTTTTGGTCGCTCTGTTTCGACAAAAGTGGATATTCTCCCTCAGACCAGGCAGTGGCCGATGCACCTTGCACACCCCACTTTCACCTTTCTCTTCACCTTTTTCTCCCCTTTTTAATTCCCTTTTTTGGCTGTAGCTCTGAGAAAGTTTACCCTAATGCGGTAGGGGAGTGGTTTTGATTTTTTAATTGTTGATATATAATTTAAATTTTTATTTTTCCCCCATCCTTTTTATGTACAGTTCAGCAAGAGCCTAAACTACTCCTCCTCCTCCCCTTAGCCCTCTTCCACAGCCCCCGGGGAGTGGTGCCATTTCTGACGGGGTTTGTGGTTGAACTTCACGGCAGTACAATAGCTGTCCCACGCCTCGCCTGGGCGCCGGGGGATGAATTCCCCACGCTTCATGGGTCGCTGGCCCCTCTTTATCTGCGGCAGAAACAGAGGAATGCCTGCATGGCAGAGCCTCTTCAGAAGGGCACACGTGGATCTGCCGTGTCTGGGGCACTGCCTGAGTGTTTTAATTCTTTGCTGGAGAAAATGTGTTCTGATTTGTAGCCCAAGTCCTGTTTGTTAGTGATTTATTTGATGAATGTTTATTCCTTTGTCATCTTTTGATGTCTGTGTTGTTTCCTGTCCCGGACTTCTTGTGCCCAGCCACAGTCTGTGCTCCGCCTTTTGCTCTCAAGGAAGGCTCTTAGTTCTTCCAGGAGGAAGAGGAAGGCTTGCCCAGGATACCCAGCTGCAGGTGGCAAGGGTGGTGGTGTTTTGGCATTAGAATAAGTTTTGCTAAACGGTGTGTGGTGTCTGCTTGGATATGTTTGAACGTTTCCTCATCACTGATGCAGAACAGCCCAGCCGTTGCTGTAGGGTAGGGATTTACATTCCCTGCTGGCCAGGTGGAGTTGTGGGATGGATGATGGGATTTGTCAGAGCCACAGAGCATCTCTGTCAGAGCCAGGGGTAGGACATGGGGCTCCTTGGTGGCTGTCCGACGGTGGGTGCTTTTCCCAGGCCTTGCTTGTGCTCTGAATGAGACTTGTGGCCACCGGCAGGATCAGCTGCAGACCAGGGATTTCTGCTGGTGGCACACAGTCGTGCCAGAAAGTCATTGACAGGTTTGGGCAAGAGTTTTCTGTGCATCTGTGCTTCAGAGAGCTGCTGCCATGTCCTCCTTCAGAAGGCAGGTGCAGTAGCAATCCCTACACCTCGGAGGAGACCTCCTTGGTTTTATTTGATGATGTTCCTACCTGAAAAATGAAAACATACCATAATCTAAATAAGTCAAATTGAAGTCAATACCTGTTGTAGCCAAGTTACAAATGTTTCCTTTTCAGTGGTGAGATGATTGATGGTCTGTCTCCCTTTTAGTTTTCCCCAAATGTGAAGTTTTTAGGTGCTCCTAACACCGCCCATGGAGTTTTTCCTGGTTTTAAGTTGCCATCAGCTAACAGGAAGAGTGTGCCCCTGAGTTAAAATTGTTTTATGAGGGTTTTTTAGGTGGAACCTCTAAAAATAATAAAGTGGAAGCTTATCAATACATTATCTGTGCTGAACACACCTCTCAGTTGTATCCCATCATGAGCTTAATTGATTTGTAGACCCAAGTACACCCCCCTGAATCAGATGCCTCATTGTTCAGCATCTGTGCTGTCCCGAGTGCTTTGAGGAGCCTGTAACAGAGTGCCCTGGAAACACATCAAAGCCGTGAGTCGCTACGTACGAAGGGCAAATCTGCCACCATTGGTTTTGGCCCTTGGCGTGTATCTCCTTTAATGCAAGCTTGGGGGTGAAGCCCCTGAGTTCATTTTACAGGAACCATGGTCGCTAATTAATTGATTTCCATGTGCGTGCTGGTGCTGGGTGATGCAGAGGTGGCCAAATGTGTCTGAAAGCCCCAGCGAGCCCTTCCTGCAGAAACAGGTTTCCACCGCTGCCGTGCCGTGCTGATGTGCTTTAGCAGCCTGTGGCACACGTTTGGGTTTCTGAGGTTTGGCAGAAAGTGAACTGCACGCTGTAGCTGATGAGCACATGGTTATCTCAGCTGTGGTCCATGGTGGTGAGAACGCAGGTGGGATGCTGCACGCATTGTCTGTTTTGAGAAGCCTTGTGCTGATTGAAGGCATCTAAAAAACAAGTATGTCTTGTTTTTTAATTGTTAGTCTAGCTATAATTTAGTCTTTGGGCAGCCTAACCATGCGTTTCAGATCAGTTTTTATGTCAGCTCTTAGTGACAGAGTGGGATTGGAGGATTGAAGCAGATTTTTCTGATGGCAGGAGGAACTCTTGGAGGCAAGAGGCTTTTCCCTTCACCATTGTTTCTGTGACGGGAGCAGCCACAGTACTTTGTTCTCCAAAGCCTCCTGCAAATCCTCTTCCTTTGGTCACTGTACTTTTTAAGTCTTAACTCAACCTGATCCATAGAGAGTTTGAAAACTCTTGCTTTGCAAATGAGTTCCTGAAGCCTGCCGTGGCAGTTGTGACATTAGGGGTGTTGTAACTGCAGGGGCCCCATCTGCCCAATGTCTCTCCCCAGGCTGATTTTCTGGGATGTGAAAATTGAAATGTTTGGTTCTGGACGCAGGTGCCGAGGGGTGGTTGGGGCTGGGGATGGCGGGGCCAGAGCTCTTCCCCTCACAGCCTCCCCGGGGTGATGCTGGGTCGTGGCAGGGGTGAGACTGGGTTTTGCAAAACCTACTTAAAATTTCACAGTTTGCTCCACAGGTAAGTAATAGCTATGAGGCAGCAAATGCATTTGTTCTAACTCCCTGGGATCCAAATTAGTTCCTGTCTGTCCAGACCTACCAGGCCAGCAGCTGCTCATGTATGGGGCTGCTGGGTGTACGGGGCTGCTGGGGTGCTGCTCTGCCCAGCCCCCTTTTGCTGGGGAGGGAAAAAGGGGAGAGAAAGGGTCTGCCAGACCCTTTTTGGGAGGGCAGGGAAAGGCTGCTGGTGTTCTGCAGGCATCGAGAAGTGCACAGAGGGCTGGAGGAGTGTAAGCCGTATTGTGGGTGAATATTTAACCGTGGCTTCAGGTTTTTCTTTCTAAGAATGAAGAAGAAAATGTTTCTTGGGTGGACAATTGTAAAAAAGTGTAAAGCAGTACTGGAAAGCAAGTGGTGGTTGTATAGAGCTAAAGCTTACTTGCTTTCCTGCGCAAAAAGCCTTTGTTTCCTTGCAGGTACCCCCCATCACCCATGGTGTGCTTCTGTGCCAGATTAAACTGATGTAAATCATCTTATTTCCTTGGATTTAGGCAGTGAGAACCCGTGATTGATCTCTGCCTCGCTCTCTGTGCTGAGAAAGGGACAGGAGCTGTTTTCCTGGAGGTGAGCTGGGCTGCCTCCCCGCCAGCACAGAGCTTTTAACCTGCGGGCTCCGAATTGGACATGCATAACAGAAACGCACTAACAAGCTCCTCTGTTTTTAATTACCTTGGTAAGACGTGCATTGGAAACACCTAGGCTTTCCCACTCTTCCCTGTCCTGTCCCTGGGGGAAAAACATCTCTGATTGCTTAAACTTGGTTTTCCCTAAATGAGAGTTTACAAGCAATTGGGATGCTTCCATCATTGCTGTAGCCTTTTATTCAAGATAATACTAAGAGACATCATAACATCACAGTGTCAGAGCAAACAAAGCGCTATGTAATTTTATCCCGTATTAATGCAGAGTGTCGCAGATGGTGCTATCATTAGACAGCAATCTATAAAAATGGCCCATGAGACAAAGCCCTGGCACAATTATTTATTCTTCAATTATTTATTCAGCCCTTTAGGATGTGTAATACTGACAGACAGCACAGAATGTACTGCCTACCAATTTGCAGATCTTGACTGACTGAGTCTTCCATCACGGATGGAATAAAGCACTGCTGGGGGGAGGGTGATACGGCACGGCCTCGGTTTATTTTTTGCCTGTTTTCCCGTTTGCTGCGTGGCTTTAAGGCTACGTCTTTTAAGCAGCCTTCTCCACCCTGAAGTTTATCTTTTTATTTCAGTTAATTTCGAGGAAGACTAGTGATCTCGTCCTGAGGTTTTTAATCCGGTGTGTGGCTGGAGGCAGGGGCTGGTGTCCCCGCAGGGCTAACATCAGCTGGCCAGCCGTGCGGGGCAGGCTAATTGGGCAGGAGCCTGCTCTCCCGCCAGCCCCGTCAATCCGGGGAGCTCTGCTCTCCTCCCCGACTGACAGCGCTGTGGGTTCCGCACGGACCCCGGGGGAAGCAGGATGGGACCCGCTGGTTTCCAGCCGGATTAATGGGCTCGTTTGGGTAAGACTCTCCAGCCCCAGACAGTGCCTGCTCCCCACAGCTATGGCTGTTGCGGCGGCATTTGCGGAGAGTTATTTATCGCCTGCCAAATTTTTACTGTCGCTTTGCCGTCAAAATGATGTCACTGCCATCAAAAGCAGCACATCTGCCTCTGACTGTACCTTTCCCTGCCCTGTGATAAGACAAATGTTTCTGTGGTTGCCCAGTGAACCAGAATTGGGAACTGATCTGGTTTAAAGCTGATGACTGGTTTAGGCTTAGGCTTCGAGTGACTATGAAACTGCTTAAGTGTCATTTGTCCAAAATGACTCGCATTCATCTGGAAAAATCCTCATAAGTAACTGTATTATATTAATGGTAATTTTAATTCTGTAGGGGTTTAGAATCCCAATAAAATGCAAATTTATCAGTCACCAGTGTCACCTTTCTCTTCCCAGTGTATGTTGGATAGATTCATCCTTTTGGCATCTGTATTTTCAAAGTTCCTGCTTCTTTACCAAAGCACACCTGAAACTACTGCCCCAAACGTATCCTTTTGTATTGTTGGGTTGGTTTTTTTTATAAAATAAATCCATTACCTTCCTTTGGAAAGCCTCCCTTGCTTTCCCCATAACACTTCTTTTCATACCCGTGATAAAAATGAACAATGGCCCTTTCACTCAGAAACACAATTTCAGTTATTTATAGATTATATTAACTACATGTCTTTAAAACTGTAAAATCCAACCCTGCCCTTTTGTTTGATGTTGAGGCTTTCTGGCAAGTCCTTTGTATAAAGCTGGGAAATTGTGGGCTAGTGTAAGTAACCTCCCATTTTTTTAATTTACTGGTAAATCTATAACAAGTGGCTTGTAACTGACAAGATAAAGTCTCTAATTAGATTCATTTGTAATTTCTAAAGTGCCTGTTTAGAGAGCTAAGTCACCTAGTATTCTTCCTGATGAGATAGGATCTCTTGGCCATTCACTGTCCTTTATGTCATTTCTTAAATTTGCAAACAGCCTTGGTCTGGATGTTAGAAGGGGATGGAGAAAATCTGTACCGTACCCCTCCCTCTGTCTCAGCTGCCATTGCTTGATGGGACATTTAAACTGTGTGGAAAGGAGCAGGTTTTGGTTCAGAGTTGGGGGGTGCTGTACTGTCACTGAGCCACGAACTCAGTGTTTAACCCAGGCAGCCTCCCCCAGCTCCCCGCCTCCACCTGGGTTCCCTTTTCTCCCCTTTTCCAGCTGGCACGATGGAGACGTGGCCTGCTTCAGCATTCCTGAGGCAGCAGCTCCCAACTGAGCTCTGTGTGTGGTGATGGTGTTTTTGTGTGCTGGACCCTGGGGGCCCACTGGGGCTGTAACCCCCAGTGCCGGGCACTATGGTGGGAGCTGTGCAAAGCAGGAGGAGAGGGGGGAAACGGGGAGGAGAAGACAGCCCGACCCCCTCCCCAGCAGCCTGGTGATGGGTAAGCTGTCCTGCAGGAGTGGGGTCACCCACTAGGGTGGTTCCACAATTTAACCCAATTTAAGCTGCCCCCCTGTTGTGTGGCTGAAATTAAATCACACAAACTGAAATTAAATGGTTTTAAACCACTTCTGGCAAGTCCTTTGTATAAAGCTGGGAAATTGTGGGCTAGTGTAAGTAACCTCCCATTTTTTTAATTTACTGGTAAATCTATAACAAGTGGCTTGTAACTGACAAGATAAAGTCTCTAATTAGATTCATTTGTAATTTCTAAAGTGCCTGTTTAGAGAGCTAAGTCACCTAGTATTCTTCCTGATGAGATAGGATCTCTTGGCCATTCACTGTCCTTTATGTCATTTCTTAAATTTGCAAACAGCCTTGGTCTGGATGTTAGAAGGGGATGGAGAAAATCTGTACCGTACCCCTCCCTCTGTCTCAGCTGCCATTGCTTGATGGGACATTTAAACTGTGTGGAAAGGAGCAGGTTTTGGTTCAGAGTTGGGGGGTGCTGTACTGTCACTGAGCCACGAACTCAGTGTTTAACCCAGGCAGCCTCCCCCAGCTCCCCGCCTCCACCTGGGTTCCCTTTTCTCCCCTTTTCCAGCTGGCACGATGGAGACGTGGCCTGCTTCAGCATTCCTGAGGCAGCAGCTCCCAACTGAGCTCTGTGTGTGGTGATGGTGTTTTTGTGTGCTGGACCCTGGGGGCCCACTGGGGCTGTAACCCCCAGTGCCGGGCACTATGGTGGGAGCTGTGCAAAGCAGGAGGAGAGGGGGGAAACGGGGAGGAGAAGACAGCCCGACCCCCTCCCCAGCAGCCTGGTGATGGGTAAGCTGTCCTGCAGGAGTGGGGTCACCCACTAGGGTGGTTCCACAATTTAACCCAATTTAAGCTGCCCCCCTGTTGTGTGGCTGAAATTAAATCACACAAACTGAAATTAAATGGTTTTAAACCACAAGAGGGGAGATTTTGATTAGATATTAGGAAGAAATTATTTCCTGTGGTGGTGGTGAGACACTGGAACAGGTTGCCCAGAGAAGCTGTGGCTGCCCCATCCCTGGAGGTGTTCAAGGCCAGGCTGGAAGGGGCTTTGAGCAACCTGGTCTGGTGGGAGGTGTCCCTGCCCATGGCAGGGGTTGGAACTAGATGGTCTTTAAGGTCCCTTCCAACCCAAACCATTCTATGAAATGGGTGAAAACCTCACCTCCTTATTGCTCTGGGTATTTTTTCCCCTGCTCCACAGTATTTTTAGGTTAGAGAAGCCCCTGGAGGGGCTGGGACAGCAGGGGAGAGGGAAGGGCAGCAGCCATGGCTGTGCCCACCTGCAGCCAGCCCAGGCCCACCACTGCTATCAGGATGGAGATTTTATCCTTTCTGGGAAGTCACTTCCCAGTAAACTCTCCCAAAGCTTCCTATCCTCACCCTCCTATTTAAAGATCAACTAAATGAATTCAGTGGGAGTGGGTGAAAGAGCCAAGACTCAGTTCCTCCGGCTCCGTTTTTGGCATCTCCCCCCGCAGGGCTCTGCCACGGCTAATCCCCAGGGTCCTCCTCCCACCCACCTTCCTGGGCCCGGGGGGAGCCAAAGCCGGATCCTTGGGATGTGACACTGCTCTGAAATACCCATTGCTACGGTTACCCAGGTCTGTTTGTCAGCTCTATTCAGTGCCGCTTAATCCCCCTTTGTGTCCACTTTGGAGTGACTGGCTGGGATTTTGCAAGTTGGTTCATGCCATATCCACAGCCCTTGGGGGGAACGACGGTGAAACCACAGGTGGAAAGGCATGGGGGGGGGTGTGTGTGTGTGTGCAGAGGTGTGCCTCAGCTTCAGGAGGTGTTCGTATAATGTTAAGAGGAATATTTCCGAGTGATGTGAGCAGCTTGACTTAAGCAAAAAAATTTGTGGCGAAGCCTGAAAAATCTCTGCTGACACGCAGGCTTTAACCCAGGCAGTTGTGCCAAAAGATCCAGAAAAGGCTTAATGGCAGGAGATAATGCTGCTGTGTCAGCACACATTTTCAGCCCTCGCTGTGGATTTCCTGGCTTTTGTGTACTTGAGTTAAACCCTGATGTTAGTAGCCCATCACCCCCTCCAAATAAGTACCCTCAAACAAAGGGAGAATCAAATCCCAGCAGTTTGCTGCTTAGTGGGGGAGACTGGTGGGTAATAACGTGTTTGGAGGCATGAACCTGATGACCAGGGAGAGCGATGTTACAGTCCTCGAGCCACCTATTAAACCTGCAGTAGTTTGGGTCAGTATGGACATTCCTGGCCAAACGTTCCCAGAAAAATATATTTAGTTTGTGGATCGATAGGTAGAGCTAACAAGTCCTTGGGACCCAGAGGTGCAGTCGGTGATAATATTTGTGCTGTTGCCAATAGCAAAACATGTGCGTGTGCTAAAAAAAAATAAAATATCTTTCTTAAACAATTGGTTGTACTTCTTTTAATGAATGCAGGCTCCAGTGACACACTTTGATATTCATGATGACTGTGTACGTAATGTAATTCCTGTAGCAGCTTACCTACTGCTTTCTTTGCATTTTGCTGTTTAGTCCTTGCACCCTGGGAGTTCCCGGGCAGGAGCCTGACCTGCAATAACCCCTGTTATGTCCCAGGCACTGGGAATGCCATAGGAGCTCCTGGAGTGTGGTAACGGTGGCACCCGGGGCAATGGCGTGCTAAGGAGACACGGTCGTTCTGACAGCACCAGAACAAGGAGACAGATACTGGAAAGAATACAAACATTTCAGCGACAGCGGGATTTGGTTGTGAGACTCTGATTCTGTGCTGGAATCCATTAGGTCTGATCCCCAGGTGTCCTACTCCCTCAGCCTCCTCTAACGTGAAACATTCAAGAGAAAGGATAGGGAAATCTCCCTCTTGAACTTGAAGCTGTAACTGGTGGGCGAGTGAATCCACCCAAGCCCTTCTCGGTGTCTACAGTGAGAAAACACACAAAAGCGTAATGTTGTTGGTAATCCATCCTGTGTGCCTGCCTTGAGGCAGCCCTGGGACAGCTGTGCATCGAGTGTGGTGTGTTCACACTGTTTGCAGCCTGTCTGAGCTCAGCCATCCTGCCGGCCCCTTCCCTGAGCGCGGCGAGGGAGGGCCTGGTGCCAACCAGGGGATGGTGCCAACCACCTGCATCCCAACCCAGGTAGATACTCACGGTGACCAGTGTTAAGGCTTAGTGTGGTCAGAAGTACGAGCTTGGGGGTATCAGTTCTACATTCTAAATAAGCTGGGCACGTGAAATGAAATGGCAGATGTGTTTTGTGCCAGGTGGGTTGCCTGGATTGGTGTGATAGTTGCTGAAGAGGAATGTGCACTCCAGGGTGCAGTTCTTCTATCGTGGCACTAAAAAACAGATCAAATGACTCAGGCCCTAAAGCTTGACCATGAACGCTGCAGAGAGACTAGATGACTGGCTCAGATTGTAATTACTTGATGAGGATATGACTTGTACCTGGATTAGATGTATATGGGTTTGGGCTTCTGCTTAAAACCAGTCTAAGCAGAGGTGGTGCTTTCATGGAAGAACAAATATTTCTATTTCCACTACCTGTGGAAAAGCTACATACTGAGTGAAAATGAATGGCCTTCCCTGTTGCTTGTTTTGGATGTTGTACTGGGGCAAAGTTCAGAGGTGCCATTCTACCTTCTTTTGGCATTAGAAATTTCCCCTGGCAGGCAGACAGGCAAGCACACCCATGGGCATGCAGGACCCCCGTTCACCCTCTCCCTTGGAATTGTCATGGTGCCCTTGCTACTCAGTGGTTCTGTGGCTAATGGTCTGTAGGAAAAAGAGCGGGGCCATCAATCTGTTATGAGTCCCAGTTTCTGTGAGGATGTTGATTTGTAGAGCTGATCTCTAAAAATTGCTGATAGCCATGGCTGTGTACTGCAATGAGCGATGCTTGCAGTCCACAGTGAGGAATACAGCACAGGACCCATGAAATTACAGCTCATGAGATGAATCTGCCTTTTTTTAGCAGGGTTTGAATGGCGTGTGGGAGATCTATGCTATGGATAGTCAGTTCTTTTAAATCACCTTTGCCCCTGGATTGCTGAGCGGAGCCTTTGGTCCCACTTTCCTCCTCTGTCTTTCCAAGAAAAAAGAATTTCACCTTCTGCAGTTACACCTGGGTTCAGGTAACACCGAGCGTGCACCAGAGCTCTTTAGGATAGCTATGAAGTGACTGCCCTGCTTTAACACTGAAAATGCTTATTAAAACCCCCTTTTGTATGCAGAGCAGCGACTGTGTGCTTTTGCATACATGGCTGATTTGTTCTACGGGTGTCCGTGTGCTCCTCCTTCAGATGCTCGGTTTGCTGATGGGGCTGACCCAGCTGTCCAGAGGCTGCTGCAGCTGCCTGCAGGGTTTTGGTCTGGAAAACTTCAGTTGCGTTTTACCCAAGGAGGTCACAAGTCCATAAACTACCAGCACCATCAGGAGTGAAGAAGGAAATAGAGCATCTTCGTCCCCCTCCTTTTTTGGTGAAACTGATACAAACTCATAGCTCTTCTTTCACCTTTCTGGCAGAAATTAGCAATATTTAGATGTTGAGTGTGTCTCTGAGTCAAACAATCACCATCTACTTCTTTTGTCCAGTGGGCCTCCAACTTGTGAGTCAAGTGGAGAGTATAGATATTGCACATAGCTGCTATGTAAACATACAGACTGTGTTTTCAGTAAACCCAGAATGCTCTAAATTCAAAAGTGAAGTTTATCCCACGTTACTCTGCTTATGCCAGTTATATATATACTCTGAAAGCACAATTTGGCCCATTCTTCCTTTGATTTTTTTTTTAAGTGGAATATCTACTAGCCTTTTACTTTACCTCTTTAGGAGTTGAAATGTTACAAATAGTTATAACAGCTAGAATAAGGAGTTTTGTCATTGATTGGTAAGTGTACAAGGTTTATTTTTTTGCAGAAAGAGAAAGCAGACAAACCGGGTGAAACTCTTGTCTTTGAAGATTTTACTGCAGAGTAGTGGTTTTCACTGTTGGCTTCTATCCTGTGCGGCTTGTTCTTCTTTTCTTGGTGGTGGTGGACACAGGCTTTGCCGGTTGCTCCGGGCCATGGTAGCCTGCCTGGGAGTGGGGAATGTGTCATCTAAATTGTAAGTAAATAAAAATAATTAAAAGAAAGTGGGACAGCAAAATAAAATGAAATCTTAAAAAGGGCAGGGGAGGATGCAGCAATGAGGGCGCTCTTTTCTCAGTTTCTCCTTCTCTTCAAGGTTCCTTTTGATGAACAGGATGATTATGGGAACCTTGTAGTGGTCCCCAGTGCAGCTTTTCTGCATTGGGCTACAGGTTTTAGAAGGTATCTTGCTGACAGACCCGGAGAAAATTGTAGCTTCTTGAGACTGCCTAGGCTGCTTGGAAAAAGTGCCATTTGATGGGGGTAATATTACAGAGCCTTAAGGATGAACCATGGTGTGTTGTTCATTAGCTGAGTTTTTTCAGGCAGATACAAGTCTTCATTTTGGAGAGCAATGCTTCCAGGCCATGCAGAGAAACATCCAATAAAGGTTTTAATCTGTGGGAAGCTGAATTTCCCCTGTGTTGTGTGAGACCTAGATGTCACTTAAATCCCATGTATCTGCCAAAATACTTGATAGGTGGATTGAAGTAGCATCTCGGCTTCAGGGTGACCCCTTGCGCTGGCAAGGATTTCTTCCCTGGGAATGTCACCAGGAGATCCTGAGGGGGCAGAAATTCATGTCTTCATTTCACTTGGTCAGTCACTTGACTCTTGCACCAGCTGCAAGAGTTTCATTTTGGGGGAAGTCGGGGTGTGGGAGAAGAGACGTCCGTGTGTGGGGGTGAGTGGGGTGGGAGAGGGAAGCAGGCCAGCGTTTGGGTCTGAGTGGGCTGTGAGTAGTGTGATGCTTGCGGGAGGATTACAGCACTAAGGGCTTCAGTATCTCTGAAACGAGAAAATAAAAGAGTCTGGCGTATTGTGCTCACGTTCTTGAATGAAACTATTTTACAGTGGTTCTGCTAAAAGGTTTTAGCACCAGAGAGAAAATGGGAATGTTTCAATTCTCTTTACAAGGATAGTCTATTTGCATTAATTCTTTTGTGTTACATTGAAGGGAATTTCCTGGCAAAATGTCATTTGAAAGGATTATTTCAGAGTTTAAATGTGTCTTGCCAATCCCTTCTTTCTTTTCTTCATCTCCAAGAAGAGCAGGGAAATGTATGCTAAAATAAATGTTGGCTTCCTAGCTATTTAGGGGCATATGAGTAAAAATTAATTCAAAAGAACTTGAGACTTACAGAATGGAAAATATTTGCTCCCGTAGTTCACTGCAACTGAAGAAATTAGTTATATTTACATCTCCATTTTTCAGTTTCTTGTTTGAGGTGCTAGGACACGTTTACAGCCTGAAAAAAGGTAGGCACTTGGCTTGGACGGTCATGTTTATTGTATAGCCTTGTCCAGGCTTCCTTCTCTCCCTGTCTACAACCCTTGGGAAGTTGTTTTTATTGAGATTTCGATGTATGTGAATTCTGCAAAGCAGTGATGAATTGAAAGTGAGTAATAATTTAGCACTTGATTTTGAGTAGTACTCTTGACACAGTGAAATTAGAGTTCTATTGCATTCTATTTTTAATATATTTAAAAAAGAAAGGAAGATAATTGACTGTTTCTCACTGAATTTTGTAAATGGCTTTATAACTGTTAGTGGTTCCAAAAAGAAATAAGCTTGAGTGAGGCGTAACAGGATCTGCTCTGACTTTTGGCAGGAGATAAGCAGTGCTGCATGATGTACTTCTCATAGATGCTGCAATCTGAACAAAACTTCATCATAGGCCATTCCTAATTTCTCATCAGCTTGTGACCATATTACGTTTTTATTGTAATTGCTTATGAAGAGATGGAATGATCAAGAATAAGAGTATTTTCTGCTGTGACTCAGCAGGTAAGCCTGGTGGGAATTGAATAGCACCTAACCTGTTGGCTCTGGCAACCTAAAGCCATAGTTTAGGAGCTGCATATTCACAGCCAGCTGGGTTTCCATTCTCTCCTTGTATCCCTGCTCATCTTGCGAAGTTGATTGTTGGTTTTGTCCCTGCCCTACTTTGCTATATTCAGTAATCGAGGATTGAGGACATGCTTGAGTAGCACGTTTGGTTCTTGAGAAATATCTTAAGCTTGTTTCTTTATTGATGTTCACTCTGATTACTTTTGACCTTCTGGTGGAGATGCAGGAGCAATTCTGATGAGAGAAGCGATAGCAGAGAAGCCTTGCACTAGTAAGGTCACAGGGTCCTTCAGAGGTGAAGCTCCTGTCCTACCAAAAACGTCCCCTGGTGGGTAAGTGTGTTGTTCTCACCCAGACAAAATGCATACTCTACTCTGTGTGGCCGTGTTAATAAAAGGTTTTCCTTGTGGGAAACTCCCTGAGAATTTACATCTGGTCTTGACATTCAGGTAAGGTGTCTCATGCAGGATGGCCAGGTCTCTACATTGCCAAAATAGATGACTTTGGGACTTTAAGTCAGTTGACAGAACAGTTACTTTGGGTATTTTTCTTTTACAAAAATTTTTTTCTTCTCATGCAATATATCATGATTTCCTCCCCAAAATAAGGACATCAGCACAAATAGAAAGTTGCACTTTTTACTGACATGGGCCTATTGACTAATATCCAGGAGAGAGCACACTGTCCATTTTGCTTGCGATGTTTAGGAAATACTTCCACAGCACAAGGAAAGAGAGTAAAAAACTAGCTTGGAAAGCCTGAAAACCACTCTGACGTGTTGCTGGTCCAGCAGCCACCTTTGCCTAAGCACGAGGCCAAGATTTCTCGGCTCCTGGGTCAGGTCTGTGGAGATTGGTGCTGGGAACCATAAATCAAGGTTATTCAGTAACATGGTGGCTGTTAAACTGCATTTTCCTTTCATTCTGCGTTTATCAGAAAGAGCCATATAGAACTGAATAAACAAAAAAAAATCCTTAATTTCAGGAGCAATTATTCTCAAAAAAACAAAAAAAAGACAAACCAAAGGAAACTGTGCAAAATACATTTTTGTTTCCAAGGGAAACAGTAATGAGAAAGAGTTAGGTCATTGTGGAAAGAAAACCACATAGAAAACCTTTTTTAGCAAGGACATGGAAACAGAGCTTATCTTTTTGGGCAGCTTTGCCTAATAGATAAGGCCCTGGACTGGAAGAGGGTTCAAATCTCAGCTCTGCTGGAGAATTTTTGTAGACTTGAACCCGTCAGTTTGTGTCCTTGTAATTTCTTTTTGCAAAGTGAAGATAATACATTTTGGCCTCTGAAAAGTGTTCAGAGTAAAGATGAGGTGCTTGTGTGGCCCCCTGGTACGGTGCAGTGCTAGTACCCACCTGTGCAGGTACTCGGGACTTGAGGGTTGCAGTTGTGACAGGTTGTCCTGCTCGCTTTTACGTCCTGACTGAGATCCTACTTCATTTTCACCCTCCCTTAAGGACACTGTTGTTAGCAATCAATGGCCATGTGCTCAGAGACCCTGTATGGTGTAAAATTTCTCCTCTCCTTACCCCCGGCTTCAGAGAAATCAAGTGACTGTGTTGTATACTTCAATACCTTTGAGCCAGGGCCCAGATGCTAATTAATTAAGCCTTGTAGGAGACTTTTGGAGTGTCTTAAGCATTATCGCAGCTTTTCAGGAATGAAGCATGGGGAGGTTGACTGGTTTCCTCAGGATTGCACAGCCATGTGCACATCCGAATAACAACCTCAAACCCTGTATCTTTAGTATTTGTTCCTCTGCCCGAGGAAGAGGTTGAATGTACTTCACACTACCAAACCCAACCGATAAGGCCTGGGTCAGCGTTAGAATAAGGGTTATCAAAGAGCTGGAGAATTAATTGGAAGAGGTACTGAGGCTTTACTTTCTCAGTCAGGGGTCTTCAAGACCACAGAAAACGAAATCCTGTGTGCTTGATGTTACAAAACCTAGACTTGCTAACACAGTGCTGAGCCAAACCCAAAGTGATGACTGTCAATGCTTGCTTGTTTTTCAGTTTTCAATATAATGCTGCAGTCTTTGTTTCTTCTTGTTTCTGGTATGTAGTGTTTTCTATAAGCTGCAGGACAGCTATGGTGGTGTGGCACAGTGATGGCAGAAATCCGCACGCTGACAATGTCACCAGTACAAGTCCTTGAAGCCCGTGGGAGGTACAGCAGAGAGCATCTGTTAGAAAAAGGCCAGGCACACGCTGGTGGACCTAACTTGTTCCCACAATTGCAAACCATGGGAGGGTAAAAATAATTGAATGAAATTGTCTAAGCTTTTGTAAAGCCCATTTAACTTCAGCATCCAATGAATTTTCACAAGGAGCGAGCCCAAAGAAATGCAACACCTCAAAGCCTTTAGTTAAAACAAAGGTGTCTTTAAGGCTCATATTTCAGTATTCCACTGGGGAAAACCAGATTTCTTGTATCTTAGAGTGCAAAGGTAAAAATTAACTGAGAAACCCAGTGTTGCTTCCCTACCCATGAGATCTTCTAGGCCTACTTTAAATACTTACTTACTTTAAATCTCCTAAAGGAGCAGAGAAGTATGGGCAATCTGTTGGGGAAAAAAACCCCAAACAGTTGCTAGAAAAATAAACTTCCTTTCCAGATATCTTAAGGGTGGTCATTGCATCCACCTGTATTTGTAGCAGCAGAAGCACCTGTAACAGGGTTATCCCTGACCCTACAGCCTCACATTCATTTCATGTGTGCTTAACAAGCTGGTAAACCTTAAAGGGTTCCCAGATTCCTCCTGGAGTTTTAGTTGTGGTGATTCCTCCTGGAGTTTTAACTGTGGTAAGTCAAAGCCGAGCAGGGGCTTTGTGAGCCTTCTGTTTCAACATCTTTTAATTTTCAAATGGTGGTGCTAGATTGTTGATAGTTACTTTTTGCTGACAGATATTTTTTAAAGTGTAATCATTGTTTAATTAGTTTCTAAGTGAGAGAGGTAGTTGAAATCTGCCTGTTCTGAAGAGAAGAGGGAAAATACTGTGAATTCATCTGGCAGTGAAAGCCTACAAAAATGGATGTAGTTCTGTTTAGGAGCCTGTTAACTCCTTTGTTAACTAGTGCAGTCCCAAACAAAACGTGACCACAACCTTTGTGTTTGTATTGGCCACAGCTTTTGGTATTATCAAAATATGGGAAAAAAATACTTCATGTTGACTCCTGTGCCAAAGCCAATGGTTAAGTTGCAGGCGACTTCAAAATGCAGTCACTCCCTACATAAAAAATGTCCAGTGGAAAATAGCAGCTCAGCCATGTGGAGAAATAAAGCCAGAAGAGAGAGTATATTTTCAGTAGCAATTTAGTGCATGATTGATCTTACTGATAGCAGTAGTGTAGTGTTCATAGCTGAGTAAGCCCACCAGCAACAACTTGCTTGTAATGTGTGTATTGGAAAAATGCAAAGAAAATAAGTTTTAAGTAAAATTTACATTTGTATTAGAAAATCAACATGTTAGAGTTTAGCATGCTTAACATTTTATGAGAGCTAATTCCTTTTCCAAAATTGCTCTGTTTATGTGTTTGTTTTGCCTTTTCCTCTGACTTTTTTTCTGTTTCTGTCTGTCTTGATATCTCTAGTATATTGTGGTTTTTTAGGATTAACGCCTGAAAGGCAAAAGCAACGATTTCAGATGCAGTTAACTTTGCCCCTGTGTGGTTTTTTTCTTGTTAAATTCCCTGTAGTACTTCCTCCCTTCCCACCAACCTCTCTGATAAGACAGCGGATAAAGTCACGCCGCATTTTTACCTGGGGATGTCCCAAAGCAGTTGGTGCCTGCCTGGGTTATGTGGACAAGAAAGCATTTAGAGGAGCAAAGGCAAAGCATGGTGTGAAAGACTGGTCACACCTAGGAAGACACAGGGCCTCTGTGGTGGGGACAGCTCTGAAGGAGGGTGTTTGTTTAAAGGACTACAGGCGTGGGACATTGGCTGGGTACTCGGGACGTGGTTTTGCTCTAGTCATGCTTTGTGGCTGAGTTCTTACTGAGGTTTTTGCAAGCAAAAGCTCGTTGTCCCTGATGATGCGAAAAGAAGCTTTTAAGCTGAAGTCTTTTACCCTGTGGAAATTTGAATATGAAAGCTGTCAAAACCACCTGGCAGTGGGTGAGAGAGATTTCCCTTCTCGCCCTGACCTCTCTTTTACAGTAACTGCACTTTCACATATGCTTCTGAGCAGCCACAGTAATCGTAAGGGCGATGTTCAGAAGGGGTCTGGCAGAGGTGGGCAGCCTCAATGGACGCTTCTGCTTTTCCAGCCCTCCCTTGAGTGCTTCCCTTTGTAATGAGGGTGCTCGGAGCAACGGGCATCCTTGAGCATTGCATGAGCAGCATCTTTATATTGGTGTAGCCTTTTTCCAGTGCACAGCTTTTTTTGCCATCCAAAACAAAACAGCAGCTCTTACCTTCTTTCCCATTGCCTGCAAAGAAGAAATTTAAAAACGGTTCTGGTAATAACACTGAGTCCTGCATCAAGGCAGCAATGATCCACTGTCATGGCCAGCAGTCACCCTTTCCCTCAAGCTCCTCGTGCTGCTCTGGCAGTTCTTTGCTCCTTGTCTACAGCCCTCCAGAAATTAGGCCACTGAGCTAAATTTCAGGTCCTAGCTGTTGGCACCTGTGTTCACAAACCATAATATGGTCTGGCAGGTTGATGTCTGCAAAATCTGGCTTCTCTTTTGGTCTATCAGTGGTTCTGTTTGGCTGAAGGCATGCTGCTGGTTCTCACTTTCTCCCTCCTTGGGCTTCTGTGCACCACTGAGACTTGGTGCACCTTGCTGCAGCCTTTTAAGATGCTACTGCTGTCAGCTGTTTATAGCTCTGCTGGAAGACTGGCTTGTAGAAGGGTTGATGAACCCCTTGTGTGCGTCTGTATGGCAGCTGGGCTTCTGGGTTATTGTCCTAAATATTAGTGTAACGTGCTAATAAAAATAGGTTTACCCCCAAATCCAGACATTAGGATGGAAAGGCTAAGGCACAGCATGCCTTCCCTTCTGCTGGGAGCGTGCACATGTTCAGGCATGGAGTTTGGCTCAGCTCTGAATTCCTAGAAAAAGACCTGTCCTGCTGCCTTGTACGTCTCACGGGAGCTGGCAGAGGTGTGACTGAGCAAGCTGCAGCCTTCTTGAGCAGGTCAGATGGACTGACCTCTTCCTAAGTGATGGGCCTGGTGGGAACCGGCTCTGCAGCTGGGGTACTGCAGGCAGTGAGGACAGAAAGTGCTCAGGTCACTGGATGGAGGACGTGCTTGATGATCCTTACTTGTAGGTACAACAAAAATTCGAAGGCTGAAACAATTATGACAATGTCATGGAGCACAGAATGGACCCAGTGTTCTCCAAATCCAGACAGCCTTAACTTTGAAACAGCCTTCTGTATTTTCCCTGTTTGGTTATATCCAGATATTTTTTATCTTACTAAACTTTAATTTTGATCTGTTTTATGCCAGAGTTGGGTTTGTTGGGGGTTTTTTTTTGAGTGCTTACAGTAGTTGTGCTGGGATCTCTAGATTAATAACACTGCTTCAGTATTTGCATAAGGGCCTTAGATATTTCAGTTCCACTTGGGAGGATGTAGATATCTAGCTTTTGAGTGTGTATTAAAATATCATTGTGGGTTATAAATTGTTGTTATAGGCTGTTCACATACTGCCTTAAGATTTGCATGCCCTAGACTGATAAATGAAATGAGTGATCATGTTCTGAGTAAATTCAGGCTCTCTATCTTACTGCTGTTCCTTTGCAGAATGGCAGACCTGATGTTGTATGTTGGATTTTGCATGTGTGGTGTGTGCAGCTAGTCTTGTTTCATAATTTTATTGTGAGGTGTTACCTTGTGGCCTGGAAACAGCAGGGTATTTCAGCCTAGTTAGCCCAGTGGCAGTATTTCTTCAAGATGGCGCTCTCAGGTTGAGAGTCCATGGTTTGCACAATGGGCTTTGGGCTGCGTTCAGTTCTTTTTGTGTTATTTCCTCTCCCTTTTACTCATTCATGACTGCCACATCATTTTTGCTCTCTCTGTGAAGAAGAGAGTGAGTTATTTCCGTTGGGAGGTATCTTCCTGCGCATAAAGAAGGGGCTTTGAGTGTTTGCTTTACACAGTCTCCGTTTTCAGATGTGCCAAACAGGGCAGAGCTGAGCTGCACAGAATGTCATAGGACATGCTCATATATGCCTGTTCCAGTGTATAAAGTGGACTTAAAGCTGCTGCATCTGGCTGACAGACCTGGGTGAGTGGTGGCTGTGTGCCACTGGTATGTCACAGAAGTGGGGTGCCCTGATGTGTGCTACTTCCATCAGTACTCTTTTTCCAATATCTGTAAGTAAGACGTTCCGAGATCTGTACATGGAAGTGTGTGACATCTCTGAGATGTATAAATTGCCTGCTATTAAAGTGTAGTTTGTATTGCTCTGAATTAGTCCTCTGAAACGTGAACACCTCGTCCAGGATGGGCAATGAAGCTCCTGTTCTGGGCAGTGAAAAGAGAGAGCAGCTCCAGACGGTGGTCGTGTTCTCCTCAGGTTGGTATCTGTACGTTGCTGTGGCCATGGACAGATGGAATAAACTGGGGTTTGGGGGAACACTTACCTTTCTCTTGACTCAGAGACCCTGTATAGCTGATTTAGAGTGCCTGGCTTTCAGGTGGCTGAAGTTAGGTGTCAGGAGACCCATCCTGAATGTCTCACTCCAGCAGTGGATCCCTAATGAAGCTCCTGAACTTTAATTAACAACCTTGTCTCTCATCATATTATTTTCAAGTATAAGCTGTGGATATTGTGGTTGTAATTGTGTTTTATTTTGAGACAATTTTAAGTACCATTCCTCTTGCCCAGCCTGATTGCATCTACGTGCATTTGCCCTGTTCAGTGGAGCTTTTCTTAGAGAAGCACATGTAGAACGTGTGGAGCTTCTCAGAAAACGAACAGAAGGAGATTCCTGAAACGTCTGTTGTGAAGGGAAAGAGGAGCATTTTCTGTGAAGAGTGTAGCAAAAATTAACAGACCTAAAGCAAATTACCATCTGAAATGTGCTGCTTTTGGGAGTTTTCAAAAGACCAAAGGAGATCATGGAAAACAAATCATTCTGCTAATGTAGGACGCAGCTTAGTCCATGAAAGTTACTAATTTTTGGAAAGTTTTTGTAATCATGTCAAACTCATTACTAAACCATCTGGACTTTTTTTCCTTTCTTGGCTTGGTTAGTGTGTGTAGCCTCTTCTATTTGGCATGAATAGCATGGGGGCTGATAGAAAAGACTTCCTCCAGAGAAGGCAAAGGAGACCTTTTCCAAAGATCAATTTCATCAATCATACAATCATAGAATGGTTTCGGTTGGAAGGGACCTTAGAGATCATCCAGTTCCAACCCCCGCTAGACCTGGTTGCTCAAAGCCCCATCAAGCCTGGTCTTGAACACTTCCAGGGATGGGGCATCCACAGGTTCTCTGGGCAACCTGTTCCAGTGTCTCACCACCTTCATAGTGAAAAATTTCATCCTGACACCTGATCTAAATCTACCCTCTTTCAGTTTAAAATTGTTAGCCCTTATCCTGTCACTACACTCCCTGGTAAAAAGTCTCTCCCCAGAATTTTTCCCCCCTTTGGGAAATTGCAGAATCTCAAGGAGCTGATGTGGCAAGTAGTGAAGGAACATGAAAGAGTCATGTTAAATCAGATGCAGGTGCAAGAACGTAGCTGACCTTTGTCCAGAGAGTCGTTTCTATGAGTCATATTATGTGTCTGCCTCCTAGTAGCCTGAAAAGGAACTTTTAAAACTCTACTATCTAATTAAGATAACAAAGCACTTGAGGAAGGATCTTTCCCATCTGGATTGTTTTATTGGATCAGCTAAATTGTGTGACTTTGTTGGCTGTAGTCTGCCTCAATTGAAAGCTAGAGGTGGTGGAAGAAGATGGAAGAGGTGTCCTGGAGTGAGCCCCAAATTGCAAAATTCAAATCCGGATCTCTTGCACCTCTGAAATTACAGGAGTCTGGGCACAAGGTGTGTCTTTCTTTTTCCTCCAGTGTTGTTGACTTGTTGGAGATTCATCTCGCTTTCAAGTGGCTGAGTTCTCTTGTGCAATTGTCAAATTTCAGGGTGAGAATAATGGAGAGGAACTTACTGTGTTCGTGAACTTATATGGATCAAAGCCATGCGTATGTATGTGAGTGTACATGTTCTTCATTGTCTCCTGAGAAGAAGCGAGATTTCATATCACGTGGCATAGGAGTGAGGAAGAGGTGCAGCTCAGGGATGAGAGGCAGCGTATATCAATATGCCCAAATATATACTGACAAATGCATTCGATGTGCCTGTCAGAATAGAGTCTTCTCCCTGAGATAGAGGGCAGCTGTCTGCTGCTGACTTGAGAGGTGTTTATGAGCAAATAAATCTTTGTCGTCTTTCCATCTGCTAATGTGGATGTGCTAAATCGGTAGAAAGAAGTAGGAGGAATGTGCAGGAGCCTACCTCCAATGACGGTGTTTCTCCCAGATCCTCTTCTCTTCAGAAAGCTACCATCAGAACTGTTTTTCTTGCCACTTCTAAAATGTTGGTAATGTACCCTGAAAGGGAAGAGTTGTATTTCTAGATACTGAGTCAAAGTATGATCTATATATGTGGAATATTTCAATGGTTGGACTCGATGATATGAAAGGTCCTTCCAACCTAGACAATTCTATGATTTTTAAAGTAATATACCTAGTATGGTCCAAGACACCGATGAAAAGGCAAACACACTTGCCAAGGGAGCTTTTTGCTTGTTTGTCCTGTGGTTTGTGGTCTGCTAATTAGGTCAGCTGGTTTATTTGAGCTACATAGAGATTTGTTAAAGAGCATGCTTATAAAAGAAGGCATGGCCACCTCCCTGCAACAAGATGGCAATTCTGAGTTGTGGTGTTCTTTGCTGATTCCCTGACTCTATTTTTACAAGGCGACATGATGCATGCTGGTTCCCTTTGTAGAAACCTGCGCTACTTTTGATAAATGCCAGAAGTCAGGTGTAGAAGACTGGAAATCAAAATATTCACAAGTTTGCAACTGCTTGTGGATGGAATGAGGTTCGTTGCTTTCAGCCAGAGAGAGACTAGATATTTAATTTATAAGAGATGATTCCAATTAAAATGCTTATTGTTTTGCTTTTCCTTTTATACTGGGAAATGCAGAGCCAGTTCTGCAAAAGTTCCCCACGGCTACTTCAGCGCAAATATATCCATAGTTTTTCCTTCTTCATAGCTCCTCACCACTAATTATAAATCCCTGGATCACCAGTGTTTGAATCTAGCTGCAGTTAAGAATTCATCTGCATTATTCTGGAACTTCTTTTTTTTTCTCCAAGCTCTATCTAAACTGCCATGGCTTCATCAGATTAGATGGGAAGAGAAAACTTATAGTCGTTAGTGAGGTCTCTTTTAAAGTTGAGGACCATGGTCTGGCTACGTTCTCTCAGTCCTTCTTTACCCCTACATCTAAACCAAAAACTGGTGCATTCTTGCTGACAGGCAAATTTAATTCCTTGGCGTTACACAAGGTTCCTTCCTCCCACTGCCAGCTGTTCAGAGAGTGGCCTGCTATTAGGAATGTTCATGCTGTTAAGGATGTTCATGTTATATGGTCCTTAGCTGTGTTACTAATTTCCCATGATCACTTAAGACCGGTGTTGTTGGATTTGGGATGCATTGCTTAAAATATTAAGTAGCCGTTCACTGCAGGGCTGCACAAGAGGGAAAGTGCTGCCTGCGCTCAGTGGTTGGTGTTTATAGGGCTGGTACTTTGCTGTCAGTGCAAAGGTTTGAAAGTTCGTCTTGTGCTTTTATTGTACTTCATGTTTTAGTAATTGAGTCCCTCTATTTTTCTTAAAAACACATGAAGAATTTCTCTTATGCTAATTAAAAACATATTACATGGTTTTAGAGCAAGCCAACTGATGCAAGCTTTTTTAAATTGAATATTTTAAAAATTATTTTCAGCTGTTTGCAGGAAAGAAAATGGGTAAAAAGGAACTATTCTTTGTTACTTTTTTTCTCTCAAAACTTTTGACTACAGATTTTTAAGTTGGTTTTTTTTTTAAGAATAAAATAATGTAGTTTTGTTTTGCTACAAAAGATTAGTCTATCGTAATTATTAGCCAGAAGTTTGTACAGTGAAGATGTTAACCCATGAGATAATCTGTTTGGAGATGCTGGAAATGAATTTGTCTTGTTCTACGTCTTCTAGAAAGCAAGACAATAGTGAGGGTTGTTTGGTGCCTCTTAACTTGTTTTCATGGTCGTTAACTTAACCTTAATTCTTTATCTTCTGTTGGTACCTTTAAGATGGATTTTAATGTAACATTTTGGTAGGTTTTTTTAAAAAAGCACCCAATTTTATAGTTTTGGTGGTAGGTTGCATATAGGCTGTTCAATAGGAATGTGTATTGATTTTTTTGCTTTGTGGCTGATTTGATTTTCTGATTACAGTAGTGCCAAAAGCTGAATTTGACGAAAGTTTGAAGTTCTTGTCACCCCTTAGCCCTTGATGAATTTGAATTTATACTCGAGCTGTATGAATTTCTGGAGCACAACTTTTTCTAGGTCGGCCATTTGAGCCTTCTCTGGCTTTCTGAGGGTTCAGCCCTAAGTGAAGTGACCGTGACAAAATCCATCCTCTGGGGTTGGGGGTGGGAAGGAGCCTGGACTCCTTGTGCAATGAAAGGGAATTCAGTGAGAGGTTCCGATTTCTCTCCAGAGAGTTCATTACTTTTCCTAGCAAAGGCCAGATACTTGTTCCTAAAAACTGTTAATTGGATTGAATATGCTTGCAAACAATCATGGGGATAGTAACAAAGAACTGGTGGAGCGGATGGACAATGCCTTGTTCTGAGCTTCAGGATAAATGACAGTCCCATGCTCATTATGAAGTGATGGGGTGTTTCTCCATAGTTAAGGTTGCAAGTAGTTTCCCATTGTATTTTGTTTCATCAGGTTATTTGTTTTGTTGTATGAGAAAACTTGGGTTAGAGGATGTCTTTTGTAAGCTAACTTTATTTTTAACAAAGCTTTTCTTGTGTGTTTTCAGTGCTAATTGAGGTCCATCAGTGGCTATATGATTTAATGGTATTAATAGGAATCTATGGGCACAAACAAAACAGAACGCTATAAATCACAGCATGGGCAGAGAAATGTAATTCTCTTTCTGCAGAGAGGTAAAGAGCAAAATTACTGAGCTGTATTATATTGCATACCCTGCAGGTCATCCAAAGAACTGGGATTTCATATTTATCCACTTTTGTAGAATAATGTCACATAAACAGAGTAAAGTATAGATACCAGTGACTTCTCTGTTTCCTGTGTGTGGCCATAACCCGTGCTGCTGTTGTCAGGGGGTTATAGCTGCTTACCAGGCTTCTGCCTGCTCACACAGGGGTATACTGACAGTAATTTAGTTGAGCACATTTGGTGGCAAATACTGTTGTAAAATAATTGAAGATAAGTTGTTTTTCAACTGTCCACCTGCCTGTGATTCCGGTAACCAAGGTAACTTGCCCATGATATATGGAGATGCTATACTTTTATTGGGACAACCTACTTTTTATTTCATTGTCAAGTAGGTGGCAACTCTGCAGAAATTTTTTCATGAAGACAGTGAGAACTGCTATGGGGCATGTGGAATATTGTTCTATAATCTGATTTATTTTCAACATGCTGTATTTTCATGTATGAACTATTTAATTGATCCTTTTCTCCTTTTGCTAGCAAGACAAGTTTTAAATTTAAAAAAGAGATACAGCAAACATATTCACAGACATATGCCAGTAATGATTACAGTTGAATAGGTGTTATTTCCCATCTTTTCTCTTTTTGACCTTGTTAGCTAGAAAATCTAGGATGTCATCTCAGACTAATTTTACTGCTGGAGTGTATGTGCTTTACCTGGTTGAGGGATGTCTTTTGATGTACATGAAGATTAATTATCAATATATCTCTTGACAACATTTCAAGAATGGTAGAGAACAGAACAAGTGTGCTATTTTTTAAGCAATTGTTGACATCTTCAAAGTCCATGGGATGTTGGTAATCCATAACATTATATAAAATTCCATGGCAGCATATTGAGAACTAGTATCAAGACTCAGAATAGGAAAAACAATACTGCAGAAGGAAGGAAAGAAGCTGGGGATGGCAGGTTATTTCTTCTTGAAATAATGCGTCAAAAAAATGTGTATTTTATCACTGTTCTTTGCATCCTCCTGGTGCCACATACGCAGAACTACCTACTGTATCTTCTGTGTTACACCTTCCCGAAGGGAAACCCATGCTTTGTGCTAATGTCCGTTGCTGAAGCTGGTGAGACACTAACCCATGTTAGTCCATGTGCTGTTTCCTGCTCTGCACTCAGGATTTATGTAAGAGGAAGGCAGTTAGTTGCTCTAATAGGAAGCATGCAGAGAGTACCCACTGTGGGGTGGATGCAACCAAATGTCTGAAGAGCAGAGCAGTTCTGGCAGCTCACTGGGATCAGCTCCGAAGACTGTACAGGAGGTGAGCAGGGCTTCTTTAAAAAAAAAAAACAACCAAAACCACAACAAACCAACAAAGAACACTGTATCTTCAGGTAGATTGCAAGTCGTTTCCTTGAGTTTGTATTTGTAGTAGGAAGAAATGAAATTTTATTAATGACATTATAGATTCATATTTGGAATACTTAGGATGGGGGAATGGGGAAGAAACAAGTTAGGAAACCACCAACAAAATAAACTAGGACATTTCTGGTTACAGATGCAAACCCAGAATCTAACATTTGAAAACAAAGGAATCACAATTGTGCTTGCTTAAATGCTCTTTTGATATGTTGTAATGCCAGTCCTTGAAACAAAATGCAATAAACCTTCTGCCTTGTTTCTTTTGTTCCAATAATGTCGTAAACCATTTAGGATTAACTTTTGTAATCTGGTGCTACTTCCTGGATCGAAGTGTCACTGTGTAAAGTGTACATGTGTGTTTACTGTCATTCCTCATTACTTACATGCAAGTGGCAGTCCTGAGATGTTGGCAGGCAGCTCTGCCTTGCCCTGTTGCTTTGGTGTGGACACGAAGGTCCTCTGCTTCAGTTGCAAATATTTCAGTTTTAAACCATAAAAGCATAACCCATATTTTTTCACTGAAATGCTTTGATATGGTAATGATCAAAATATGGTGTGATTCCAAATGAGGTATACAAACTTTCTTGTTCTTGGCATGAAAATATTACTCTCTGGAAACACCTTCTGTGTCGAATGATGGATATGTTCCTGTGATTTATGTAAGTGATTGTCAGGAGGTTTTGTGGCTCATCCAATTTTAGCAGTCAAGTACTCTTTCCTTGTCACTTATGACATACTTGATGAATTTTCATGATTAGCTAACGTGCTTCGTAATTGTCAAAACTTTGCAATGGTATTCCTTAAAAATATTGAGAAGAGGGAAGTCAGCTCTACCTCCCAGTTTTTCTGTACAACCATGCATTTTTTTCAGTTCTCTTTTGTTTAGCCTGTGTAGTAGCCTTTTGCAAACCTCTCAGTTTGCTTTGGTTAATTATCTCTCAGTTTCATGCTTTGTTTATCTGTTGCGAATAACTCTGCTATTCTTGACTCAGGTGCAGTAATACCTTAGTGCAGGAATACTCCAGCTGTATTTAACAGGATGGTTTTGGTAGTAAGACACTGTGTTGCTGAGAATGTGACACTGGTATTTTCCATCCCATGTTTTATCACTTGGGTTTTCTAGAGAAACACTGATAAAAGTGGTTCTTTCCCCTACACACAACCTTTTCAGATGCCCTTGGCCTCCATTTTGAGTCAATGTGCACCTTGTTGCCTTGCTGTCCTTCTTGTTAGTGCGGACGCCCCGGAGGCCTGTCGAGTATGTCCTTCCTGTCACCAGAGAGATGGTGTTGTTTATGGTGCCTTTTATATACCTTAAAGCCTGCAAATCGGTAATTTCTGGCTTTGTGAGGGGTGAGACCTGTAATAGCCAACCTCCACCCTGCGTGGTGTGGCGCTGGGGAAGGCCCCCACCATTACCGGCAGCAAGGCCAGCACCTCCCTGCTGCTCTCTGTGTCCCCTGTCACTTATCTGCCTGCCATGGCTGGCGATAATTACAGTGCAGGAAACTGGGAAGGGAGGAAAAATGCAAAGGAGCCTGGCAGCCCCACTTTGGGTCTCTATTGCGCTGGGGAAAGGCAGAGAGGGCACGGCAGGGTTCTCCTGGCTGAGGGGGTGGGCGGCCATGCCGGTGCGTGATGGGCACCTGTTGTTGTCTATGGCAAGGGGAGGGCCCCAGCTCATGGATGGCGGAGCAAGGGGTGCTCCTGCCTCTGAGATGGAGAAACCTCTATGCCTGTTCCTTAAACAAAGCTCCCTCTGAGAGCACAGGATGGCTCCCTAAAGGCAGAGAGATCTGCTGTGTCCCTGCGCCTGGCCAGGCTTGCTGGGTGAGCGGTGGCCATGCTGCCTGGCTGAGAGGACTGTCACTCAGAACTCCTGCCGGCAGATAGTGAGAGATCCCTCTTTGATATACGACTCGCGTTTGAGGTGAAAATGCATAAACTGCACCTTGTAAGCCTCTGAGGCTGTATTTTATCAGTCCTTTTCCCTCCTACCTTCCATTTCAAACCCTTCTGTGAACTCAAACCTGCCTGTTAATTTGCCTGAAGGAAATGCGAGTCCGCTCTATTCTTGTCTTTTATTATTGACTCCTTGTTGCCTTCTGGAGGCCCCGGTGCCTGGTGGAGGATGCCCCGTGGCGCAGGCAGGGCTGTGTCCTCCAGCAGCTGTGGCAGAGACCCAGCAGCAAACGCTGCCATCTTTACGTGCTGGACATGGGCCCTTGTCTATGCCAGGGCCACCAAGAAGTTACCGACAGCAGCAGTTGGTGCAGGGCCGCCTGTTGCTAAAATAGTGTTATGAGGTTTTCATCTCTTTTGTTTCTTTCTTTTCCTGGGTAAAGTTTTGGAATTGAAGCCTTTGTCCTTGAGAAGTCCCCACAAAAATAAAATCTCTCCGAGATGAGAAACCGGTAGATGTGCTTTCTGAATTGCTTACATAAATAACTAGAAAACTCATTTTCTTGTCTCTTCAAAGTATCGCAGCTCAGTATATCAGATGTGGTGCGGTGTTCCAGGCTTTCCCCCGGGGCGTGCAAAGCCTGGTGTGTAATTACGCCAGTCCGTTTGCAGGAAAGTTGTGATGGTGAGACCTATTAAAACCTTTTGTGAATGAGAGAAAATATTTCTTCTACTGGGTTCTCCACTACTTCTCCCTCTCTTTTCCCCTCCCCAGAAAACACTGTTCTGCAATGCTGGTGACACCTTTAAAAACGAAAAAGCCCAAACACCAAAAATACCAGGGCGAAGTTTCTTGCTTTAGGGAGAAGGGGCACCAAAACATTTCAACTTGGAAAATTAATACTCAGAATGACATTTAAAAATGAATATTCATTGGGAACGTTCCTTAGCACTGCTGCTGTCTAGATGACTGCTGATCAAAGGCTTTGACATTTTTACTGTGGGTTTAAGTAGGGATGAATTCATGTCAGAGATGGCTTCTTTTGTTGTAGGTACTTCATTATAGGCGACATAATGTAAAAGTGAAGAGGGAATATTTTAAAGAATGTAAAGCAAATATCAGTGAACAAATAGTAAAGGTTTTCTAAAAACCGATAAACTGAACCCTGCTTTTCATATACCTTACTGCAGATGCCATTTTAAAAGCTGCTGTTCTAGTAAAGGAAGGAGCAAGGCGCCCTCCCTGTAGGTGAGCTCAGTATCAAAAGTCGTTTTAGATGAACTTGAAATTAAAAAGATAAAGTAACGTTAAAGAGAAGTTTCTCATTTTTCTATTTAAAGGCGTGGTTACTTAACAGAGTGGCCTGACAGGTCTGTAGCTCTCAGTAGACCCCCCCTAATGTGTACCCATGCACTGCATCAGAGCCCTTCTGTTTTTCCTGGCCCGTGAGCCCCCCAAGGCCAGGAGGAGAGGACGGGCTCCCCGACATAGGCATCCATCGCTTTGGCATTTAGGCAGGTCACTCGCTGCGGCGGGACTTCAGAGGGAGCTTTCTGTTTGCCTCTGCATTCCTGAATAATTCCTAAAAAGCCCACTACCCCCAGGAATTGATCATGGAGCTGCTATCAAGCAAATTCCTGGATGACACCTGGTGTTGGGTTCCCGTCTGCCTTTCCTCTCTCTGCCCCGGCAGGAAGGTGTGTGGGGCTGCTCCTGTGCGGACACGCCATGCTCCCTCTGTGGCCGGTCCCTCCGGCCCCGGGGGCAGCGGGTGACCTGTGGCTGTCATGTGGCTCCTCGCTAATGTGGAGCTGACAGTCATATTGACGAGCGGCGGTTGTGTCGAACTGAAATAGCTGAGCTGGGTAATATTTACGGCTGCGTTAAAGCCCCCAGCCTGAAGCCCGCTCTGCCCTCCCTGCTGCATTTCCACCGCCTTCAGATCCGTTTCCAGCAGTGCGTTGCTGATGCGTTAGTGCCTGTGTGTACATGTGTGCTTGTGTACATATTAATCTCCAAAGAGGTAATTTCCAGTGGAGTCTTAATCTCCAGTTTCCTTTGTAAGGAGCTGTCTGTCTGGAGAGTAAATTTGAGCCTTTTTTCCGGTGGGTCACATGCAGGGCAGGCAGCCAGCGTGGATTTTCCTCATCCTGCTATGCAGGTGACCTAAATCTTTTTACCTGACTGGGTTTTCCTTCTCAGCGGTGACACATCTGTGATCCTTCCCTGCTCAAGCCTAGATTTCGCTCTTGAACAGACATTACCCAATTTGTCTGTGTAGTAGCTTTTGCATTTTTATGCCAGACCTGTTCTGTGGCCCGGACCTTACAGCTCCTCAAGGACTGAGCTGAGATCAGCAGTTCTGTGTTTATTTATTGTCCTCCCTCCAGCAAAGCACTGCGGATGGTGTTTAATCTACAGCTGTTATTCCACTCCGCCATCCCTGTTCTCCTCCTGTTCCTTACTGAGTTTGCTCTTGTATTACATTAATTGCAATGTATATTAAAATATCTAAATGCTTTATGCTGGCAAGCATGAGATTATGGGTTATGACCAAAGGGAAGTTGGAAGTTTCCCTGAATTTTCCCTGAATGTAGTGATGAAACTGGCCCTGGAGTGTGGTTTTGCCTGTAATGGCCACCACAGCAGCTGATAAAACTCTTGTGTAAAATGTAATGAAGATGATAGCATTGTGAGAGGTAGGGCTGTTACAGAATATTCTTTTTCTCAGTTACGTGATACAAAGTGAGATTAAAGCCGAGTGAAATTTCTGGTCAGTACGAAAATGTCGATCAGTGACCAGCCTCTCAGAGCAATGTTCATTGCTAGAAAATCTGGATAAGCAAAGCCAGTTAGGGCATATGAAAGAAATAAATTAGATTTCTGTAATGTAGATGAAATTAATTTGATTTTTCTAATGCTTACAAAGTCAGCTTCCTAAATGATATTAATCGACATTGCAAAGGAGAATCGTTATTTTCCCAGGAACTAGAGCAGCTCTGACCCAGGCCACGGCACCACCGTCTCCAGTTAAGGGACGTGATAAGAGATAGGATGTGAAGAAAGATAAGAGCGGTGCTGTGCGCTTCCAGGTGAGATTGTTATGTTCTTTGTTGAGAGTTGAGCTTGAAGGGGTGATATGCCGCCTTCTGAGCATGCTTGTAAATAATATCAGGGGGGTTTAATTTTAGTTTTTTAATTTCTAAGGGATAATTATAGTTCTTCTCTTCCCCTCACCTTCTGGTTATCTCATGGTTATTTACCTGCTTGCAAGTGTAGAGGACTGATGTAAAAGCTGTGATGCACAGAACTCCGTGTCCATGTTTTGAACAACTGTTATGTTCAGCAAGTAATATTTTTCTCTCCTGTTTATTGTTCAACTGACTGGAAGGAATATTTTGGTATTTTGGATTTCTTTTCCACTCAAGTGTGTTTGTTTGTTTGGTATTGCTTTTTTTTTTTTTTTTTTTGGGTGCAATACTTTTTAACTTGTTAGTCTATTTAATTTTTTCTAATAGGGATCAAGAATTCTCAGAGGCTTAAA
>NW_015094509.1:17602140-17611729 GCF_001431845.1 Calidris pugnax | reverse complement strand
GAATATTTTTGTATTTTTGATTTCTTTTCCACTCAAGTTTGTTTGTTTGTTTGGTATTTTTTTTTTTTTTTTTTTTTCTGGATGTGTTGATGAGGTCAGTTAAAGTGACATTGTCTTCAGAAGTTTTGAATTCTATCCTTCCCTGTAGATTTCTGTCTTTTGACTGTCACTTGTGAGCTCCTCCTGGCTAACAGGATGGTGTCACCAGGATTTGGCCTGGGGATCCTTGCATGTGAAAGGATCCTTGCTGGGTCCCTCGCTGGGCAGAGCCAATGTGCTTTAGGAATTCCTCAGTTGGAGCAGCCAGAAAAGTGGAGGCAAATCAGCATCCCTCAGTGAAACCAAGGCACATACATTAAAATGTGAATGGTTTCATCCAGGTGTGAAATGGCCTTCAGAAGTGCTGGCAGGGAAGGAAGTGTTGGGAATTTGGTTTCACATTTTGAAGTGTTGTCAGCTTGGGACTTTTAGAAATCTCTCTTAGACAGCTGAAATCTTAACAGGCAATCCTTAACATCCACAAGCTTAATAAGTACCTGTTTACATCACCGAGCTAAAGAAAAACACACTAGAGAAAATTGCGAGTAATAGCAAAAGAGATCTTGGGTCTCTCTGCTAATGGTTATTCAGTGGCTCAGCTTGGAGCCGCTTGATCAGGTGCTGAAATGCTGAATTTCAGGCTGGGAGGGACAGTGCTGGGCTGGGTCCCCTGGGTGGTGAAGGGGGTCTGTGGTGCCGGATGGGCTGCAGAGGGCTTGAGCCGGCTGGGGGGTCTCCGGCCCATCGGGGGACAGCCGGGGCGGTACAGCGGAGCCGGATGATTCGGGCAGTCGGAGTACCCATCCTGCCGCAAGTTAATGACCATCTGCTACAAGAAAGGCTCAAGAGGTGGTATCCAGAGTGACAGTTTACATTCAGGAAGTTCTCACCAATTAAGGGCTTTCTTTTTAATGAAAGTTTGCTTTTGCACAGTGAATGATTTATGGCAGGGTTTAAAATGTATTGCTTTGACTATGCCTACACACTTTGAACACTCTAAATAAAATCAGAAACCTTTGAAACAAACTCATAAATATTGTCTGAGCATTCAGAATATATTGCCTTCTGGAGGATGTGTAATGTAGTTTATCACCAAGCAGTTACAGGAAGATATTTAAACTATGTAGACATTGTTGCTTAAACCCCTAGTAATATAATTATTCCATTAGTTACCGAATCCTGAAATAACCTCGAGCCCCTGAGATCTGAAGTAGTTAATGCCAGGGGGCATATGTTGTATTTTAAACAAAGCAAGCTATTTTAAACAAGGATTAGTTACTTGCCTTTTGTCTAATGCTTTGCAGTTTTGTATTTGAAAAAGAGATTCACATTTTCTGTCTGCGCAGATAATCCAGTGAAATTTTCTTATTGGATTTTGGAACCATAATATTTCCTAATGAAACACTGAAAAGGAGAAGCTTCCCCCCCAAGTCATTTGTCGTCTTCAGCCCTTTTGTCACAGACTGATATGTCACCCTAAAACCAATCTGGCGCACAGTAGAGCAATCAGCCAGTGCTCTCTAGGGTAGAAAACCAGCTCTCGTCACCTGACTGGTGGACCAGTAGATAGCAAATAATCAGTAGCGTCCACACAAACCAGATTTACTTATGTAGAATGGATTACTGGGTGGGAGGGTATGTGACCTGCGAAGCCATGTTCTCAGAATGTAAAGGTAATATTTTAATTTTTTATACAAATGGAGAAAGTTGGGTAAGGAGTGAAGTGGTACAGGAGGAGCGGGTGAATGCTCTGTCACTGTACCTGCCCATGGGTGTCTGTTCTGAGCTGTCACAGATGTTTCCTGGTGTTTGGTACAGCCTGGAGCAGGGACCTGTAGCCGGGCAGCCTGTGCAGGCGTTTCCGTCCGTACCATCAGTATGGCAGCACTGCAAGCGAGTGGTACATCCACAGACATCCGCCCGGGTCCCCTCTGGGGTTTTGATAATTAATGTTTAGGTGCTTAAGCCCTTGTCTGTGTCCCCGGCAGAGTTTGGGCACGCGGCAGCCGCCTGGCTGGAACGGCTCGGACCAGCTGGCAGTCACTGGCCCGCTCTGGCCCCAGGGTGGTTGTGTGACCCCCCCCTGCCCCCAGTGATTTTTGGTCCTGTTGAGCTGTGTCTGTAGTGCTGCAGAATTGGGCCCTCCGGATTTGGCTCCTTCTCTCCTTGACTACGCAGGGGCAGGCAATTGGGCCAGAAAACAGCCTGGAAATAGTAACTGGGTAATTCCCTTAGTTCCCCTTTGACTTGATTCCTGTTTCCATGCTAGTCGTTTTTGGAATTTTTTAAGCCACGTAACAGCAGTGGAGGGTATAAATATGCTAGAGGACTTGATCTAAAGCTTGGGGCTGAACTATTTTTGGGCTTGTATTTAATAGATGCTCTTTATACTGGGTAATGACAAAACAGTATCCCACATGGGAGTCCTTACAGTGTTTTGTCCTCTAGCCCAAATTAATTATCAATGTGAAAGAAGGGGCAAGAGTAAAAGAGGGCTTATTTCATGTAAGTTATCATCTTCTAAAATATTCTCATCGTAGACTGTAATTTTCTTTTACTTTGAGCACTGTCTAAGTAACTTTATATCAAGCATTGATCCTATTTTGTTGAAACATTTGCATGATCCATTGCTTTTGATTTGTTAAATAGCACATTTGAAGTCCTGTGAAGCACACCCATTCAGGAAAGCTGTGCCAGCCAGCCATAATTTTACTTGATATTAAATTGTACATGTTGGCTTTGAAAAAAGCAGCTTGTAGGACTGTGTTCTCTGTTTTTCTTTTGAGGCTCTTCCAGAACTATGGTTTAAAGGTATTTCTGGTTCTACCTGAAATTTAAACTCCATGACATGTATGTTCAAAGTCTGTTGGTAAAAAAAGGGTCCATGTGCTACCGAACATCTGGAAACTCAAGAGTTAATAGCACAGCTCTGTTTCCCTCTAAACTTAGGTATCTTGGGGTATTTTGATACCTGGTTCTTACTCAGTTCTGACAAGAGATTGAAAACTTCCCAGTAGCTTAGGAGTTATCTTCAGTAATTAAAATTTCTGTGTGGTTAACTAAACTGGTTTTGTTTTGTTTTGTTTTTGTTTACTTTTAAAGGGAAACAATCTGATAAGCAGAGTATAAACAAATGCCCAGGTGGAGGACAGCTATTTTCTTGTCTGCTTGCATTCTGCTTGGGTATTGGGAGCAAAATTCACAGGCCTCCAATGTCGGGTATTAGAACATGTATGTGCAAGATACTGTTGGAGGAGACAAACCAAATCAAGACTGGGAACTGTTGCACTGCCAATTCGTTCTTCCTTTGATTCTTTTCTGTCTCTCACCATGTAGACTGAGACATCACCGAATTAAGATCTTGGAGATAAGTATTTCTTTGGCAAGTTTAGAGAAACTCATTTTAAACTTAGAACTGAAACATTCTTATTATATGAATTTCTCTTTATTCTTATTCCATGCTGTGGTCCGTGCCTGTCTTTTGAACAGCGTGATTTTTGTTTTGGGGGTATTTTTAATTTTGCAGTTAGTGCAGCTACTGCAGCTGTGTAATACAGTTTTGCGTACAACCAGAATCTGGCCTTAGTTAGCAAGTGCTTCACGCTTGGTGGTGATAATTTCCTCTCTGCCCAAACTCTTTAAATGCACTATTGCCACGCTTTCTGTGCAATCGGAAACCTTTTCTAGACTAAAGTGCTTGTGGGTGGAGGTTATGTTTTATCCTGGACTTGTCAGGAGTTGTGGAGTTGTTGCTAAACACTTACATTTCCTTTAGGTGTAGAGGGCTAAACCACGGGAGAACCACAGTCCTAGAGGAATTAACATATCTTTTCCCAAATTGCTTCTTGTCTTAGTCTCAAAATTTAAAGCCTTTTTTTTTTTTATTGAGAGGAATCTTTCCTTTCTTCTCCAGCCTTCTCTGGGCTCTGTCCTTATTTTTTTTAATGTTAATCTCAGTAAACTGTAATTACAACACGCTCTCCTGTCCTTAATAATGCAGTTTTTCTTTCTTTCTGTGAAATATTTCTGCCTCTTGTAATGACGCACACGGTGGCTTGATTTCCTTTTTTTTAAGATGAGACGGTAATTCTCATTTCAAGGCTCAGAGCATCTGCCCATACGAGGGAGAGGGCACGGCTCCCCACACCCCCTGATTTTCCCGGGCTTAACAGTCTGTGTGTGAATAAGTTAAGTATTTCTCCAAATTTTGCTTTCGGGATCGCTGACTACCTGCACTGCTTCGCCTGTTGTGTTACAATACGCAGTATATAGTTATAATCCTTGGTTTGAGAGGTAGTAATTATTGAGCAGATGTAGCATACGATGATAGTGAGGCTTTTAAGCGGCTTACTGATATAGCAGTTTAAAGAATGTTTACCGGCTATAGTAACATTACTTCTGGTTGCCTGTCTTAATTCATTTCAGATTAATCTGTCTTATAGTCGGAAGGAAAATGAATTGAGTCAGTAACTTCAAGAGTTATGTAAAATCCGTACAGTGCTAAATAACTGTGTGGTTTTATGTATGCTGCCGAAATTGGAATGTCAATTTGACACAAATTCGCCAAAACAGAATGCTAGATGATCTGATCTTTTCCTCAAATAAAAGCCTTGAAACTTCTCTTTATGTACTGCTCAGGAGTTTACCAATTTCCTTGTCTTCTTTCAAAGACCTTCTTTGGTATATTTGCTTTTCCACATGGCAATTAACTAAATCTGCCCTCATTTGTGTGTGGGAGCGTGGGGGAGTCCATGTGCGTGTGAGAGAACGATGGTTGGAAGAGTATGTGAACATGCACACAAACAGCAAACCCCACTCCCAAACGCTTGTGTTGAGCAAATATCAAACTGAATCAGATAAGGATATGACAAACCAGAAATGTATAATTGTATCAGAAGCAAACAGACTAAAAGTGACTAAATATTTTGGCAGTGAGCCCTACCAAGGAAACTAGATTAAGTCTTTTTGTTACATTACGTGGGAAGGTCTGGATTCTCCCCTGCTCCAAAACTTTTAAGCCCAAAATATGATTCTTTATGACTGTGTAGAGCTGTTGAAAAATCGGTCAAAGGCAAGCCGGAACGGGATGAAGGATGCCAGTGCCAGCACCAGCTATTAGAACATGTCATCTAGTACCCCTGGCTGAATCCTTTTGCCTGTTGAACTTTCTGTGGTTTGTGACTGTTAGTTAATTTTTCCTATTTATTTTAGAAAAGGGCCAGTGGGAAAAGTCTGGGCTCCCCGCCCTAAACAAAATAAATAGTGTTTTCATCATATTTTGGCCTTATCTCTGTTGTTCTGTATTCATTGCAGGCATTCAAATCTGTCCTGACTTTGATTCTGCTCTTTCTCTGCATCCAACTGGAGCTTTGCAAACGTGGCTTAAGGTTGATTTCAATGTATATTATCAGCTGCTCTGTATCAAAGTTCATTCAATTTCCTTAGTTGCTTAGTTCCTCTTAAACTTCTGGCTTTGTAGGTTACTTAGGCAAGAATCTCCTCTTTTTTCGTTTTATTTTTTTCATTTGATTTTTTGGCTAGTTAAGATGCCAGAAACAATAAATACAGACAATCTGAAAACAGAGGTAATCTTTTGGGTGCATGAGAGATGTAGGGTTTTGTGTCCATCACCTCACTGCTGAGCATGGCTTCAGCATGGACAAATGTTTGTGCCTGACTGCTGAATGCAAGACAAGTTACTTGATAAATTCACTGAAGTTTTGGTATTCACGGTATTGTATGGCACATAATTATGACCTCTTTTTTTAACATCAGTTCCTTTGGTTCTTTTTTTGGGAGAGTGTGCAGTTGAAGTCTGTGTATCTATCAGTCTTCTTCACTGCCATTTAGATTAAACTAAAAGGCAAGCTTTGGTGCAGTACATATAACCCAGTGTGCTATGTAGTATCATCAGCAAAGAGTAAATGACCACTTTGTCATTCATCTATTACCAGTGACAGTTCACAAGAAAAATTCCTTTACCTCAAAGGCCAAGTGTGTGACTTCATCCTGTGTGCCTTGGGACAACATTTTTCTCTGGTAACAGGATACACAGACGCTATTTTGCTCTTAGAAGCTGAATAATTTTGGTAAATGATGCTTATCATTGTTTTACGCCATTGTCTGGTGTGTAACTTGCTGCCTTGACCCTAGTTTCTAAAATAAGATGAATGGCACGAAACATGTTGTTATCTCAGTCTCTAGATGGGAGTCCTGCAGCCTCTGGGCTGGAGCCCCGAGCTGCTCTGTGTGTGGCAGTGCAGAGCCAGCGGGTGGGGAAGACCCAGGTTTAGGGGTGCTCAGAGAGTAAGGGGGGTGAAGAAGAAAAGAAGGAGCTGTTTGATTTTAGTATTGATCTTGGGATAGGGGAGGTCAAAGACCACGAAGAAGAAAACCTGCTCCTTTGGGACTCCTGGCTCAGCGCAAATGGCTGTTTCAGTGTGAACCTGCTTCAGGACCTAACTCTGCCCCCTCCTTGGTTTCTGATGAAACTTGCCACTAGTGCTGCTCCTTCTTCCATGACCTTGACCTCTGCAAGGATCTTTGCAGAATAAAAAGAAATAAACATCATGCTTATTCTTGCCAAAGCTGGATGTTTGCTTGCTTGCAAAAGAAAAAGTGTTGAATAACATGTGCCACCTGGAAAAGAACAGATAGTTTTTTCTCTCCAAGTATGTGCTTGCGAACACAAATAGCATATATTATTATAATAATACATCACCTAGAAAGCAACACTTCAGTGCTTCTCTGTATCTGCTAGGACCTGAATTAAAGTGAAGCAACAAAGATGGGGCGAGCATCCTGTGGGAGGAAAATACAGTGCTTTCTGCCTTTTCACAGGAGACTTGAAATTTACATTTGAAAACATTCAGTTCATCAGCTTTTGTGTCTTCATTTTGCCATTGAAGAAGTAGGTGAAACAGGATAGGTTGGCTGTGAAAAAGCAGAACTACAGAAACAGAGCACAGCCAGCGTTTGTTCCTGGTTTGTTAAAACAGGCCGTGCAGATGTCTGCACAGGAACGCCGAAAGACTAACTTTGGGCAAAGTTTAAAATTTCTAAACTTTCTGACAAACCCTAGCAACTGATTTGATATTACCTTAAGCGGGAAAATTCCCTTTAATGATGCACCGGTGCCGTTTCCTGTAGGACTTTCTAACTTTTGTAAAAGCCTTGTCAACGTGAAGACTTGACCTATTCTGAACCTGCAGAGCTTGCAAAGACCTAATGAGAATGGATGCAATGGGATGTTTGAACGTGGGAGTGATCAGACAGGCACGGGTGGGGAGTACGGGGGTGAGATTTGAGCTTCTGAAAGATACAGATTTTTTTTTTGGTGTTTCTCAGGGATTAGGTCATGAAACCGCCATTAGCGCTAATGGGAATTTGTGTGGCTTAATCTTCATAAACAGCATTAACATGCACCCCGCAATACTTAATGTGTTAACGTATACGAAAACTGGCTTTCAGCTAGCACATTTGAACGAGGCAAGATGGGGTTTTGGAGGTCATTATTACCACACATTAAAGTAAAATTTATGTTGCACAACTCAAAACTCTCAAACAGATGGAGCTGGAATTGCTCCCAGCATCTGGTCAGAACGCCAGAGCTTCCTCGGGAAGGGGGAGAAGTGGGGTAAGAATTCAAACCAGCCCTCCACTCCTTTTAAGTAAACCCGAATCATGCAAAGTGAGGAAGCTGTGGTAGAAAAAAGCTTTCTTTGCTACCTGGCACATCGGATTTTGTCTTTCCTGGGGGATTTAAAAAAGAACGGGAGGATCTGCAGGTTGCTTGCTGCTGGGGTGAGGGTTTGCGGGGAAGCCGGTGTGCGGTCTGCTCTTGTGGGGATGGGGAGAGGAACCCTCCAGCCTTGCACTTGCTGCCTGCTGGCATCTCCTGCCTGTCAGGGGGGCACTGCTGGACTTAAGGAAATGTCCACTGGACTGGCACTTAAGGAAATGCAAGGCCTGAGCTCGCTATTGAATAGCAGAAAAGCAGCGTCTTGGGCCAAATTAAAGGTGGAGGGGCGCAAGAGGAGTGTAGTTTCAGCTGTAAATCCAAAACCATGCCACTTCTTGCCTGACCTCAAAGGAAGAGGGCTTTGAGGCAAGGTGCTGGCACAGGCGTTCCCCAGGTTTTTTTTCCCTGACTTGAAAGATGTGCTGAGTACTGTCAGGGATGTGTAAACCCCTGTTAACCTGGGAAGTTGTGTGTTTCTGCCATGGTTGGATACATGGCAGAAAGTCAGGCTGACTTTTCTTCCAACAAAGGACAGCAAGTCACTTTTCTATGGAAACTCTTGCTTCTGTACCATCTCCCTCTTGATACCTCTGTCTGGCTTTCATGTGGTGAACCCTCCGTGTGAAAATGAAAACACTGGGAGAATTATGCCCGTGGCATTTTTTAACTTCGAGGTGAGATTACTTTAGCCTTTGCTACACGTGATTTAAAATCTTGCCCTTTATGTTTTAATGTACATTTTAACGCTGTTACATTTCCCTGCTTGTAGACAGGATCCTCATGAGGAAGGGCCACAAACATTACCTACTAACCCAGGAATTTTTGTAGTCTGTAAACCACACCGTAAATTTTAACCTGACCATTTAAATAGGAAAAGGCCCGCTACCCATAATTAGCACTGTATTCGAAGCCCACGCTGCTTGCATATTGTTTAAAGAATTTAAGAGAAATGAATTTCATCTGTGAGGCTTTCTTTGTAAGTAAAGGGTAAACCAAAAGGAATTTCCTGGGATTGTTGCATGTAGTAGATCTGAAGAGCATTTGGGGTGGTGGTATGTTTAAAATACTGTGAAAAGTGAACTTTAGGCACAAAAATTGAGGTCATTAGGATTTCTTTGTACTGAGAAATGATTGCATGTGGACCAAAGCAAGGAATTTATCTGGATATCTGCCACTGCCTCCTATCTCACTCTTCATAGAAAGCATTTTCTTCCAAACATAGCAGAATGGGAACTTACAGCTTAAAGTAGCTTGTGGTTTGTATGCCTTTACAGTCACCATGCAGACAGGGAGAAAATGTTTAAAATTCTTAGGTTTTGACCAAGATCCTGTTACGTAATTCAGGGGCTTCTATGTACAGAAAATGTGAAACAGAGTTTTAAAAATAAAAAAAAAAAATCCAAAGACTGTGTTGTAGTTTAGTCAGGAATGGTACCCTATTCATGAGGGTGAATGCCAGGGAAGAAACTTGGATTGACACAGATTTAATTTGTAAATTATTTTTTTTGGTAAAGGAAGTCTCAGGTAGAAGAGGAGCCTGAGCCAGGGCTGTACTGCTCTTTTACATCTTTACAAGATGCAGGACTTACTGTAATGACAGTAATGATGGCTCTTTTTGTTGAAGTGGCCCATTGCTCTTCCCACTCCTACAATTTTAATGGCAGGGGAGGAACCATGTGTACTAGTAGCCTTGGGCTCTTGTTAATTTTGAGCTTTGGTGTACTATAAAATATACTTCCATGGTTTATAATTAGTGGAAGCCCCCCCCCCCCCCAAATTAAAAGGCACTTGCTTTTTTTTCAAACACAG
>NW_015094509.1:17506443-17602037 GCF_001431845.1 Calidris pugnax | reverse complement strand
TGGAACCCCCCCCCCCCCCCATAATTAAATGGCATCTGCTTTTCATCAGAATCATGGCTTAGTTAACCCCAGAGCCATCATTTTCCACAGGCTCTCCATAGACTCTGAGGATGCTTGGACGTGACTGTTTAAATTGCTTGCTGTGGCCCGTCATTGCCCAAGAAGATTAACGGAAATAAAGAGTCCTGAGTTGTCCGGTTTGGCAGTCAAGATGTGGAAAGTGCCATCTGCATAGCAGCTGCTGTTTCTCTGGCCTCGATTAATTTATCTCGTATTGCGTAATAGCCAACATTTTTTTCCTTTGTGCAGTATTTGACCTTCTGGGGCCATCATTTTCCACTGGCATGTGTGGGTGTTTTTTTTTCCTCCCCTTATCTCTTCTTTAACAAGCTTCATTTCAGGCCATGCTTTTAGGTCCTTTTGCAACATTCCGTCACCTTGATCTGGTTTTGCAGAGTCTGGGTGAGTGTGGGCTCGCAGGGAAAGGGGCCTCATGTGTGTGGGGGTCCCTCATGTCCTGCTCCTCTCACCTTCCTCCCCAGGAGCTTGTTAGACCTCAACCCTCTGGTGGAGGAGAGGGTCTGTCTGAGGCTTCTTGAGACACATATACGAGGGAGAGAAGTAGAAAGCAGCTGTTGATGAATTTATCTTGGAAGTCCAAGTGATCAGTCTTGTTGCTTTGAGGCAATTTTGCACGTTAGTTTGTTGAAACTCCTACAAATTTCTTGTGGCCCCAGTGGTTTTACTCCTATCGGCTTGTTCTCGAATCAAACAAAAAAAAAAAACCCAAACCAACTCATTTGGACAGAATTACAATGCAACATCTGTCTGAAAAGTAAACAGTGTTTGGGAATATTATGGTTATGAAATGGTTGCTCCGAAACAAAAACCAAACACAGAATGAAACAAAAGCCCCAACTTCTAGTTTTGGTCCATAAGTATAATGTATTTTGGGGAAGAGAAGGGGCTAAACCCAGAGGAAAAGGAATGCAATTTGAAAGTAGCCCACTTCTTCAGCTGAAGAGTTTTTCTCATTACCGTTGCCTAACTGGAAGTAGCTTTGAGGATTACATTCACATGATCTACACCAGGTTCATTTAAACTACTTTTTCTAACCAGGTATTTCTTTTCCCTGGAAATGAAGTTTATCTTGCAGCTTTCTTGCAGCACATAGCTATTTTACACAGGGAATATTTGACTGGAATTTACTGAGGAATGCTTTTGGCTTTCTTCCCTTCAGATATGAATGTGGGTCTGTCCCAATTTCCACACCCCCCCCCGCCCCCATCAATCTTTGGTTTTTTTCTCTTGGTGGTGGAGAATTACTTAAATTACTTAAACTTTTATTGTACCATGGAACAGATTCTCCCTCATAGTTCCCTCCCATGATGGCTCAGAAGGCAGAGCACCATGCACAGAGTGCTACAAGCAGAAGGCAGATAGAAGCTTAATTTTTTGGATTCTCCTGAACTTGCTGAAGAATTGTCACAATTTTACAACTGATGAAAACCTCTTCCAGCTCCAGAGCCCTTTGTCTGTCCTGATCTGTTGAATAAAAAAAAAAAAAGAGTATATAGATAGGGAGATTTTACTTCTGTTTCTTAGGGTTTTTTTGCGTTCATAGGTTAAAGGTATTTGTAGCTGGCTTTGAGATGTAAAAAAAAAAAATATTTTTACTTTGGATCAGAAGATGTACATCCTGTCATTTTAAATACACTGGGGAAATTACATTAAAGTAACATTTCCACACAGGAAAAAATATTCCATCAGGTTATTGATGGATTCTTCAAATGTGCTGAATACTTGTAGATGCCGCTGCTGACTTCAGGAGCACTCGAATGCTCTGCAGGTTTAGCAATTAATCCCATTTGTACTTTACCTTTAGTGCTGGTTTTAGTGTTTTATGGCTTATTTGCATAATTTTAGCAAATAGTTCTATTCTCCTGCAAGGCACATGTGGAGGCCAAAGAAAGGTGGCCCCATGTTTCGCAGTAGAGACTTGCTCTGATTTAATGTGAAATGCCCTTGTGGTGCATCTCCTTAGAGCAGGCTGACAGGGAACCTCCTTTTGCTAAGCCCCTGGATAAAGCACAGCACCGGGTTGCTTGCTTTGCCTCTCCCCAGAGTTTTTGGGAGGGGGGCGTGCCATTCCAGCCACACAGTGTGAGAGCCCTAAGGTATGGGGGAAAGGAGGCCTGGGTGCTTTCAGCATTAGACATGCTGTTCCTTTTGGGAAGAAAAAATGTGATCTGGTAAGATTATTTTGTGCTGTGTGCTGCTGGACAAGTGCAGGACAAGAGTTGGGGCCGAGCCCCACTTATCACTCCCTCCTTCCCAGCTGATGGTGATCCCCGTTTGGCCTCCTGGTTCCCAAAAGGAGGAGTGGCTGGGCCATGGGGATCCCCTCTGCCCTTTGGCAGGCCTAGGAAGGGAGGACCTGGCATCTCCTACTCACTGCTTGCCTCTGCCTCTGGCTGCTGCCTGACACCAGGTAAAAATGACCGAAAAAATCAGACAAAGCTTCTAGGATGCCAGCAGCAGAATAGCAGGAGAAAGAACGCTGTGTCCGGGGTGTCTGGCTCATCCCCCAGCCTGCAGCAAAGCAATGGGGGGTGGTAAGATTAAACCCCCAGTGAAAACTGAAGGTCCTCCCACCTGCAGTTTAATCTCGGAATTTTAAATCCACCTTTTGCTCGGTGTTTTTGAGCCTAGACCTTTTGGTAGGAAGGCAAGGGAATAAAAATATCTTTGAGTGCAGGTTGTGTTTGCAAAATCAAACACTTCCTCTCCCACTCTCTCTTAAACCAAACAGTTCCCTCCCACGAGAAAACTGGCAAATCTCAGAGCTGATCCCAACCCTGTTAAAAGTGTCAGACCAAAATAAAGACTCCCAAAGAAGTGACAGCGAGAAGAAGGGAGGAAGCAAGAAAGCCCCCAACTTCCATATGAAGCTCTGCTTGGAGGGAAATAGATGTCAGCTTTCACTGGAGACCCACTTTCTTGCCCTTGCTCTGACCATAATTTTCTATGCGCTTGATCAAGTAACTTAATTTTTTGCCTGTATTTTTTGCCTTTGTAAAAATATATTTCTTAATATGAACTCCAGTGCTTTGGTATTAAACACTGTTTTTAGCTCCATGGAAAACTAAAAATAATGAAGAATTAAATGGGGGATGTGGGGGATGTTTATGTTGTTGTTGCTCTATTCTAGGATAAACAGGTCAAAGAGAAGGGAAGTGCTGCTTTGTATAAATTAAGTCCAACCAGCCAATTGGTATCAAAACCTGAGTATTTCTAAATTGGTGTAATCTGTGAATTATCCTGAAACTGTTATTTTCAGCTGTGGAGATCGTCGCCTCCTCTTTCCCTTTGATCAGCAAGGAAAATGGAGGCGATTTATCAAAGCGAACATAAAATATAATGTAATTGCTACTGTGTTACTTTTTCCCAAGGTTTTTTATTTGGGATCGAGGTGGGGGGAGATTAAAGGGGAAAGGGAAAAAATGATGCCAACAGGAATGAGTCAGAAATTAAGCGTGATTGCTGGGAGTTTGGGCTTTCCACATTAGCAACCAATTCCTCTGTTCTGCTGGGAGAACAAGTCAGTTTTGGAGCCATCTCAGATGCTGGTTAGTCATGTTTTCCAGCAGCAGAGGAAAATTTTCCCGGTCTGCTCCCCGTGACTCTCTGTGCAACTGTGTGGAGCAGTTTTCCATCCTGGAAAACTTGAAATCAGCCTGAAGAATGTGTGTGTATGAAGGGAGGAGATGGGTAAGGTGGCCAGGAGAATCGGACTCTCCATCTTCTTGTAGGCAGCATTGACACCTAGGAAGACAGTTGCTGCCTTCTGACCAAAGGGCTAGAAGGAAACTACGTGTTTACAAAATGTTATCCAAATGCAAAATAAAATTAGGGATTTGGTCTAATGTGGGTCAGAAGACTTAAGTATGTTTCAGATAGGAACAAATTGTAGAAATTAATTATTTGTATTGGGCAGCTGTCAACTAAAAAACCCCAACCGTCTGTGAACTTTCAAAAAAATAAACCAGCTTTCCCAGTATTTCAGTGTATGGGGGGAAAACCTGATTTGCAAGATGAAGAGATATTCTGCAGTGCTACTGGAACAGTCTTGCGCTTCGTGTAGGTGCGTCTATTTATTTTTCCTTTATGTATCTTCTTGTCATATAGCATATTTCTAGACAGCCTCTTTCTCTCTCCGAGCCCTGCACAAAAACATTTAATTGAAAATGAATGTAGAAACATCTGATGTTCGGTGGTGTTCAAATTTTGGATTCAGCTCGTCTGCTGAGCTCTGTGTTACGCCAGTGGAAAAATGCTGGCTGTGTTTCATCACATCTGACTGTTGACTAAGTTAGATGCATTTTAGCCGTTGCCAGATGTACAAGATACAGTAAAATGAGCATTTCCTGTAGCAAATTAAGACTTGTTGGCTCTGTGACGATATTGGCTAAAACTGCTTGTTTGCACTGGGGATTTGGCCAGATTGTGCTGGTCAATACAGACAATAAACTGAGTTAGCAGAGGAGATCTCCTGATCCAGCCTGAATTCATCTTACTCTTCTAATTAGTTAAGTTTGGGAATTGCAGGCTTCTATTGTCACTGCTGTCTGTGATATCGGTTCTCGATACGCCCGCCGATAAGCAAAGCCAAATGCCTCGCGGCACTTCTTCGGCAGTCTGAACGGGTGAAGATAAGCCTGTCTGGAAGTGGGGGATGCTGGATGAAATGACTGAACGAGCCTGTCTCCTGGGCCAAATCCTGAGCGGTTGTGAACCGAGACACTGTGGAGTCAGGAACACATGGCTTTGGCTTTGGCAAAAGGTCTGGCTCATCACCTGAAGGCTTGCTGGTTTGCAGATAAACTGCCCACGGGTTCTGGGCAGGCAGGAGACCCATGACTGACTGCCTTCTGCTTCTAAGCTGCTGAAGGCTCGGGTGCCTACTGGGCTGGATTTTAGGGTCAAATCTAATTCTTCTCAGTGCTCGTTGATTCCTAGGAGTGGGAACTCTCTGGATGTTGGGCGTTAGCAGATCTGGGGTCCCACAGGGAATTGGGGTTCACCTCTCTGCGTCCCTGCAAGTGCTCCCCAAAGAGATGCCGCCTGTCCTAAGCAGCAGGTGAGCGGCTGTGGTAGGTACGAGAAGGAAACAGGGGAAATTGCTGTGTTAACATGAGTTCGCTGATGGGAAGAGTAAGCAAAGATCACAGGGAGAGCAGAGGAGATGGGTTAAGGCAATTCTGTCTCTTGTCCTGTAGCTGACTTGGAATTTACTACTTAAAAAGCTTTCAAGTGCTGTTAGGGCAGGCAACTATACTTTGCCCTATTCCCAAGACAGTTTTTAATGGCTGTTTCTCGTTACAGAGAAAAAGCTTCTTCTGAGTTGGTCATGTTCCAGTGCAACAAGTAACGGCACTTACCAGGAACTTATACTGCAATCTTTTGATGCTCAGAGAAGATCCACTAGAACTGGCAAGCCTTTGTGGCAGCTTGCTGGTGTTGCTTAGATGAATGACTCATTTCTGAAATAGTCAAGTGGGCAAAAAAAAAAAAAAAAAAAAAGCAAGCTGCTTGTGTACAAGCCCATGGTTGAGTATCTGTATCAGAGAGGCCTTAGAAACCTGAGAGGAGCAATGACACTGTAAATACCTGACATTTGCTGAGCTTTACAGGGAAAGTTATCTGCCTCTGGAAGGAAAAAAACTACTCGCAGAGCTACCCAGCTACGGGACTGGAGCAAAGGGATTTTTTTTTTTTTTTTTGAGTTGGTGCAACCTTTAAGACATTTAAAAATCTTGCCAACCTAGAAATGGTTTAAAAAATCCCACCCGTTCTGTTGGATGCAGTAAGTTGACCTCAACAGTACGGTACTCCTGCCCTGGCCTGAAGGAGAGGATGGGTCACAGCAAGACTGGGCTAATCTCTCCTGAGTTTGAATGTCCAAGAGAGAAACATGCATGTTAATACTCAATTATTGACTTCAGTCAGTGCAGAAGCACAGCAGTCTTTGAGGGAACAGTTTAATCCATGACACCTGTTTTGAGATAGAAGAGCCCAAGAGCTGGGCTGGACTTGTGAGACCCTGGGCACTGAGACACGTGTTCAGGGATGAAAAAGATTTTGCCACTAGGACAGCAAGTGCACAGATGTGTATATATAAAAGAAAAGCAAGGATCCAACAAGCTGTGTTCCCCACCTCTCCCTGCCCCCAGCCAATGCAGTAGATGCTGAAAGATGAAGCTGCTGTAGATGTGAAGTTTGAGTTTCATAGCGTGACAGGAGAGACGCTGAATCCCCCTTTCCCTCTCTGTCGACACTGGTGCTGTCACGTAAAGGGGGAATTCCAGAAAGTAGAAATTCAGAGATTGCAGCTCTACAGCTGTCTCTCCTCATGTCATCTTCGGTCTTGTTACTGCTGAAGGTAGACTACCCCGCGCTAGAGCCACCTTAGCCGCTACGTGGAAGGGAGTTATCTGCCTCGCACTGATTATCTTGTCATAAGACAAAGGGGCTACAAAGTAGGTGCATGCGAAGTGTCAACAGGAGCTCCGCAGGGAGCTGAGACCTTGGAAAGCCTGGGGAGAAAATGCTGCAGTAATAATGTATGAGGCATATAAGCTATGCCTTGTTTAAAAACGATGCATGGGTCCCTGAGGAGTGGAGTAAACGGGGCAAAGGGAAGGTTTGGGCCAAGTTGTAGCATTGCTTTATCTGTCTCCTTCAAAAATGCTAACGGGTCTAAAGAAGTCGGTCCCTTTGGGAATACCTTAAAGAAATTTAAAAATTCTACAGTTATCTATGATTACCAGTTCCTTTGGCTATTCAAAGCAAAGCTTAAGATTTACAATAGTAAATCAACTCTGTTATTTGAAAAATAAGTTAAAAACCAGCTGTATTGTGTAGGGCTGGTGGGGGGGAGATATCTCTCTATCACATTTGGTGACCTGTATTAACACAATGTAAATGACACTCAAAATTCATCCAACTGGAGACTTCATCGATATCTCACCCAAAAGCCCCAAATCCTTTGGGCCAGTCTAGATCCCGTTTACCCTTGTGAAAAATAATCCCATGCAAATCAATTTACTTTCATGAGTAGACTAAACAGGATTTGTCTGTAATTAGCATGAAGTGGAACAGATTGCAGGCATGCTTATCTTCTAATATGGAGGTGCAGCCAGCGGAGGTTGGACACTGTGCCACTTCGTCTGTGGAGCAGGGCTGCAGGACCGGGGGCTACCAGGAAGCTGTGGCTGAAGGGAGGACCTTGGCCCCTTGTCATCGTTCTCTAGTAAATGCTGTGAAAACAAGCAAACCTCAAAGTAAGTTTGCCAGATCAAAACAGTGCAAGATAAAACCTCATGTGGGATTAAAGTCCTTCCATTCTATTTTTCCTCATCACAGAACTGAATTCAGAGATTAATGCCGTCTCAGTTGTTCTTAGTTGTGTTGCATTTTTTCAGATTAAAGCCAGTGGTACTTCTGGCTAAAATTGTAGAGCACATTTCATCTTTAATTTATTAGTTCTAATACATTATTATTTAATATTTGATCTCCCAATTGGCTTTAAGTAGCTTCTTTCTAATACTTGAATCCCCCAAGTAGTAACAGTTTACTTACTGGATTATTCTTCATTTGTGTCTCTTATGCTGTCAAGATGAGGAAAACTTTACTTCATCGTTTGTGACAACAGGCCCTCTTTCAAAGTTTTCTTTAGATGGGCCTGTTCTTCTGCCTGTTGGGTAAGATGTTAAGTGGTGATGGTATGATGATACATGTGTGGGGCAAGTGGGTCATTTTTAACACACTGGTGTACATCAGCTCTGGATGATGCCCCCAGATGCGTTTGGATGGGTCTCTTTGCCTGCAGTGAAACTCATTTGTGTCCATAGGATCTGAGAAGACACGTGGGCACTTTGTGGCCATAGCTCACATGGGAGTGCAGTCTTTGTCCTTAAGTTGGCTTCCTGATGGTGTGTGTTGCATCTGAAATAGATTTGGTTATATTCCCTCAGAATTAATGTTTGTTTTCCGTTGTAGGTTAGATTGGTTCTTCTGTTTCGTTAAGCATCTCTCAGTTTCATGCTTGCTTTGGCAGGGTGATAACCCCCATGTACAGGGAGGAATTTCCCTCTCATCTGATACAGGTTGGAGGTGTGTTGTGGCCCTTTACACTGGAGATGTAGAAATGCTTTATTAATCTTTATTTTTTTTTATATTTATAATGCTTTAATCAAGCCTCCTACGTGATGGATTCCAGCACCTACTTTGATAAGGCCAATGTTTGCAAAAAGTAAATCCTGTGTCTTTGAATATACTGTGTTCTTGTCCACATGACTCAAACCTGCCTAAGCCAAGTTAGGATAAAAAATACGAGAGGTCAGTAGAACAGCATTAAATTTACTAATGCAAAACTAACAGGCAAAGCTGGCCTTTACAAAGGTTAGTTTTTGCTAGCAAATGCACAGGGAGTAGATGGATAATGATAGCATTTTTATGGCGCTTTTCACTTCCAATGTTTGGTGAAAACTATAGTTCTAGTATTTAACTTGGGACATAGAAAGCCTTGGACCTTCTCTTATTCTACGTGAAATTAGAAGCAAAATAAAATTGAATTTAGCAGGAGTTAAATTTGTTCAGGGATGAGTAAACTTGTTTTTTCCATTTCTGATTTGGGAGCTGTTAGCTCTAAAGCTGGGGGTTTAAGCAAACAAACAAAAATGGAATGGCAATATTGTGAGATTTATTTGCACAGTATATGCAGTGAGCTGTTAGCCGAGTTGGTTGAAGAAAATAAAATTGGATACGTTTGATATATTGATAAAAATAAATAAAAATGATCTGTTTGATAAATTGAGCACTGGTATTTACATTTACTGTGTGCATGTAAATAGGGGTCTGACAGTATATAACCTGCGCAGGGTTCCCTGTGGGGCGTGAGTCCACCTCGTCCTAACTGATGAAATAAGCTCTTGATAACCTCTGATAGAGTAAGAAAAAAATCTAATTGATTGGATGTGATAGCAAGCGTTTTGGGGCAGATTTGTCACTGAGGCAGGAAATGACCCAGCACTTAATATCCGGGTTTGACCTTGGGATTGGTTGTTTTTTCAGTTCTAGTAATAATGAGCACTTAATATTCGCAGCTAAACCTGCAAACAACAGAAAGGAAATTACAGGCAGGTTTCAAATTCATGTGCAGAAATGAGCAAAACAGAAATTTTTCATGCTTTGTACTGGATAACATAAATATTTTATTTAGCTTTAAGGAATAACCTTTGAAGTGAAAAGTGACAGCTAACTGAAAAATGGCCTGGAGCATGGAATTGAAAGGCTTCTACCTACGGTAGATTTTTAGGGATTTTTTTTTTTTTTTTTTTTTTTTTTAAGGGGGGGCCTCTTAAAGTGCTGTTTCTAGACACAGCCAGAGGTAGTTGCAAGTCTCCTTGTTGATGCATGTTTTTTTTTTTTTTTTTTTTTTTGGGTTTTTTTTTTTTTTTTTTTTTTTTTTTTAAAGTGGGGTCACTTCATAGAGTTTTCCACATGAAAACCCTCCCGGTTATATCAGCAGCTCCCGAATATATGTGGGTATGGATACCACGTTGTGAGTATCACCTGCCGACAGTGTGGCCATCGGCTCCTTCCTGCGGTCGGGAACTGCCCCGTGCCAGCTGCGCCCTTCCCTCCCAACACCCCAAAGCACTCAGCTGAAGCTTTTTGGGCTCGGGGCGACCGCCATCTCCTGCTTAGATTATTCCCTGGGTGTGACAAAAGCAATTTGAAGAGTCTGGTGCAACAATGGAGCTGTCCAAAATGAATGCAGGAGCGTGGCCTGCGGGCGAGGGAAGGCCAGATGCCCCCCTTCTGGGCATGGAAACGGAGGAGCCTGTCCTGAGGGGTGTTTCAGGCATCCGTTTCCCAGCTCTCTTGTTTTTTTACAGCTTCTTGTTGATAGTCGGTGGCACTGATCTGCCACAGAGAGCTGTCGGAGGAGGAGATGGCGGCCCTGCCGAGGGTGAGCAGATGCTGCGGGGGTGCGGGCTGTGGACCCCGGCCAGAGCTGTGGAGGAGCCAGCGTGGCGGAGCGGTGGCTGTGAAGCCAGTTGGCGTGTGACTGCGTCTAAAGAATCAGAATCGTAGAACTGTCTAGGTTGGAAGGGATCATCGAGTCCAACCATCAACCTAACACTGACAAAACCATCACTAAACCATGTTGCTAAGCACCACATCTACGTGTCTTAAATACCTCCAGGGATGGCGATTCCACCACTTCCCTGGGCAGCCTGTTCCAATGCTTGACAGCCCTTTCAGTGTAGAAATTTTTCCTAATATCCAATCTAAACCTCCCCTGGTGCAACTTGAGGCCATTTCCTCTTGTCCCATTGCTTGTTACTTGAGAGAAGAGACCGACCCCCACCTGGCTATAGCCTCCTTTCAAGGAGTTGAAGAGAGCGATAAGGTCTCCCCTCAGCCTCCTTTTCTCCAGGCTAGATCAACCCCAGTTCCCTCAGCTGCTCCTCGTAACACTTGTGCTCTAGACCCTTCACCAGCTTCTCTGGAGTTGCTCCAGAAAGAAAGGGGAGAGGAAGGAAGCCAGCGCTTCTGTCCCAGCCATCGGGTGGGAAGAGCAGCCAGTGGGTAAGACTGGACAATCCAGAGGATTGCTTGAAAACGTGGGTGGCTTTTGGCAGTGGTCACTGGCTGGTGTGTGGAGCGGTTTTCAGGCAGGTGGCCCCTTGCGATGAATGTTGCCTTCTGAGGGGCACTGGGTGCTGCTTGCACCCCCAGGGACAGCCTGCCCGCATCCCTGCCCACATCCCTGCCTGCATCAGCTAAATGTAAACATCAGCAAAAACAGCAGCCATGCTGGGCACCTCCCTTGTCTTAGGTATTAGCAATCTACGCTTTTATGCCAATTATTGATGTGTCTTCTCTGCCATACAGACCTCAGGGCTGTTGCACTCATCAGCGGCTGACTGACAGGCCTGCTGTAACATTTGATCCGTGGATCAAGAAATCTTGCTTGGTTTGGCATATCTGACAGGTCTAGATTAATTTTATAATTGTTACTGCAGGGTTCAAAACTTGTTCTTCTTTTAATTGTATTGAGACGGATGTAAACTTCATTAAGACAGCTGTAAAAGTGTAGCTAAGGCTAGCACAGCTCTGGCTTAGCACAGGGATGGATTTATTTACCCATGTCTCTGTGTCTGTTCACAGTGCTTGCCAAATTTGTGTTGTGTTTTGCCCAAATCCAAAACTGAAGAGCAAAAGAGAAAATGTATGCTTCCACTGTTTCCTCTTGCCGTGTTTCTTGTAGTGCACAGACATGACCACCACAGTTTGCTCTTGCAGCCGGTGACCAAAAGGCGGTTTGCGTGAGAGCGGAGAGGAGAGGTCGGAGGGGCTGGGGCTGGGGGAGCCAGCGCCCTGGGTCCATAAGCATCCATCGTCAGGGGACCACGTATGGCTGCGCAGGCAGAGCTCAGCGTGTCGGGGTTCCATCCGTAACGAATTTTCCCATCCAGGTTTATAAACCCTTGGAACGGGGTTTAAAAATGGAATTTCTAAACAGCCCCGGCGCTGTATGAACGGCGGCTCTGTTATAATAAGAAACTAGCAGACAACTGCTCCTTCTGCTGTTGTGTGCCTCTCTGCATGGGGCTGCCCTCGCAGCAGGACCATGTGTCTGTGCAGGCTATAATGAGACGGAGCTCTGGCTGGTTTTGTTTATGAGTGAAGGGCAGGGCTTGGAAAAAAAAAAAAAAAAGGCCACTTGCTAGGAGTAAGTAAAGCTTCGTTGTTTGACCAGAGAGGGAGATTAAGGCATAAATTCACCCTGCTTTTTTTTGTTTTAAGTTTTAATTAAAAAGAGGAAGGTCTGGCCTTTCTGTGCCAAGACAGCCTTTCAAATTAATTTAAAAGGCATTAGTGAGTTCTGCTGAGGTCTACAAGTAGGTGACTCTTCTGTCACCACTGCTACTCATTCGTTTCCCAAGAAGCAAGAAAACTAAACTGATAAAAACCATGCCATCTGATATAACTTTGAAACCTAGAATTGAACAGAACATTTATTGGACAAGCCAAAAAAACCCAAGAAGTCTTGTTATAACCACAAGATAAACAGCGATTTGGAATGTGTGTAGGGGCTGTGTGAAGAGTCAGAGGGATAGGAGAGTTGCAACTCAAGCTGGGTTTCCCAGAAGTGGTCTCAAGTGGTCACCCAGAAGTTACTCTAAAGAAGTGGAAGACCAGCAATGCAATTCTGGCCTTGATTTCTGTCTCATTTTTAAAAAGCCAATCTAGCTGAAGTGAATAAAGCGATTTCTATGCCATGGGAGTAGCTCCCAGATCTCTCTTTCTTCCCAGCAGCAGGATAAAGAGTCATTTTACAAAGACCTTTTCCCTAATAAATAGCGAAGCAATCTCATAAAGAAGGTAATGTGCTTTTTAGGCTCAGTAACCATATTGAATTAAATGTTATGCACACTGTAATTACATTTGCCTGTCAGTTGTATTAATGTGAATTTCCTTGATTAATTTTTCAAGTTAGTTGGTATTAAGTAGGTAGGAAGTTTAAGATCCCCCTAGACCTTCTCTGTCAGCCTGGCTCAGGAGAGGGCGGGTGAAGCTCAGCACAATCAGTGTTATTTCATTAACTAGACCACTTTAGTAAGCACTTGCCCTTTCCAGTCATTTGCAGGTACCCCATACAATACGCTTCAGTGTGAATCCCTGAGCTGCAAGGAGCGGTCCCATCAGGTGTGGGGCGCAGGGCTCAGAGCAGTGTGAATGCCCAAAGCCATGTGTGTTGTAGAGTTTTTGCAGCCTGATGCTGGGGTGAGTGTGTGGGGTGCAGCTTTGGCCACGCTGCCTGTGCCGTGTCCAGAGCCACACAGTGAACACGTGAGTTCAGTCATCTCCCTGAAATTGTGTGGAGTGTGTGATTCCCAAGGACACGGAGCAGCAGTTTGAGAGCAGAGGGGTAAAACAAGATTTACTGAGGCGAGGGAACACCCTGCTCACTGCCTAGTTTAAAGCTGATCTCTCCCAGTTATCATCCTAAAGATCAGATCACTGCCTTTACCAAAAGCTTTCAATTCATTGTGCTGTGCAGGCTCAGTTTACCTTTTGAGGAATTGAATTCTGGTCTCTGCCACGTGGAGAGTGTTCATTCCTCAGACAGATACCTGGATAGCTGGGTACTGTACCCAGAGATCTCACAACATGCAGCACAGACTGCTTTGAAACAAACCAGTGGATGCTGATACGTAAGTCTGACCTTCTCTGAATTAATAAAATACTTGAAGCTATTTTAGAGAGGAAGCTGGAGTCATTTGCACGGTGGGGGGCTGTGCATTACAGCTGTGCTTCTTTTTGCTCGGTGTCTGCAAACTTTATATTAAGTCTCTGTTCCCGATTCATCTCTCAAACATCTGTGTTAACTCATGGGGCTCGGGGAGTCCTGGTGTAAGTGTGAAGTAGGAATGAACTGGAACAAGCTCACTTAAATAGGGACCCTTCTTCTTGTGTAAATCAGTCTGGATTATAGTGATCCAAATAAACAATCATTGGGATGCATACATCCTGCAGCACTCTGTTTCTATTACACAGCTCTTGGGAGATGAAAAAAGTCTGTTTAGTATCTACTCAGAGGGAAGAAATGGGAGCAGGGCTGTGGAAAAATTTTTAGAGACTGGGAGTCTGTTTCATGTTACAATGGCTTGCCAAATTTGATACAAAATTTCTTAAATGTTGGTGCCGGTACACAGCTGATTAGCAGTTACAACTGTAAAGCCATGGGTTGCACTGTAATTTCATTTCCAATGCACGTAGCTTTTGTTCTTTTGTCCTGTTTTTAAAGAGCACTATTTTAAAGCAGTTTGGAAAAACAGATAAAGCCAAATGCACCGGATCAAGTGAAAAGAGATTTGGGAACAATTTGAAGCACTGTGTAGCAAGGTCCAACATATACAAGCTTATTGCCTTAGGAAGGCTTTTTTTACTCTCACCTTCTGGTTCCCCTTCTGGTTTTAGTAGGCTATGGAGCGTATACTGTAGCAAACCATGTGCTACCAGCAAAGTTCAAAGTACCCTGCTGGGCTGCAAGGCAATATGGAAAGGAAAGGGGTTCTCTGAGCTTTGCTTTCTTCTTGCACTTCTGAGTAGTTGGCACATTTTCCAATATTTAGTTTGTTCTTATTCAAAACAAAACAAAAGAAACCCCCAACTACCAGTACTTGGAAGATAAAAAATCACCACCAGTCAGGCTCTTGTCTTCCCTCAGCTTTTAGAGCAAGTGAGAGGAATCCACTGCTTCAGCTGCATTTCAATTTCAGGCCCCTCCTCGCTGGCCTGAGTCCTTGCCACGCTGTACACTGGCTGTTCCTTTGGTTGTCAGCAAGTGCTTCTCTTTCCCTGTGACCAGTGGCTCATCAATTAAGAGCAAGTGAGACCCTGGCCTGATTAAATAATACTGTGAATGTTGCTATGAGGTCGGTGGAGCCACTTACGTACCTGGAGTTGAAGATTACAGAGAATGAGCATGGGCAGGGAAACCTGAATCATTGCACTTAGTTGTTGTATGCTCCAGGGTACAAGAAATAAATATTAGCTGACCCCTCATTTCTTTGTTGTTTGTCAACTTGTTTGTTGTTGACCTGAAGCAAATGAGGCAGTTTGCTTTGTCTTTCTGCAGAAGTCTTTTCTTCTGTAAAATGGGAGTGTTCGTAAATGCTGCATGAGTCCTGTGGGACAAATTAATTCATTATTGCCTGAACATTGACCAAACTTGTGTTTTCTTGGTTCAGTCATGTTGGTGCTGTACAATGTGAGCAAAAGTTTTAGTAACCACAGTGTTGAATGTGGTGGTGAGGAGGACCATGAGCTAAGCCAGCAGATGCAAAGAAAGCCCAGATAATCAGGGAAGCAGTTGTGTATTTAAAGTTACAGCATTCACATTTCTCTTCTGTGGATCGGCTTCTGCCTTTTCTCTCTAGGGCAGGAAAGAAGTTGGCGCTGTTCCACTTTGAAGGGGAAGAAACAGTTTTGTGGGGAAATCCACTTGCCCTAGGGCTCTAATGTTGAGTTGAACATATTTTGAAATACTTGTGATTTAGATCATAATGAATAATACTAACGTTTCAAGTTAAAGCTTCTTTTAACGCTTTAAGGAGGTAGGGGTATTGGTATGCGTTGCAGGTCGTGTTTGGCAGCCTTTACAGATATTTTGGGTGTTCCCAGGGTGCCTCAATGCTCCTTGGTGAGGAGTGGAGAACAGGCTGGGATGGCTGCAAGGAGCTGAAGCCTCTGGCACTGCCGCAGCAGTCACACAGGAGCGGGGCAGGGACTGCAGCAGCGTGCCCTGAAAGACCCCTGGGTTTTCTGTAGGCCTTGTCTGGAGGGCACTTGATAACCTTCTCCAGATCAGACCCAGACCATACCTCTTCTGCTCACTTCATGCGAATAAAGGCTGTTAGAACAGGCCCACTGTAGGAAAACCTGAGTTATTCAGGCAGCAATGTGCCTTAGGAAAAGAGCTGCAGCATTTTCTTGGGGAAAGTCTGATTCATCACTTGTCTGCATGCCTGGACAAGAAAAGGGTCATATTTCTGCTAGACACCAAAGCTGGGGGGGGAGGGTGTTTCTGACTTGATTTATCAACTAGTAGAGATGAATTAGAACCCTCGGGGGAGGGAAAACTTCACAGAAACCGAAATATTTTTACATTGCAGATGATTGTGGCCTCCAGACTTTTTCTTGTATGGCATTTATGCAAGCACACATTCCAAAACAAAATTAAACAAACAGTCCCTTGAAGACTCCTAATTAGCCACTTTGCTCAATACTCAATTAGAATAACCATGTAGGTAAAATATGACTGCAGTGCAGAGAATTTCATTTGAAGTTGCAGTCCGTAAGTAATGTTTAGGAACAAGTAATAGAGTTCATCAATGAATGCATTTTGCTCGGAGCAAATTCAGCACTGCAAATGATTGGTAGGAGGGGAGGGTGAGATGCTATAAACCTGATGAAGTCTTGTAATTTAAAGCAGAGGCCTAGAGTTCAGAAGATTTGGAAATATCGTGTGTCTGCCAGAAACCTTGATGTGACCTCAGGCAAGTCACTTCACCTTTCTGTGCCTTATCTGAATAAATATCTCTGTTTCCTATCTGTAAAATGAAGATAATGCCTCATACGTGTTCTGAAAGTTGAGTGTTAAAAGTACACAGAAATCATCAGATAGGAAGTCCTCCAGAAGAACAAATGCTGAGTTGTATACGTTCGTATAGCACTCAATAGCTACTTTTTTTTTCTTAGGCCATTTGCAAATACATACTCTATTGAGACTTACTTGGCTTATCCTCCTTATGAAGGGTATAGACCTGAACAAGACGTTTGGATTCAAACCCTCTGAATACTTGAGGGACAAAGGGCAGATGGTTTCTCTATCCAAGCTTAGATCTACGGTGGAATTTTGGATGTAGCTGTTAGCTGCACAGTGAGTAAAACTTTGCTTTGGAGCCTGACACCAGAGCCCAGATAGGATGTGGGATTTTGTGGCTAGACCGTGTTTGTGGGGAAATCCACTTGCCCTAGGGCTCTAATGTTGAGTTGAACATATTTTGAAATACTTGTGATTTAGATCATAATGAATAATACTAACGTTTCAAGTTAAAGCTTCTTTTAACGCTTTAAGGAGGTAGGGGTATTGGTATGCGTTGCAGGTCGTGTTTGGCAGCCTTTACAGATATTTTGGGTGTTCCCAGGGTGCCTCAATGCTCCTTGGTGAGGAGTGGAGAACAGGCTGGGATGGCTGCAAGGAGCTGAAGCCTCTGGCACTGCCGCAGCAGTCACACAGGAGCGGGGCAGGGACTGCAGCAGCGTGCCCTGAAAGACCCCTGGGTTTTCTGTAGGCCTTGTCTGGAGGGCACTTGATAACCTTCTCCAGATCAGACCCAGACCATACCTCTTCTGCTCACTTCATGCGAATAAAGGCTGTTAGAACAGGCCCACTGTAGGAAAACCTGAGTTATTCAGGCAGCAATGTGCCTTAGGAAAAGAGCTGCAGCATTTTCTTGGGGAAAGTCTGATTCATCACTTGTCTGCATGCCTGGACAAGAAAAGGGTCATATTTCTGCTAGACACCAAAGCTGGGGGGGGAGGGTGTTTCTGACTTGATTTATCAACTAGTAGAGATGAATTAGAACCCTCGGGGGAGGGAAAACTTCACAGAAACCGAAATATTTTTACATTGCAGATGATTGTGGCCTCCAGACTTTTTCTTGTATGGCATTTATGCAAGCACACATTCCAAAACAAAATTAAACAAACAGTCCCTTGAAGACTCCTAATTAGCCACTTTGCTCAATACTCAATTAGAATAACCATGTAGGTAAAATATGACTGCAGTGCAGAGAATTTCATTTGAAGTTGCAGTCCGTAAGTAATGTTTAGGAACAAGTAATAGAGTTCATCAATGAATGCATTTTGCTCGGAGCAAATTCAGCACTGCAAATGATTGGTAGGAGGGGAGGGTGAGATGCTATAAACCTGATGAAGTCTTGTAATTTAAAGCAGAGGCCTAGAGTTCAGAAGATTTGGAAATATCGTGTGTCTGCCAGAAACCTTGATGTGACCTCAGGCAAGTCACTTCACCTTTCTGTGCCTTATCTGAATAAATATCTCTGTTTCCTATCTGTAAAATGAAGATAATGCCTCATACGTGTTCTGAAAGTTGAGTGTTAAAAGTACACAGAAATCATCAGATAGGAAGTCCTCCAGAAGAACAAATGCTGAGTTGTATACGTTCGTATAGCACTCAATAGCTACTTTTTTTTTCTTAGGCCATTTGCAAATACATACTCTATTGAGACTTACTTGGCTTATCCTCCTTATGAAGGGTATAGACCTGAACAAGACGTTTGGATTCAAACCCTCTGAATACTTGAGGGACAAAGGGCAGATGGTTTCTCTATCCAAGCTTAGATCTACGGTGGAATTTTGGATGTAGCTGTTAGCTGCACAGTGAGTAAAACTTTGCTTTGGAGCCTGACACCAGAGCCCAGATAGGATGTGGGATTTTGTGGCTAGACCGTGTTTCTATCAAAGCATGATAACTATCAAAGCATGATAACTATCAAAGCATGATAACAAGCATTAAACGAATTCCACTACTTAGAAATTACCATCTCTGCATGTCTTGTTTAGTTTTGTTTCCACTGAAGGGCACAACTCTCACAAATAGTAAATTATATACTTTATATTTATACCATCTGTACTGTGCTAATAGCTAGTGGTTTTAGCTGACTATTCTGGTTTTCGTAGTACAGAGAAAATTGCCTGGAAGTGGTAACACCGTGGCTTTGTCTTCTCCCCATCCCACATCTCCATGCCCTCTTATGGTCACGTTAAAGGGTCTGCTATATGCTCACTCACGCTTTGCTAACTGGTAGGAAAATTTAAGACCTTACTGAGGGACGCTTTCTCAGAAAGACATTTTGTCAAGAGATAATCATACTCTGAAATGTTATGTCCCTGGTGAGGTGAAGTGCAGAACATTCAAGAAAAGATTAGAGAGGAAAGCCTGAACACTTTTGGAAAAAGGCAGGCAAACTTTGATGCGCTTTTAATGATGGGTGTTAAAGTCATGGCTTAGCTTTGGTATTAAAGTATTAATACCATAGTATTAAAAGAGCTATCATCATTTAAAGAAGTGCTTTGCCTAAACCCAAAATGTGATGTATTGATTTATTAAAACCCTAAAGGGAAATTTTAAAAGATTTAACTTTTCCAAGGTTGCATGCGCAAGATTTGGGAAACTGAGTCGCTTCATAGTTTCCTGGGATTGGAACAACCGAAAAAAAAAAAAACAGTCATGAAGTTATGTGAAAATGTAGCCCTTTAGCCATTTTTTATGGTAGACAGAAAAGGAGGGGTCACAGTTGGTAGCTGTTTGAAATAAAACTATTTAAATATTTCGTACTTTTCCTACGTCTATTTGTAAAATTCAAATCAGGTATTCTACCTGCAGGGACCTTCAAACAGGTCATTAAAAACAACCCAGCAGTTATGAATCAATTTATTCTAAATTTTAATTTAAAATTGCACTTGCATGATTTTCCAAAAGGGTTCGAGCCTTTGTAAAACTTGCTTCAATCATTTTTATTTTTATTTTTCAAAAGAAGTCAGGTGATATATCTTTACTTATCTTCCTGATTAGATCTCTCCATACTGGAGAGAATTATCATTTCCTTCCCAACCTTCCCTTGTCTTTTGAAAATACCAATAGGTAATTTTACCAACTTAGATAAGGAATTCCATTATAACTGGGAAGCCAATTATTTGTCAAGACGTTGTTGCAATATTATTAGAAAACTGGATACTTAAGCAGCAGGTAATTTTTTTTTTATTTTGTATTTCCTGCCTAACTATCATGCACTCTGTTTTGATTAGATCCTAATGATACCAAGAACATTTTAAACAAATACTCAGCCCGTGCAAATGAAAAACATTTTGCTTCTTCAGTTGCACTTGTGCGGCAATGGTAATTAATACATCTTGGGATATTCAAACTATATCTGATTAAATCACAGTGCACCAAAGAGGGCTTTATAAATAATTCTTCCATGAATCGTGCTGAGAGATCTGGGAGAAAAAAGGAAATGTGTTAAACAGAATCATTGTGTTTGTGGTAGACACTGTTGCTTGTACGAACAGTGGTGTTGCACCTATGGATTCCCTTGCCCATAACCAAACTTGTGCCCTGGATCAACCACAGTGAATGGGACCAACTTGATTTTTCATCATTTTTATGGTGATAGAAGGCTTTGCAGCCGGGGACCTGGCAGAATGGCTGATTCCTGTCAAACAGTAACTCCATTAGTTGCTTCACCCTGCAGTGATGTACCTTGTCCTGGTGGAGGACAACCACTCCAGAAAAGCAGTCCCAACACCAAAGCACGTGCAGTCTAAGCCATCTCTCCCCAGTGTGACCCTCACTAGTTGGTACTAGTCCTGCTCTGGTACAAGTTTGTTTTACAACAGTCAGGATAAAGGATATGCCAAGGAGTAGTATCTGCTTGGAATGAGCTACCTCGATGAGTTGTCCCTTGTGGACCATCTCCAGGCTTACACAAAAGTAGCCTCCAGGATTAAAGAACCTTAAATGCACTACTTAATTAATAGCATTGCCAATGCCTTGCCTCAGTGATGTAATATTTGCAAGCCAGAGAGAGAAGTTTGTTTTGGTTTTGAATTAAACATGTTTTAACTTCACCAGCGCCCTTTCTGAAGGCTGAGATTAAGGTCCCCATCAAGGAAGGGATACATTTTTCAAGGAGCACCGCCAACCTAACAACAGAAAAAAAAATAGAGTCCTTGTGTTATTTTGCATGAGATCTGTTTTTCTCTGTTCCTTTTTCTAGAATTTGTTGTAACTACATGAATTTAGAGGAGAGAGATCACTGTTTTTCAAATGATTTATTTCACGTTTTTCAGCCAACTTCACTCCCCTGTGTCGTCAGCTTCCCCTTGTTGTTTGCATGGCTCTTTCCTATAGCTACAGGAAGCAGGTTCATAAAAATAGGAAAATGTGATGTTAAAACAGCAAAAAAAATTGGATAGCTAATGGGCAGGGAACACTAGTTAGATTTGAAGATTTCCACTGTCTCTGTGTAAAAGTCGTCCTCTGTTGCTCTCTGTACTGGTTCTTGACTGGATGGTAAGCAGGTGCTAGCCTTGAACGCCGTGCCATTTGCAAAACCTCATTTTCTCTGTGTGTGTGTTTGGGCATGTCAGCAGGCCTTTGAAGATTTATTAATAACAGATTATACTCTTTTTAAGAGGTGTTGTCTATTCCTGGCTTAGATGAGGGAGTGGCCCATTTACCTGTGCAACCACCCATATCTAACTGTCTAAACCAAATCACTCCTAACTCCTTTTATAACATAATCACCAAAAACTGGCACAGCATCCCCCCTCGGTGGAAGGTTGTGGAGAAGAGCATCCATCACACTCCTTGGGTGTCTCAGTGGTCTCCGTCTCAGGTTGGACGCGAGCTGATGCTTGCAGCCGGGTAGGACCCACAAACCTGCCTGTTGGGTGCTGCCTGCAGAGCTGAACCTCAGCTGTGTGAAAAAGCTTTTGGGTTGGAGACATGGGAGGCAATGTCCTGGTGTTTTGGCTTTGCTAGACTTTTCTACCTGCTTGTCTGGAGCACCAGAAGGAATGCCTTGTGTTTGTGCTTTTTTCCCCCCGCCTTTGAAAACTGGAATGCATTTTGTAAGGGCAAAGAGTTTCAGTAAGTCAACATGAGTTGCACTAGAAGATCTCCCAGTAGACTGGGAAGGGAAGAGACTTGATTCAATTTTAGGAGATTCAGTTTAGATGTGATTTGCTAATTTATTGTTCGAGTTAACCACGTAGGATCAGTACTCCTGAATACTCGCCCTTCACGAAAAGCAGAGGGAAAAGGAGAAACAGTAAAAAGAAGCAGTGCTGAAACACGAAGGAAGTACTGGGGAACCAGCCCCCATTTTGCTCTGCCCAAGCTGTACCTTCCCAGTGCTGATGCCTGTGTTAATGTTTGCCACAGAGCATACAAATCTTGCATGTCTCTGCGGATTTTCTGTGGGAAAATACTTAGGACCTCAGACATTGACAATTTTTTTAATTATAGCCTGTGGCAATCCCAGCTTTACGGAAGGAATTTCACGGGGAGGTTTGGCTGGAACTGGCATTTCTGTCCGTCAGTGTACTTCATTTACATTTTTAAAAATATTTTGATTGTAGTTAAATAACTGGTAATCATGTGCAGGTGGTAGATTTTGAGTATGATCTTCTTTACTTCTGGCAGGGAACAAGAAAGCTATCTTTATGAATAAATACTTCTTTCCTGAACCTAAATGCTGAGATTCCATCTTTGTGGGAAAAAGAGTTTCTTTTCTCAGCCCGTGGTTCAGATCTATGACTTGCCCTTTTTGGGACACACATACTAAATACACCTTTAATCTCACAGAATGCCCAGGTGTTCATTTTCTTCTTTTTCTTTCAGCTCTGGAGCTGTAAGTAATTCTGGACTCATTCCATCCACCTGGTTGAGTGCTTTTTTCTATTCTTGATTTCTATTTTTCTCCTTCTCTTTTCCCCATCTCTCTCGTGTTTCATTTCCTAAGCTTTTCTGCCAGAACAGCTTTTTATTTCAATCACCTCCGGGAATGGAGTGGACATAATGAATTGGGTGTTTTATTCGGGCTCTGTGGGGGAATCAGGTGTGGCAAGAAGCGATATTTGGTATGGCCGGAGCAGGGCTCGGAGCCCGGGCCAGTGGGCACGGGGCAGCGTGGCACAGCCAAGGGCTGGGAACCTGGGACTTCTTTGCAATCGTCTTTGGTCCATAAAACAAGCCCGGGCCCATCACACACCTCCCCTGCAGCCTGGTTGGGGAATATTTTGGGAACAGAAACGTAACTGCAGCGGAGATCTGTACTCTTCCATCCTTGCTAATCAAGATTGCTGATGAAACATTTATTTGTCAGGGTTGGATGTTTAGCTAAATATAGGAATACATTTCTGCAGTGTGAAGATGAACATCAAGGTTCTTGGCACGGGATAATGTCAGTGAAATGCAGATGCAATGAATGTCTCTTGTCAAAGAATTATCCTCCCCATGATCTGAAGAGGTGCTGGATGGGTGTGATGCATTTCTGCTTGTTTGTTTGTTTGTTTGTTCTATCCTAAGTTGTTGCTACTTGTATTACAGTTCCATCCTCAGCCTCAGGCATGGAGCAGGAATCCATAAGAATCCTCAAGCAATGACACACATTTGCAGGAAATGATCTAGTTTCTGGCAGTTGGACAAGAAAAAATCTTGCCCTGCTCTCATTTGTCTAAGCTGCTGTTGAAAAGTTCCGTGAAGTTAATACCACAGCAGGTTTAGGAAGCTCCTGTTCCAGTGTTTCACTACCCTTAATATTGAATTATCTTTCCCTTGGTACCCAACTAAAATGCATTTTGTTGCAATTTTAGATTTTTTTTGTCCAACCACCATTGGACATAGTCATCTTCCACTTTATTTTTTATATTTTAAATTAAATTTTTATTCAGCTTTACTATTTATGTTTTTACCTTGTAATCCGCTGTTATTTTAGACCTCATACATCTAATTCCATTATCCTTTAGTCATTGGTTAAATTTTTTAAATCTCTCTGCCTTTTGTTCCTCTATTCAGGGGCTGGGCTGTTTTAAATTTGTCTGCTGCTGTGTATCAGTCTTAAAATGCATTGTCTGAGCCTGGACACAGGAATGTTGCTGAGGTCTCACAAGGGCTGAATAAACACGGCAATTATCTCCCATTTCTTGTGCATGCCACTCCTCTTCCTAAAAATCAAAATTTTGGGGTTTTTGTAACATCATTACTTTGTTGACTCATGTTTATGTTGTGAGTCGCCATGACCCTCAGATTCTTGTTCCTTGTTTTGCATTTGTGCGTCAGCATTTGCTTCCAAAGTATATTATTTAGTTTGTTAATTAGCTCTCTGAGTGTACTAAGGTCTTTGGATTCAAGAGTAGCTCATATTTTCCCGTGTGAAGGGGTTTTTTTCTCCCCTTTATCCTTGCTCTTTCTTCTGTTGCTATGTGAAAGACAACACACAGAAAACAAAGAAACTGCCAGATATTCAGAAGAAACTGAGAAGCCAAGAATATACAAAATAAACAGGGTGAAAAAAGAGGAAATTATTTTTCTTTTTCAGCTGTGGTAATTTTAACTGCATTCTTAAGAATGCAGTTCTTAAGAATAGCAGTGAAAACAGATATGAAATGTACAATTTTAAAGAAATAAAGGGTAAATTGAGAGAGCACATTCTAAAAAAAAAAAAAGTAAAAACTGAGCCACAACAAGATGGAAGGAACTATGAGATATATTGCTTGATATTTCTAGGGACGATGTTATGATTTAACCAGCTAGAAATGGCCATTGCAGCTTTTGTAAATATGATGGATAGTGGAATAATTCATGGTTGACTTTCATTTTTCAATTCAAATATGTTTGCACATGAATTACCGTTTGTCCTGGGTATATTAAAACATCATCTTACTGGATAAATAGATAGATCAATGCATTCAATGTTAATCATGTCTTCAAATTTATTTTAACTGGGAATCACAAAGCTGAAGCCTCCTAAACATACGCATTTCTCAGTAATTTTGTTTTTTAATTCAGTCAGGAAATTGGGAGTTAAAGTGGATTGGTAATTTCATTTTATTGGGAAGGGAAAAACTGGGGTGGGATGAGCTGATTTCAGTCCAAATGTTTTGAAATTCACCCAATGGATGGCGAGCCCTCAGTCTGGACCGTCTGGTACCAGTGTCGGTGCTATTGGCCAATATGAGCTCTTCAAACATCTTGTAATGCAAATAAATTCCTTTTACTGGGAAAATTTTAGGAAAGAATAGCTCAGGCTTTCGTGCCAAGGTAAACGTTTCACTTCTATCCTAAATTTGTAATGGAAGTGTTTGTGCTGTCGTAGCTGCTGCTCGCAAAGCACTGAACTCTCCTCTCCAAATAGAAACCTCTTCAGGCTGTCAGGTGGGATTGAGCATTTGCGTTTTGGGAGTGTTCATCTTTCTGAGATCCCACCAGAAAGCATCCCACTTTACAGAGCAGAACACACCCAACACCTCTCCGGGGCCCAGCAGAAGGAGAGCAGGAGATCTTGTGGAATCTGGCCTTCTACTTATCAAGTCTTGACTGTTTTCTGCACCCACCTGAGGCAGTGTGCTAAGTCCAGGGATTAGGAAGATGCAAGGGGGATCCACAACCGCTGGCGGGTGGTGGAATCTTCCCTGGACTTGATGGAGTCTTTGATGGAGATGGTGTATGGTGTGAAAGGTTTGCTGGCCTTGGGATGGAGGGGATGGAGCCAGCTGCTGGGTATCTAGCACCTTAGTTCTGTGTCATCAGCCCATCTTTCCCTTTTTATGCTGGTGGCGAAAGGCTACCAAATGAAGCTTGTGTTTTGACCCTTAGCTGCCACTGCTATTCACCCTTTTGTTACCTTTCATCCTTTCTCCTTGCACCAAGGAAAGAATTTATGGGTGCTTATGGGCTGCAACAGCAAGCTTCAGGAAGAGAGGTCATCCAAAGTTTGGAGGGTTGCTAATTAGCTTTTTTCTTCATGAATTAGTGAAAGCTAATTAGCGTCTGTCTTTGCAGAGGTTCTGATGCAAACACAAGAAGAGAGTAGTTAAGTCAGGAATTTTAAAGCACCCTTGTGTTATTAGCAGCCCCAGCAGACGTTAGTCCCCCCCCTCCTTTTCAGTTTTTCAGACTTTCCCATGGTGGGTAAGATTTACCTGTTGCCAGACAATGCTGTTGCAATGCTCTGAAGTCAAATAACGCGTCTAAATCACCAGCCAAGCCAGACACGATAGCAGTTCCCTCTGTTTACATCTTGGAGGCAACTTTGCATCTGGAGGAAGGAGTTTGAGGCTCATTGAGGGCTTTCTTTGAAGGCTGCCCCATCTCCCCCTGCCCTTTCGCCTCCTGGGCTGACCTGGCTGTAAAAGTGTCAGCCTGGCTGGAGAGCCACAACCAGCCAGACATGATGCATAGCTCCTTGGGCTCTCCGTTGTGTGCCGGTGGCTGTCGGGCTCGGGGAAGCTTTTCACTGGGTTGCTGATGCAGAAGAGAGGCATTGCCCTCCCGCTGCCAGACCCCGTGATTGTTTTTGGGGGGATGTGGACAGAAAATGAATTGATTTCCAGATGCTCCTGTTCTGTAGAGCGAGGTTCTGTCGTTGTTCATCAGTGTAAAAGGAAATGAGGATTTATAGCATTACCTGATAAATTTACAGGGGGAAAAAAGATTGCCGGAATTTGAAATTACTCTGTTGGGAGTATTTTTCCATTTTTAATTATAAATTAGTATGCAAATAGTCCAAAGTCACTTTGGCTGCTGTTGTAAACTGCAGCGTGTGGAAAAAACTCCCTACAATAGCTGAAGTGATGAAAGCAGCATGTAGGAAATGCTCGGGAACTGCTAAATGAGGAGGAGGAGAAGGGGAAGAGGGCAGCGGATTGAGCTCGTTCACAACTCGGAGGTCTTACGCCACAGCAGATGTCCTCTGCATTTGATTGTCTGGGCCCTTGGGGGAGTCTGCTGCTCGGCATGGTCGGTGTTTGCTGTGCTGCTGCTGGTCTCCTGGTCTCCCCCGGGGCCTCGTCGTGTGCAGCCGGAGTCCAGGCATGGTTCAGCGGTGAGGACACCGGCATCCTTCGTGGGGGGCGGGCAGAAATATTTCCATTCCCGTGCTGGTTAACCTCCCGGTACCCAACAGGTGATGTGCCATCTGAGGCAGAAAACAACTCTGTGCTGCTCCATGAAGCGGGGGCGCAGTGTGATCTCATGTACTGAGCATTGGTGCCAGGAACTCCCGGTTCAGGATCCCTGTGCATCCTGGCACAGACCTCCAGGGTTGTTATCGCATCTCTGAACTGGGCCTGACTTGACCGAAATCTCCAGAAGTGATCTTGGTTTACCTCAGGGTAGCTGAGATCAGAGTCAGATCTCTATCTGACCTTTTTGTTTAGCACACAAATGTAACAACCCTCCCCTCTCTTCCAGGATTAATTATTGATCACAAAAGCTTTTTTTTTTACTCTCAGAGCATTAATTACTATTACTTTTATATACTGCTCTCCTCCGTCTTGCTCTTGGCTTCTGGACTGTTGCTGTCACAGAGGTTGTCACATCAGGAAGGTGGCTGTCTACAGCTGTCAGTTGAGAGAGAGACCATTTTAATTAATTTTTTTTTTCATTTCAAATTCAAGTCACAGTTTTAGCCATGCTGAGACTGGCTTCTCAGCACGTGATCTTGGAGATGGCTTCTGCTGAGCCCGGTGGGGAGCCCCATCCCTTCTGTGGAGGTCCCTCTTTGTTTCTCTCTCCACTAGTGCTGCATAAGGAGTGGGTATTATCCTTTTGATATCCTTGATATTAAAAATTAGCTTTGAGTCCTCTAACGTACTCCTTACTGCCTGGTATTTGTGGTGTTTGAATTGTACCTATCTATAAAAGGTCTTTTTGTTGGGAACAGCCAATTTTTAATGAGCAAAAAGTTCGGGAGTGTTCACCTAAGCACCAGATGATCAGGAACATCAGCCTTTCAAGTTCCTCTGCTGCTCTGACTGAATATGCATGACAGTCTCTTAGAAACTTCCTTCAGGTTATTTAATTAATTGAATGCTGTAGTTTCATGTTGGACATTTACCAACGGGGAGGAGGATTGGACTGGATTGGATCTGAAATGTTCGGTGTGCCATGCTTAAAGTTTATCACATGTGAGCTGGTAGTTCAGGTGCCATGGAGTGCAGGCAGCAGAAAAGGCCATGTTGGGGACCGTGGGTAGGGTCATTTCGACACTGTACTTGGCTCTGTGCTGCTTGGTGTCCTGTCCACCAGCATTCACCGGGCTGGCTTACAGCTCGGTGCCCCTGGGGCTGGAGCGTCCCAGCTTCTTTTTCACGGGTTTCGCTCACATACTGGGCTGGAGCTAAAAGGGCAGGTGCTGATCTCTGAGCCCAGTGCGAATCTGGCGTGGTGTTCCCTTTGAAGTCAGCGCTGTTTCCTCTACATTTGCATCTGTGCAACTGAGATCCGGATCTGGTACAAGGTGACGGGAACTTTTTTTGCCCTTTTTTGTGGTTTTTGTTACTGGAGTGCCTCTACTTACGGAACACGTTCAGTTTCACTGATACCTAAATCAACACAGATGTTTTCCTGAACAGAAATTTCCATTATGGGCTGAAGTTCACACGATTTCATAAGTCAGATATCTCTGAATCATTCTGAGTTTTTCTGTTTACAAGGGATTCTTGCAAAATCATAAAAAATCCCCAGCCACCCCTCCAAGAGACTTTAATACAGCCACTTTCTAATATGCTCCAGAGCTTCCCCAACCCTTCTCCTCACCCACAGCCTCCCAGATCTTAAAACAAGCTTGAGAGCTCTTGATACCTATTGAAAAAGTTACTGTTAAGAATTTATAGTAAGGGCTTTTATGTCCGTGTGTGCTTTTCCACTCTCTGCCCCGATGAGCTGTCACCGCTCAGCCTGCTGTGCTGGAAGGGGACGAGCATCTGCAGGATGACAGACATTTTGGGGCTGGCACTGTGGATGGTGAGGTGCCACGAAGAGCCTGCTCTGCCCTGGGCTGGCCTGGCTGCTCAGTGGCCGCCTGTTTAGGAAAGCTATTGCTAATAGCTGGTTAAATGGATAAGATCACTTCGGTATCTAATCCCAATAGCCCTATCTTACTGAGACCGGTTTGCAATTATAACGAAACACGTTTCAGTGGAAACGCGGTTAAGCGCGTTAAACCGCTCGGATGTTTTAGTCCCTGAGTGGGAATCCTCTTGGGGTCAGCGTGGAAATTGCCAGCACGTCCTTGCCCCTTGCCCCGCTCCTGGCGCATCCTGGTGCTTAACCTGGAGAGAAAGCCCACAGCTGGGAAGATGCTAGGGAAGGGTGTGCATTTACCCTGATCAAGTGAGGTGGACAGACCCTGCCACGAGGGATGGCCGGCTTGCATCTCTTAAGGCTGGTTTTGACTTTTTCTGTACAGAAACAGCACTGTAATTTCATCCCAAGGAAGCAGAGGCAGGGGTGGGGAAGGCAGGCCTGCTGGTTGTCCCAACGACCTCTCTCTGTTTTAAACAGCTCTCTTGCCCCTGCGGGGACCATATAGCCATTGGCTCTGCATCCCCCTCCACCACCAGCATCGCTTGGCTGGACGGGATGGTTCACAGCTTGGGCAAAACGAGGTGATTAATCACATCAGCTGCCCAAGTCTAGACAGAAGCAGAAGCATTTTAGGCATGTTCTGTTTTGTTTTGATTTGTTGTTTTTTTGTTTTTTTTTCCTGAGGAGTGTAAGATGAGGCTGCATTCTTTGGTATAAAATTATCGCTGGCTCGCTCTGTCCAAGCAGAGCAAGACGTGAATTCCTTCCTGTAGTTAGCTGTGAGAGCCTGGGAGTCACTTTATAAGGCTTGTGGTTTCATGCCCCTTCAGCCCCACGTGGCTTTAGGAAACATGCACCTGACACCATTTTTCAGATTGCTTTGGGGCTTTTTATTAACAGAGCTTTCTGCATGTTCCAGAGGTTTATTCTGTTTTGGGTTTTTTTTTACCTTTCTGTCTTTGTTTAATGCTTGCAAGTCAGATTATAATAGGGAAGACTTAAGAGCACTTCACATCCAGCCTTCCTGAGAAGTAGACGCTTCTGGGCTATAACATCATAAACTGATAGGACGGAAGAAGGGAATCTTAGGCCAAAACGAAGGACACGGAAATAAATGGCAACATTCACCGTCCCAGTATGAAAGCGTGTCATGCCCTTAAACATTTTCAGCTGAGACTTCTGGAGGACATTGTCGAGCTTCAAAATAGACTACAGGATAAGCCCTTGGGAACGTCATTACCAAAATATCTAGAGAATCCAGTGTTTTCATCTACGAACTACTGGTTTCTATTTCTCAAGCGAAGGGGGAATCTCTGGGAGGTCCCCAGCAGTGGATCGGGCTCTGGGGCTGGAGGACAATGGCGCACGTAGGCACTAACCATGGGTTTGAATGCAGGCTGCAGTACTCACATCAGACAGCTCTCAAGAGCTGTTTCAGCAGATGCAGTGAAGGGGAACAGCAGCCGAGCTGGAGGGAGGCAGCACCAGCAGCGGCGGCTCTAAGGCTCCTGAATTTTCCTCCTTTCTTTCTCTCCCCACTGCTGTCCCCTTTCCGCGGGTCTCGGGTGCATAAGTGGCCTTTGTGCTTTTGAAATTATCCCTCTTAATCTTTTCCAGTGCAGATTGCCTTATTTAAAGGGCCTTGGCTTCTTATTTGAAAGGCAAATAAGGACCAAATAATGGAAGGCCTTTTCTTTAAATTAAAAAAACAAAGAAGCTGCGGCTTGTGTGCATGAAAGAAATCACAATGCAGCCTGCCTTGTGCTGTTTATACAACCTGGGTTTAGATCTAAACACTACCCTCGAAGTGTCAGTGACCATAAATGGGGAGGGCTAACGCACAGCTGGTTTATATGGGTAGGTTAAAGCAGAGATCACTGAAGCGAGTCTCATAATCCTGGAAGAAGTGAATGACTAGCAGCTGCTTAAGGCGTTATTCCTATTCATAATGCCCGTGCAAGTGCACTTGAAGTTGGTTACTCTTTTTGGAGACACGAAGCAGAAAACGCATAAACAACAGAGCCAGGAAGAAAATCAGGGAGCTTGTTCCCAGTCTCTTGGTCTAAGTTCAAGTCCGATCGCAGCAAAACTGAGCAAGTTTAAATGTAATTTGTGGAGGGTTCCTGCCCCTCGCACAAAACCGGCATCGGGGGCCACGTGGCAGCGCCGCTCAGTATCTGTCTTCGCAGAGGTCAGGTCAAATTTGTAGGAGACATGAGTACCTGGTCTTGCAGAGACCGAATGCACAATTTGCTGAATACTTCACAGTCTTTAGTATTTTAGTCCTCCCCAGGCAGGAGGAGCTGTGCTGCAGAGGGACTGGAGGCGCGGAGTCCCTGCTGGGCCAGCTTCAGGCACAGGTCACGCTGCTGGCTCAGCAGAGCTTGCTGCTGGCGGCCCCCCGGCTCGGTGTGTGCTCCACAGCCCCTTCCCGGTGAAATCTGGGATGGGAATAGCACTTAGGGAAGGGTCCTGCCTGCCTGGGGGGCACGTTACCACAGGGGGTGTGCAGAGATGTCGCTGGAGCGGGCAGAGCATCTCTGCCTGCTAGTGCTGTTGCAGCATTGCTGCTGTTCTGTACGCTGCAGAAAGGTCAATGCTTTCTTTTAAATCCGCTTTTTTTTTAGTGGGTTTTTTGGTGTTGTTTTTTTTTTTTTTTTAAAAGATCATTAAATACAAGAAAGAGAAAAGCAAATGTGTGTGAACCCTGGGTTAAAAATAAAGGGGAATGATTTAAGGTTGCACTGTACCATAAAAAGCACAGAAGAGTTTGGAATTGCAATGGTTTTGTAGGTGTGGAAATACAGGGGTTTGTGCATGTATGTAGGTAATTTCTCGCATGGATTTGTGCATATCTTTCCTGTTCAGTGTTGGTATTGTTCTTATTGAGAACATACTGTTCATAGGAGAACATCCTATAAATGTCTTTAATCAATCTGTTTCTTTCCCTATAATAAAAACCAAAGTCTTTGCGTTAGCTTTCCTTATATCTAGGTTTCTCACAGAGAAACTGCGCTGAACACAATTTAGCCAAATTAAAAAATAAGCTTTGCTTAAGAATGAGGAACTGATGGAGGGCTTGACTCTTTTCATGCTGGGGGTGATGTAAATCATGAGTAAGTTTATTGGAGCTGATTACATTTTAGTGGTGTAAGAAAACAGTGTATAATGAGATGTGAGTCAGGCCCAGAAAGTCCCATGCAGAGATGCCAAATGGCAGCAAGGGATCATCAGAAAATCCCACAGAGCAACTTGAAAGTTAATTATTAGGGACATTTTCTCTTCTGGAGCGAAGTCTGTTGTTTACTGAAGCAGGTTATGAACCTGCACAAATCCTGCTATGCTTATTTGGCCAAGATCACACCACACCGTGGAAAAAGTGTGCTTGCTTTCTCCCATTTGTTAGTCTTATGTGCTATCCTATTTTATGCCTTGTGTTTCCCCTGTGTTTTCCCATCTGGCAGCTTCCACTCAGTGTATCTTTTCAAATAAGGAAGAGGGTGGAAAAGGAAGGTTTTCCCTGGGGATATGGAGAGGGCAGTGGGAACATCCCCTGAGTCCTTTCTGCTTGCAAGTAGATAAATAGTTCAGTCCATAAGCATCTTCACTGAGCATCTTGAGAGTACATAGTGTATTAGTGCTGCTGCACATGAGAAAAGGCTCCTTGGCTCACATCTTTACATCGGTTCCTACCAAGAGGAGCAGAGTGATACCATCCTATCTGACTTCAGCAATAGCTTCGGCCATCAGCCAGGGGAGGATTTCCCGTTACAGGACGGGGGGGGATGTTTCAGTTGAGCCTTGTTGGTGCTATTTCTAATCCTAAACTGATTAATAAGCAAAATTATACCCCAGGGAGACATTCTGGTATGTTCTGTATAAATTCACACATCCTCATGAGTAAGAAATCATTGTGGTTGAAATTGATCAGAGGAAACTCTTAAAAGGACTGCAGGATGCTTGTGTGATAGAGGTTGTAGACGTCCTTCATCTTGCGTGTGAGCAATGCTAGAAGAGTTGGAAGGACAAAGAAAAGATCATTAAGGGCCAGTGCTATCCCAAGAAGGAAACAGTAAAATCTGGAGGAGAATCAGCGGTGACTGCTGTATGGGAGAGCCTATTTGAGTGTTTCCTGCAGAAGGCTGAACCATTCAGTACCCCCACCCGCTGGGTGTGGGAACGGTCACCGTCACCAGAATAAATGTGTGTTGCCCTGAGGCTGGGAGCTCTGGGTGCAAGGGCATTGCCATGGACATGTTTTGGAACAGGAGAAATAAAAGGTTTCTGCAGGGAAATGATGAACCAGTCCAGAATGGCTCACCAGCTTGTGTGTCTGGAGGGTTTGTGTGAGGGCATACACCCTGGAGGGAAGGGACTAACATGATGCTGAGACTCAAAGTACAGAGAAAAACTGGTGGGGAAGGTGATGCTTGACAGACCAGACCCCCAAATAAGGGGTGAAACAGAGGTGCACAGACCATGGGAGACTGCTGGTGTGAGCTGTGCTCTCTGGTATGCAGTGAGAAGATGACACTCTGCCCCATTTGCTCTCCTCCTCCATGTTTGATGGTCAAAGAAGCACATGCTGTTTCCTCCCTGGCGCTTCTCCGGGGAAAAGGAAGTTTGGGAGTTTTCTCTTCTTGGCGTGATGGTTGACATCCTTTGCGGTCCAGAAGGGACCTCCCTGGACCGTGTGAGCATCTCTGCGCTCCCAGCCAGATGCAAAATTGCACATGGGGCCGTGGCCCGAGGGAGAGCACAGCTCATTCCTTCGGCATGAGGGGCGGGAAGCCCAGTCACCGGGCAAGCCTCTCCTTGGGCTTTGCTCCTTTTTAATGCTAAAAAGCAGGGAGAAGGCTCTTGCAAGCACAATGGTTGTTCTGCCTCTGTCTGTACCGTTTAAATCAGGCCAGAGGAGAGCTGTGGATTGATGGTGTGTTAGGGGAGGATGGATAAATGGGCTGTCACAGGCGGTGGGTGAGAGCAACCCTGCCTGCACATGTTGCCTCCCGAGGGGTGAGGAGGAGCTGGGGGGACGCAGAGGATGGGGATGGGGCAGGAACTGGGCTGTGGGGTACCTGGTCTTGTGCCGGGTAATGGAGGGAAGAGGGACAGCTATTAAAAGATATCATTAATACCTAAAAAAATAAAAAAGTTTAAGTTTTATCAAATCTTTGCTTCGAAGAAAGTGCTAAATATTTGTATTCTGAGAATGCAGTTACCAAGAAAAGCATTCGCGGGGCCGGTAGCAACCAGCCTCTGCGCTGCCTCGGGTGCCGTGTCCTTGGAGCCGGCTCTGCCAGAGACCAGCGTTTTTCAGAGGGGGTAAGGAGGTTGCTGTCTGAGCTAAGATTGAATGTTTTTCAAGTAAAAAAAAGTCACACAATTCCCATGAACTTGTAAACTAGCTGTTCATAGTTTTGGCATTACCTCTTTAGGAGCAATCTGAGCCATCTCTGGCTGTGGATACTGTAGTCATCACAGAGTGACTTCAGAAATGTGAGTCAGATCATGACACCAGCTTCCTGCTTGCTGAGTAATCAGTCTGTATCCGACTTGTGGTATGTGCTGCTTTGCCTGCACACCCCGCTCGTCCCTGCTTCGCCGCCTCTCACACACGGGTTTATTTCTTTAGGTTTCTTGTATTTCTTTATGGGTTGCTTTGTTGAGCAGTTGCCTCTGAGCAAACGCTGCAAAGCACACTGAAGTGTGTTGCCTCCCAAGGTGGATTATTTTATGAATTTCTCTTTTTTTTTTTTTTTTTTTGCAACTATTATTATTAGCGTTCGCGGGTGCCTGGCAGGGGAAGGGTTTGAGAAGCCTCTGCTTTGTGCTGCGGTGCCTGGCGGTGCTCCAGGGTGTCCGCTGGCCGGGGCTGCAGAGGGGCAGGCGGCGCTGAACACCGAGGAGGGGTACGGGATGCTGGGGGGGTCACGGCGGTCAGACTCCGTAAATCAGGGAGGTTCAGAGAGATGCCATTCGGATTGACTCCCCGCCAGTTCAACACAATACATCATGCATCTAGGCTGAGGCTGACGTTTTAATGGTTTGATTAGTTTAGGAAGAATACTTTTATTGTGTGTCTTCGATTATTAAGTACTGTGTGAAGCTGGGATGAGCTTATAGCCTTCCTGTATACAGTACAGTCTGCGCTGTCTAGGCAGAATCCTACCAGTAAGCTGGTGGAATCCTCTTAAGTAAGGAGCTGTTAAATTAATAAAGCTGTTAATCACATGAAAAAAAGAAAAGAAAAAAAAAAGAGAGAGAGGAGGAGAAAATCTTATGTAGAAATGCCAAATCATAGCTTGAAGGTTTCCAGTTGGGATGGTCCTGCAGGGCTGCGTGGAACAGCTCCTCTGTTACAGAGCTGCTTTTCATATGGTGATTTTTATACATCCTCATTTTCTTAGATATTCTCCGTGTCAGAGTTTGAGCCTTGCTCGTAATCAAACATAACACTTAGATCGCGCTGTGCTTCTTAAATGTTAATCCCAACAGAACCCCCTTATACTTGATAAAACCCTGTTATGATTATCCTCTGCACACAGGCAAAAATTACAGGCAGAGAAGGGAAGTGAGTTGCTACAGCCCGTCCGCAGAGCTGCCATCAGGGCCAGTTCAGGACTGACAGCCTGTGTTCAGACTGTGGGACTGTGCTCCCACCCTACAGTTTTAGGACAGCGTAAGAGGTATGTTAGGTGTATTTACGTGTGATGGAATTGACTTAGGATTTACTGAAGTCAATGGGATTGAGGTGGCTTGCCAGATACTTCAGTGCTTTCAAAATTTTGCTTTGCACCCGTTATTTGTAAAAGTTGCGTGGAAGAAAAGGCACTGGACTGGAGTGTAATATAAATAATTTGCATGCAAAATAATTGAGACTTTTTCTGTATGATTAGCTATATGCGGCCATTATCCATGCTGATAATGACCTGGTTTTGATTGCTCTTTATTCTCCAAGCGTGGCTGTAACATGGTTTGCAGCTGCGGTAGGCACGAACGCACGTGTGTCTGATTGTTGGTGTGTTGGAACAAACAGGGTCCTTGTCAGACAGTTCGGTGGCAGAGTGGTTTTAATCTTCACTTCTTTTTTTCAGGGAGGAAGTGATTGCTGTGCCTCAGCCTTTCAGCACAGGATGCCCTGCCTCAAGTGCATATTTAGTTTTAAATGAGCTTGTTCATGTCAGGAAGCAGGCGTGATGGTTCCTTCTTGGTTTAGAAAGGTTCTTGTATGTCAGATGTCCAGCATATGCTGGTAAATGAAAGCAATTAAATTTAAAAAAAACACAGGCGGAAAAAAAAATGTAGCTTCATGGAGCATTGGAAGAGTGACATGAGGGAGCAGCAGAGCAGAGCTGCAATGTGACTTGTGTGCAGGGGCCATGTCTGTCCAGGGATGTGAGTGGTATGTGTCACCGGGGAACCTACAGGCCATCTTAAACCATAATCTGCCAGTGGTTTTGCATTTCTCTTTGAAGTCCAGGGAGCTGTGTTCTCGTAACGTGACCTTTGTATCCTCCTTTGGATCTTATTGTATTGACTGGAGGCCAGCGTGTCATTAACAAAGCGGCAGAAAAGCAGAGCTGGCTGGGGGTTTTTTGTTGTTTTAAGACCCTTTCTGTTCCATACAGGCATGGCCCCGCTTTGCCTGAAGGGGCAGGGAGGGAAAGGGAAGGGGCAGCACTGGGGGTACCCCTGCTGTCCCCCGGCAGGACCCGCACGTGGTGCCCCAGCTTCAGCCGTGCTGCCCACCTTGGGGTTTGCCATGGCTGCTGCTGTGGGGTTTTGTGCCACCAAACTGCTCCTGACCGCTGTGGCTGCATGTCCTGATCCGCTCACCCGGGCTGATGAGCCTCAGCCCCTGTCCTGTGAACGGCTGGCAACGGTGGCTAATGCCAGCAGCTGATGGCTTTTGGCATGAAGGGCAGGGTATTTGGCCACGTCTCCCCTGAATCCCGGCTCTTGGCCTTCTTTCAGGGAGAGACACTCAGAGCAGATCCAGCTGACGGAGAAAATCTCTTTTTTAGATGATGAGCTGTGTCAGAGGGATAAGGCTTTTGAGGAACGGGGACTCCCAAGCCTAACTTTAGCCCTTTGGCTTGACCTGCTGTGCTGTGTATGAGATGCAGCAGGATTAGAAAGGTCAGTCAGTAGAAGCACTTTCCTGGCAGACGTGTGGCTGATGAGCTGGTGCCAGCTGTTGGCTACTGGATGGCTCCAGGCCATTTTCGGAGGGTCTCTCTCTGTTGCCATTTGCAGCGGGGCTGGCACACGTGTTGGCAGCCTCTCAGCGTTCTGCAGGCAGCCATGCGTGCTCTGAAGAGGTGGCAGCCCCGACAACACTGAGACCATGGAGCCACATTATGGAGGTACCAGGTCTGCAGAGGGCATCCCACAGCCCCTCAAGCACTGCTGACCGGTGCGGTCTCCTCACACGGGCATTGGGACACACAGCCCTGCCCCAGGTTCCTCAGCAACTTCCTCCAGACCTTGCATTTCCCTACAGGAGGACACTTGAGCTTCTCCTCTTGGCTTGCGTTGAATCCAAGCCAAAAATAATCCAAACACACCTACCACAAGACCAAGGGACCCATGTTACCTCCTGCAACTGAAGTCAACCAAAAAGCCTTGGAAGGCCCTTCGTTGAGAGAGACGCTTTTGTGTCTCCGGAAGAGCGAGTGATGTTGACCTCAGACCCCAGGCAGAAGCAATATCTTTAATCTCATGTTGTAGTGGATTCTTAATCTCCCTTACATTGCTGTATCTCATTTGCACATATTTTCCTGTGTACGTAGAGATAGGGGCTTTATTCAAATATTAATCAGCCTGACTGATGGTGGAGATTTGTGCATCTGACAACTTGACATCAGTGCTGTGCAAGCCTGGTTGTTTGCAGGATATTACAGAGCACCTCCTGGAAACGGGTGTTTCACAGGACAAGTTTGGGGTTTTTAGATGTTAGATTTCCGACTTTTATTTAATTGAAGAAAAGGAGAGGGTACATGATTCTTTGGCACATTAATACCCTTGTATGTTGCCACCTCAAATTTTGTTAGACGCTCATTGTGGTTTTAAAATCCAATTTGTATCAGATTGCCAAAAGCTGTTAAGATTGCCTTGGGGAGAAGTGGCGTTGCTGTTGTCTTGCTTTCTCTCCCTCTCCTTCGCTTCCTTCCTCTCTCTCTTACACACGGTACGTTATCTACGGAGGTAAATTTATGAGCAGCCAAAACAAGGGTTGATTGATCATCGTGCAGGACCCACGATAAATGACGCCCGCGCTGTTGTTTGGGAGATGGGGGCCGTGCAGCTGCCTGTTTCCGCCCGCCTATAGATAATCCGCCTTCGGTTACGGAGTGAGGAAGACAAAATTGGGTTTTGTTTCTTGTTTGTTGAGAGATACCACTTTTCTCTCTCTTTTTTTTTTTTTTCTTGTCTTTAATCCAAAGCAGCAGGCAGAAGCCGCTCGCTCCCTGGGCGGTGGGTCAGGGGCAGGATGTGTCCCCTGCCCGGGCTGTGTGCTGGGCAGCACGGAGGGGACTCTGGGGGCTCTGCCCGTGTGGGGACCGGCGAGGGGCTGCTGGGATGAGGGGGCACTCGGCTCCCACAGCCCTTCGCTTGTGAAGCAGCCCCGGTTTAGCCAACAGCTCTGCAACAGCTCGCCATCTGGGAGGCGCAAAAACATTCTTAAAATGACCTTTTATGTTCCCTTTTTTTTCCCTTCCATCCCTTTCTCAGCAAAAGCTATCGTGTCCTGGATGTCAATTTAAGAGTTTGTTAAACCATTCCAGACGTGTTCATAGGATATCTGTTCCAAGTGTAATCTACGCCGTGCTCCCTGGACCCCTCCGCTCTGTCACAAAAAAATAAGCTTAATAGAGTTAAATGCTAAAATACAATATCCACTGAACTATGAGAATTGACTGCATAAGCCTCCTATGTAAACAGAAAGCACCAATTTGTACAGCTCTGCGGTTAAATACTGCAGATTAATTTTTTCCAAATGTCAAATGTCTGTATTTAAATTTAATATACATGTTAAGCCTTTTCCCTCCTTCCTCAGCCTTTCATTTGTAACAAGAATTACTCCATGGAGTCAGCTAGAATTACTCCTTTCTGAAAAAAAAAAAAAAGTTTTAATTTGCGAGCCCTATGCTAGGCACGGGAAAGGTTGCTTCCCTAAACAGGATTTACCCACTCCCCCACCCCAGGGCCCCGGGTGGGTATATCCCAGGCTGCGCAGAGCATTATGCCCTGCACAGGGGCTGTGCTCAGCTGAGGCACATGGGGAGCAGTTTGAAATGCTGGTGCTCCCTGTCAAGGACTGCGGACTGTCTGCTGACACGGGTCTCCAGTTGTTTCTTGCTGGGGATTTCTTGCCGAGGATTAGGGTTTGGATTGGGGTGGCAGTGGCCACCCCATCTCCTTGGCCTCTGCAGCGTCCGTGCTCCCACCCCCGTACGCAGACGCAGCCTCTCCATCGCCTGGTCCCGGGCTGGCTTGTGTCGCACGTTGCTTCCAGAATGAAATGACTCTTTCTCATGGGGAAAATAAGTCTCCTTGGCTTTACTGGCAAATTAGTCTCAAGGTGTTCGAGGAGGACTCGCATGGCAGTAGCTTTGTGGATGACATTGAGACAAAATATGAACACCAGTACATTGGGGTTCTTAGATTTTTTTTGGTGTGCCACTCATTTATTTAATTAACTTATTCAGTCTATTAAGTCAGGCGAGTAACAGTAAGAAAGAAATCCTTATACGGCATCATACTTCATTAATAATATGAAGAATGTTTCTGACACTGCATCTTTTAACATCTATTTAATTTTAAAGAATATTGAACAAGATACATGTTTTGTTATTTGCTGTTGTCCTGTTTGCTGTTACCTTTCTGCTCATCTTTATTTATTTGAATAATTCCCTTGAATCAACATGTTTGGTACACACAAATATTGATGTGCATAGCCATCTGCAGATCACGTAATGGGTGGGAATTAATGCTGAAATTCACGTTGATGTAGTTCAGGGAAAAGGTGAGGAAATAGGAATAACCCTTTCACAGAAGCCATGAAATGTTAAAATGGCCCATGTTGCAGCATCTGACTAACAGGACTGTGCAAAAGAGAAATGACAGTGGCATTGAACTCGGCGGTAAACACTTCAGAGCTTTCCTTAGGCATCGCAAACCCCTTGAGCTCCATTCTTCTGGTTTATGTGTTGCCAGCCGGACCCCACGATGTGTTTTACAGCCTTGTAATTCTCCTCCCCAGCATATATTCTCTCTATACATTGGTGCGGTGTGACCCTGCTCCCTGGCCTGCTGAAGACAAATGCCCAACAGAACTCAAACCTGTCGTCCGTGCCCCGTCTGTGTAGCACTTAGTCTTGGGAAGGGTCCCCTCATCATTTTTCTTGTTGGTTGTATTGCGATAATTCAGGAGAGCTGAGCCTGTCCAGAGAGGCAACGATGCTTCATCCTCGTGAATAAACAGTCTGAATAAAAGGTAGCATCTCACCAGCTTTCACTATTTATTTGCATTTGTCCCTGGCTCTTACAGAACAAATAAAAGTGCGTGGGGCAGTGTGTGATGTGGACCAGCTGAGCAGCCTGGCTTGGCTATCTCCTGGTGTGGTATCCTTAGCGTCTTCAAAGCCTTGTTTCCTCTTCATGGAGTGCCAGGTGTCACGCAGAGTGTGGGAGCGATGGAGGCAGCAGCCCCATCGGTGGGTAACGAGGGCAGCCCCCAGCTCAGCTCCCTGGCTGAGACCGATGGAGGTGTCTACAGGTTTTGTTCCTCATGTAATGGAAGGTGACCCGGGGAGATGCTGGTGCTGGTTGTGTCTGAGCACATGCTAGGTTTGGTAAGCTACCACCTTGGCTGCTCATCTCCAAACCCAAGCGTACAACCCAGCACAGCAACTTTGTATGCCATCAACTTTTAAGGCAGTAGGGTCACAAATGGGTGCACGCAATTTTTAGTAGGTCATGAGAGGTGGTTATTGTACTGTTGCTGAGTTATAACATCTTCATACAAGATGTGCGTGTGGCAGTGGAGATCCAATTTAGGGGTGACTGATTTACGAGATTGTACCAGTGATGTATGCGGCAATCTATGCACAGGCTGCTCCGAATGGATGCATGGGGAGTACTTCTCTGGGTATAAATGTGCCATATATTATAAATACGTAATGCTTATATAGACCAGTTTATGCCTTCCAGTAGTATGTGGAAAGAGTAGGGAAGAGAGAGATACCTGCCTTCACTCAAACACGGAGCATTTTACTGGAGGTTGCAATATCTCGAGGATCAGAAGGGGTTTCTTAAGTGCATCCATTATACATAAATCTCGCATGTGTGTGCAAAGATATATATGTAAATGAGTACTGGGAGATTGGGTTTTGTATTCTGTCTGTGTATGTAAATGCCTATTCATGCACTTAAAAGTATAGTGTTAGCTGTAGGTTGCAAGTATAGCAAAACCATATGGCTTAAAAAAATAACTTCAGCTCTGTGCTGTGAAATGGATGAGAAATGCAGTGTAATGTGTGGAGCTGCAGTCACTACTTTTACCTCTGGGATTTTGACACATCCATTAACAAGGAGACCTTGGTAGCGCAGTTGTTTTCAATCACCGGGAGACTCGTGGAAAATTCAGGGGAAAAAAAAATGCAGAAATACCTGGTAATATTGTTTAAGCGATAGTACTGAAATGCATTCATTTCATTTGAGATAGTGTTTATGTAAGTGTATATGTATACATATTATTCTCATATGTATGAGTAAATAGTCATATGGTACCTTCCATTCTAAAGCGCTAGGTTATGTAGCTTAACATAAAGAACCTTAAAATTTGGGGGAAAATTAAACTTGCATCCCTACATATTTTATTTCTTTTTGCTCATTAGTAACATGACAGTACCTCTAAGAAACAGCTTATCTGCTTAACAACATATAGAAAGGCATCTTTCAACTTAGAAAACCCAAATGGAGCGTAATGCAGCATCCAGCTTATTTGATGACTTGAAAACTGGGTAGGCATTATACCCAGAGAGGGGCTGGAGATGGCTGGGGACAGTAATGTGATTTTAGATGGAAAAGGATTTTATTGGCTGCGAGGTTATCTTGGAACTCAAGTACACATAATGGTATATGCATAAGGAAAACTCAATAATAGATATGCAAAAATATTAAAGAGATTGAAATAAGATAGAGAGAAGTCTCAGCAGCAAAATCCAGATGTGGATTTCAGAGCAGATACTTTTTTAATGAAAAATTTTGGGAAATGTTTTCCCTTTTTCCTTCCAGCTGGCTCTTGCTCGGGCCCTTCTCTAATATAAGCCACATAAGAGAAATGCCAGTCATAATCTAATATTGCACTTGGTGAATATGAAGTATTAAGAAACAATGGGGAAATGAGAAAAAGACACTGTAGGAGAGCTAGTCGCCAGACCTGGCCTCTTTTTCACGGGTTTATCCGTTCTAGGAAAGAGGATATATAATATTTTTCAGTAATGATTTCCACAGTTATTCATTTGCAGCTTTGTTTTTAGCCTGGTCCTTGAGTCTCTGATTTTTTTTTTTCTTTCTTCATATTTGCAGCGTGAGTCTGATACCCACCATCATCACCAATAACCTGAAAAAAAATTACTTTCATAAACTGAGCGAGTTAAACCTCTGGCTGTCCCTAGCCTCCACTGCCATTAATGGCCTTTTTGTTCATGCCCCCAGACGCCGGTCTTAAAAAACCCTTGTGCCTAGACATGACTCAGAGGATAGATGTTCAAGCATGAATGACAAATTGGTTTATCGCAAATAGACGAAAAAGAAATGAGGTGCGACGATCTCAAAGCTAGATAGGCTTCTGAAAAGCCAGCCTGACCTTGTGCAACGTGTGCCGAGTCGCTAAATTTAACGGGGTGCAGTCTTGTTAAGAAAGTGCTAATGCTTCTTGTCCGGGAGGAAAATGGGCTTTTTGGTTCCCTGGGCACCTGACCTCTTTCGGTGCAAATATTGAATAGCTCACATGTCCTGACCCGCTTCTATTTACAACCCTTCCAGCTGAGCCCAAGGAAATACTGCTGGGAGCAGGGGAGGGAGGAGACCGAAGCACGGACCAAGCTGGAGAAGGGAGAAGGAGAGGGAACTGCATCTTCATGCTTTACACAGCAGGTCTCCTAGAAGTGGAGGAAGGTCTTTTGACTCGATGTGTTTGACCTGCAGAGCCTTAAAGGCCGTTCTGTTAACTTGCTAGAAATAGGATCCGTACGAAGGCCAAGTGGGAGATGTGGAGGGGTAGGAGAGAGCTCATGGCCTTGCCTTTCACCGTTCCTTCTTGGTGTCACAGCTGGAGTGTGCCATCCCCAGCACACAACTTTATTCCCAGAGCCACGGGGACTGTCTTGGGTGGGCTGACAACTGTAGCCTCAGGTGTTTCCCTGGCTATTCACCGCCAGGGCAGCCAAATGTCCTCCATATCAGTTGTGCAGCAGTACTGGGCTGGCTAATCCCAACCACATCCCCTTGGCCACCTCAGTGGCAAAACCCACAGCCAGCCTGGCAGCATGGAGCAGCAGGGCTCTCTGGTTCAAGAACTTTTCCCATTCCCCTGGTATTCAACGTGGCCTCACTTGGGCTTTCTCTAGAAAATCAACTGCCCTACATATTTCTGGAGGCGCGTCACCTCTGCTCTGTCAGCTGAGGCCACGCGAGCTGTTGAGAGCAGTGGAAAGATGACTTCATGCATCTTGCAGCCTCTGCTCCTGTCTCTGCTTTCCAGGCTGGGCAGCGTTTGGGGTTTTTCTTTTTGAGTTGGTTTTTTTTTTTCAACAGGAGGATATATCCTGGCTTACACTCCATTTATGATTCACTGTAATCACCAGGTCCTTTTCTGAAAGGCTGTAATCTAATTAGTCGCTCCCCAGCCTGCGTGGAGTGTATTAATAACAACAGGAACAGTTCATTTCAGAAAATCCTTTGTAAACTATTCTTGTGGCATAGTAAAAACCTTACAGAATACTTTTTAGTCATGAATCTCAAAGAGTTTTACAAAGGAGATGGGTACTGCTGTTTCCATTTTATGGATGTGGAAGCTAGCCCATGGAGAAGACAACCGATGGGCTTTTCACCACCCCAAAGCGAGCTGGAAGGGAAAAGCTGGAAAGGAACTGGTCTGGAGCAGGGTCTGGCAGGACCCTGTCCTGTGCCTCTCCTGCCTACGTGAAACATGTGCTGTGCTCTGCTTATCTCATATCTAACCCACTTCTTCACATTATTTCCCCATTAATTCTTGTCTCAAGCTCTTCAGTGCTGTCGGGTGGGGGTTCTCATCTCTGTGGCCATATGTCCATGAGAAAGAGAAGTGTTAAATCCCAGTATTCATGTTGGCTTCTCACAGGTCAATTACAATTTTTTGCTTTGGAGAGCCAGGTCTTTTGAGAAGTCAGCGAATCAGCAAAATTGGAAGACTGACTGTTTGCAGCCAGTCTACTGGCTGGAGGTGTTTTCCTCTTGAATCCCTCACCATCACTCTGCATACGAAATGTTGTGTATCAAATGACCTCTGTGCTTTTTTGTCCTCTTTTTCTATGCCTTCAAGGTACGGCAGTAACAATTACTCTGTTTTCATAAACCTGCCGGACAGCACCGCGGCCGCTTGGTCAGATCTCCTATTTATGCGACTTGTTTAGGCTTGCGGTGATAATTATTTTTTCTCTGAAGCGTATGATATAACCCATGAGGCCAACGTGATGTTGCCATGAGCCATGCAACGCAGCAATCGCTGGCAAATGCTGATTACCTTTGTGCTCAGATGATTTGAGAGGATGTTGCATGAAGGTGTAAATAGATAATTTTCTTTTAGCTCCTGTTAGCAATGCAACCTAAGGGATTCCCACTCATTTAGCATTATTCCAGCTCACTTTGCAGCAGCCTTGTTAGCCAAGAAATACCCTGGTGAGCTTCTGGTCAAGAGTGGCTTTCTAAGTACCACTAGAAAAGCAGCCAGGCCCCCTGGGGAAAAAGACTCCTTTTTTCTTGCCCATGTTTGTTGCTAGTAGCTGCTTTAGCATTTACACCTCCTGGTCACAGTTTGAAGAAATAAAACGATATAAAGTAATTTGTCACATTTCTTTTACACTCTTTCACAGAAAATCAGAATTAATGTTTCTCTTCAAATTGAGGTTTCCTTTTTACTTTACCATTTCCCTCTCCTTTTTCTTTGTGTTAAAGCAAGACTCCTGGGTCCTGCGATGAAGAAGAGGGGTATCGGCCTTCTTGGTAAAACTTGGGAGTTTTGAGAATGAGATGGAAGTCTCTCAAGGAGATTTCTGTTTTCTTTCCAAGAATGGTTACAGTCGTTCCTAAACGGATTATCTTCTTCAGCAGGACAGCCCTGCTGAGCGTGAGGGAGCATTTTCCTTTCTTGCAGGGATTTAAGGAACCTTTTTAATTGTCAATGTAGCAGCAAGCTATTTTTTTTTTTTTATTAAATATGGGGAAGGGTTGGAAACTGTATTTCCACAGACTGGAGAAAATTCTTCTTTTGGTTTTATCCTCCTTGTTTTGCTGCTGGATGGGTGGCCATCGCCCGGGTCGGGGCTGCTGGCCAAGCACCATGGTGGCCATGGATGCTGCAGCCTCCTCTTCCCAAAGGGCTGCCGCCATCAGAGCCATGGATCTGGGCTCCCCCGGATCCGTGTCTCTCCGTGCTGGGAGTGATCTATAGGGGCAGATCCTCGGCAAAAGGGTGACCCAGGCTGGGCAGGTGTAAGACTGGTCTGTGACTGCACACCCACAGCTGGGCCACTGCGATCCTTCAGCCAAATTCTGCTCTGTGTCGGAGTCCAGCTGGAGAAGACTCAGTACTTCCACTAATTGTTGTTACTTGGTCCCAGTACTTCCCTGTCAGGTTTTTTAATTAAGTTTGCCTTCCAGCTTAGCAGAAATGCAGACTTTACACCAACTCTGTCATTTTGGCTGGGTTTGTACCCTTCACCGAGGGCCAGCACACTGCCACGTTGGAAATTCTAGGCTCACACAGGATGACTGCTGCTTTGAAATTGAGATAAATATCTTTTTACTGCATCATAAATGGGGAAAAATAAACCAGAAGGACCACAGCAGCATTCGTACAGACCCGTGTCTGAGTGGGAGCCTGGTATGGTGAGGAAAGCTGGAGGATTTTTGCAGGGATGAGAAGAAGGGTGCCTATTGGAAAAAGCCCTCCTCGGGCCTGGAGCTGTGGTTGCATCTCCGAATGGTAGCTGAGCTGCACCCTGTGCTGAGGACTTCTGCTCGATGTCCCTCCCTTGCTCAGCTTGGGAGCTGCCACTATGGGCAGCCCGGTGGTGGCCAGGGCAAACCTGGTGGGAGAGAGCCAGAGGGTCATGAACAATCTAGCAGGCAGGTAAAAAACCGCCTTGTTTATTAAAGCAAATGCCCTAACGAGTCTAATTCTTCATGTGCTTATTATGAAAGAATTCGCTTCAGCTGAGTCTTAATTTTCCTGCTCAGCTTCCAGCTTTAAGCCCAATCTCCCTCATTTTAATTACTGGTGTATTGATGCCGTTTCTTCCCAGCCGGTTGCTAGGCGAGGGCCGGCATCCTCGGGCTGTGACCGCCCCAGCGCCCGGCGCGTCGGGGGCCAGTGCAGGTGCCCGGGGTGGCCTCCCCGGGCTGGGGGGACCGGTGGGACCCCCCTGACCTGCCAACGCACCCGGGGTTTGCCACCACCTCCGGCGGGGGAAGTGCTTGCGGCGCGGGAATTACCGGTCCCATTACCACTCCAGTGTCAGGGAAATGAAGCTTTTCCATTACAAGATCACAGTAAATCACAGGGGGGGATGACAGCCGCGTTAGCATGGGCAAAGTTACTGTAATTTATGTATAAATAACTCCTTTGTGTCAAGATAATTCAGCTACCTTGAAATGCCTTCTTGCAGTATGTAGAGATACCTGTGATTTACGCGCCGTAGTTCATGGCATTTTCCTAATTACATGGAGACATTTTAAAGGATTTTTGGGGCTTCTGAGCTTGCAGGTCAGCCCTTAGCGGTAACCTCCTTCTGCAGGAGGTCCTGGAGGATGAAGAGCAAGATTGCTTTTCCTGCCCTGCTTCCCAGGCTAGGCTGGGGCGGCAGAGCTGGTGTGTCCTCTGCTGCCGGGGCTTTGCTGCAAGTTCACCCAGGGTCTGAGGGCCACCGGCCACAAACTGCCTGAGGAGCAGAGGCACCAGGCAAAGCACACGATGCCCCCCGCAGTGACAGGCCATGTCATCGGTTTCCATCGGTTCTCAATACCTTCCTTTAGGAAGGGTTTTTGCTTACAATTAAGCTTGGCCTTACAAATGGGGGACCATTTCGCTGCTTCCCTTTGGTGGTATTGTTTGCTTGCCGAGGAGCGGTACGGCTGTCAGCTTTAATTTTGCGTCTACGTGAACTTGTTTAGATTTGCCTGCCTCCTGGTGGCTAATGCCAAATATCTGAAGGCACTTTTTCTTTTTTACTGGGGGAGAGGAGGTATTTTTTAAGTAAGGGCTTAAAAGTGCTTGGTGTTAGTGGACCTAGAAGCTGCATCCTCCTTCTCCATCAGAGCATTTCTGCAGCCTTAGTTGTTTTCCAGCACATCAACACACTATTGGAACCCTCAATGGCATCCGTATTTTTTGTGTTAGCAGTGTAGTGCTGTGCAGCCTTTTACCAACCATAGTCTTCAGCCAGGTGAAACATTCCATCCAGTCTTCAGGGTGAAACAAGAGCTGCTTACGTGGACTTCTCTGGCCGGGAAGCCCACATCCCTGCTGCCCCAGGTGGGTGTGCACCCAGCTCTGATGTTTCTTCCAGGTACTTTGCAGGGAAATAGAAGTTTCAGCCTTTTTAGACAGACCAGGCATGAAGCCATGGAAGATACCATCTGCATGGGCTGCAGGGTCACAGGCTTCTTTCTTCCTGCTTTTCTAGGACTCTCTGCCATGCCAATTCTGTCCTGGCACCCAGTGCAAAACCCGCTGGAATTACAGACTTGAAAAGGCAGAGCACGAGTCTCCATGTTACATTAGTTCCTGGTGTGGTTGATGGTTTTACCTTTGTTACAGAAATTTCCACTCCACAGAGGAGCCAAGTAGGAACACAGCTTTCGATCAGTTGGGCTTTCAGTTACTGAGCAGTTAAGGGAGTCGCTGTGTTCCTCCAGAAATTCATCGCATGTTGCAAACAGAGGCTGAATTGCATCATGGCCCAGCAAGGTGCCAGCAGGTTCCTCCGCCCATTTTAGAGACAGGAAAAGGAGAGGTGGTTCAGGTACCCTATGTGGATACTGAGGGTGCAAAGAAAGGAGTCCAGACTTACTGTACACACACACTAACAAGAATAATGCCAAAAAAGCTGAGACGGCAGCCTCGGCTGGTCCGATGCCTTTGTCTTGACGGACAAAAGGTGTGGTTTTCATTTTTGTTAAGCTTAATATGATTGAACTAACAAGATTGAAACCTCTGCTTTCGTCGCTGCCGAGGCATGCTCCTGTCTGTGGCTGCCGTCATAGCACTGGAGCTTGTTGAGGACCGTTGCCAATGTGTCCTTCATGATGCCATCTGAGACTGGGCTTGAGGGTATGCTCTGCAATACCTGACGGAGAAGGTGTGACATTTTGATGACAGAGTTGTATCATGCCAGCAATATTTGGGCTGTTTTTTCAATTAGCCTCTGCCCAGCTCAGAGCACAGTGGAAGAAATAAAGAAAAAGCTAATGATGAGCTACAGGCAGGCCAGGCTGGAGGTGAAGCACCCTACCAGTCTCTTTGGGGAAAAAAACAAGGCTGTAGATACTAAACAATTTTGGAAACTTCACCCTTGGCTTATTTTGTAGGGGAGAAACCCAGGCCTTGAAGCTTTAGCAGTAGAGCAGGACCTTTTGGTGGTTGTTCGGTGGTGGTGGGTGGAAGGAGAAAGGAGAGTTGGTGGGGCTGGCAGATGCTTCAGCAGGTTTTTACTTGATACCTGGGCAGCATGGTGTGCAATCCTAGATTCAGAGGGGTCCAGCATACCTTGAGCACTGTCTGCAGGTAAGGAGCTATTACAGAGAGGGACGTCGGGGTATGGGTCTGAGTATTTTGTGATGTATTTTCATGGCAGAGTAGTAGTAGTATGACCCTCCGCTCCTGCGTCTAAAAAGCCAGACCCTTTGCAGTTTTCTTTCCTGATAGGTGATTTTTGCCTTAAATACAGAACTTGATAAAAATAAGGATTCATCAGCTGTTCTCAAGCCTAAAAACGGTTCTTCACTAAACAGTTTAATATCTGAGCCTTTAAAAATAATGGAATAACTTAGACACTTTATAGGTTTTTAGTTTTAGCCTCAGAGACGGCGAGCAGGGGATTTGACTTGAAGAGAAAAACACGTGTGCTCAGGGAGTTGTGGAGTTTGGGGTTTTTTTCCAAGCTGTACTTGGCTTCTGCGGGCTCCAGCCCTGTGCTCCCTCCATCCCCTCTTCCCAGGTGCGTGTGTACTGCAGGGCTCAGGGGGAGTGAAGGTTGCAGTGTCCTTCAGAAAATCCAGCTTTCCCAAGGCTTGAAATAAAGACTTTGCAACTGAGCTGCAGAGTTTTTACGGGGAATTCTTTGGGGATGGAAAGAAATAGCTCGTTGTAGCATTTCACAGAATTTAGCGAAAGGCAGTGCTGCAGCAAGGGATGGTTTGGATATATTTTTTTTTAAATAATGGCATGGGGGATTTCTTTTCCCTTTTGTCTCATAGCGAGTAGAGCGTGTACGACTGACTTCTGAACCAAACACATTCCTTTTAGAAATTGGAACTGGTGTTAAACTGTGATTTGACCCACTGATGAATTAATGAAACGCTGAAGCACTACAAGTTTTAAATAACTTGCCCAGCCCCACAGGAAATTCAGAGCAGACCCAGGACCAGAGCCCACGTCTGTCGCTGCTGGATCAGGCTTCCCCAGAGACTGATTAGGGCATGAAGTCCCTGGCAATTCCTCATCACCATCTATCTGGGAAGAAGCTGCAGCTGAAGTGAGCTTTCCTGCAGGAAGGGAGTATGAATATTTTTGGTTAATCACTTCTTTTTTTCCCATGGTCCATTTTCCCCTCCCCATTTCCATTTTTTTAAATTGTTTGGATTTCCACTGAGCTAAAAAGGCACAGGATGCACATGCCTGGATGCTTCTGTAGGTCTCGCTGTGCCTTCTCTGGAAATGACGGAGCAAATTCCAAAATGTGGTGCCAAGAGGATCATTTGCAAGGGAATGAATTTGCTGTAAGCTGTAGCATTGCCACGGGTAAACAGGCGTGCTCATAGGGGTTTAAAATACTCAGAGGGTCTTGCACAGCTCCAGAGATGCAGAGAAAAAATGAGTTTAAAATTGCAAGCTCACTGCCACACTAGGGGAAGGCTGCTGCAGCAAGACATTGTTTAAGGGCTCTGTTTTCAGCATGCTTCTGAAAATGTGCTCTCGGAAACAGGGATTTGTGTCTAAATGGGAATCCAGACATACAAAACACTCCATTTATTCATGTAAATGTCTGTATAAAAATGCAAATGTGGTACCTATGGCTATTGCCTTCGTACTGGGCTACAGTGTAGCATATAAAAGGCATACTAATGAGTTTTCAGCAAATTTTCTGAAAATACTTGAACAGTCATGGGCTCTGATGTATAAAGTTACCTTTTAAAGTCATTTAAAGAAATAGATACTTGGTTTTGCATCCCAATGGCTCAGCTTCTTCACAACTTTGAAAATACTTCCAATTTAAAAGAAATCTGAATCTAGTGATCAGCTTTATTTCTAATTCTGCTGCTTGTTAACTGCACTCTGGGGTATATTTCCTAGATACTTCCAACCTCAGCTTGTGCATTTATTTACTTAATTCAAGGTTTGTAATTTTTTGAAAAGCATGTTTTGATCTTCAGGCAGATGCAATGCAGCTGAATCAAAACCATGGTATTTAAAAAGGACGGCTGAGGAACGAAGCTGCCTGTGCCTGGCAGAAGTGGCAGCAGGCAGCAACATTGAGCTTACCACGGAGTCAATTTAAAATTGGTGATTAATTTTAATTTTTAAACTTTCCTTTATTTGATGCGATGCGTTACCATGTTGCAAGTAGCATTTGGCATTCTGCTGTTAGGAATTGCAAAGAAGAATGTTTTGGCTGACACTTAAATGAAATACCAGGTGATTTGGAAGGCTGTGGGTATTGCCGGTGAGCTGTGCGTAACCTGTGCCAGCGCAAATGCTGTGCTGCCACTCTGTAATCCCTTTTTAAGAGGAAGAGTTAAAATACCGCGCTGCCTGCGCTGCCACTCATCCGGCACCGCTTTTGACAAGAACAAGGAGGTTTATCTCCGGGTAAGGCCAGACACTGTCTGAGCTGTCTTCCCAGGAGAACAAGAAATGAAAAATGAGAAGAAGAAATGAAAAAAAAGGGGAAACTCGGGCGTGTGAGCGTGCGCGTGAGGATGGACACACACACACACCCACACACACCCCTCCCCGCAGCTTGTCCAGAGCGAAGCCGCCTTCCTTATCTGTGCTCCATCACAGGGACAGAATACGTAGCTCATAAGCGATGTTTTTGCAGGCACTGTGTATGTTCTTTCTCTTCTCAGTCACATCTGGAGATGTTCAGCTGACGTCCCAGGATTTGGGGATGATCTAGAGGGGTTAAGTTTTCAATGCTGGGAAGCTCTTTTGCAGTAAGAGAGGGGGAAGAAAAAAGATTTGGTGACTCCTGGTGCTATATATTTCAAGATGTGCCTGCCCCACAAGGCTCATTTCCACAGTCTAAGCTATGTTTAACCTCCAAACTGAGACCCTGTGCTCTGGTGTATCAGACATAGGAGGGTTATATTTAAATATATGAATCTGTAATATCCACTCTCACTCTCTTTTCTTCTGCCTTTGCTTGCTTTCATGATGATTTTCCCTGCCTGCCTTCCCTGGCACTCTCTCCCTCCCCGACTATTTAAAAAAAAAAACAGCCTGGCTGAAACCGATGGGTTTTGTTGCTGCAGGCTCAGATTTCAGGAGCCTTGTCAGACAACCATAGCCAGCTACGGACTGGGATCACCTTTATCCAGCCTGGGAAACCACTGGGGATCAAACTTCCCATGTCTTGGTGGAAGAAGGTGTCCTGGAGCGGGAACGATCAGCTTCCTCCACAACAGCCTTGTCACAGGGGGTCTGCCACCTCCTTTGGCTCTCCGCTTGGCCAAGCCAAACTGCCTGGAGATGCCCTTATGAGGGACAAGCCAAGATGCTTTGTGCTCTAATTAATAAAAAATTAACCTCTGGTCACTGGCTGTTTCCAGCACTCCCAGCAGCACTTGTTTGCGGGGAGGCAGCATTGCTGTCAGTCCTGTTCCTTTGGACTGGCACAAATAGGAGACAAGGGAAGCACCCTTTGCCAAGAGTTTTTCCAAAGTTTTGTTGGAAAGCATCATACATCCACGCATATATGCTTTAAATCATCCCAGGATTTAGTGTACCAACTTTAATATTTAATACTGGTTTTTGGGAGGGTTTTTTTTCCCCCCATTTTTTCTTTTTTTGCTGTCATCACAGTGAGTTTGTAGGGAGGAGTCTATCCTCATCAGAAATTGTCCCAAAATATGTATTTTTTGCTTTTCTCAGGGAAGAAAATGATATGACTAGTTGGCTTGGGCAGACCAATCTTTCTAGCCCTGTATGTGTTTACCAGAGTAGGTGAACCCATCGTTGACCAGGAGCAGGGGGATGTTTGGGTTCCACCAGCCAGTTCTTGACCAGCTGCTGACTCTCTGCGGCCTTGGAGGAGATACTAAACCTGCCAACTTCATTTTCTTCAGCTATAAATCAACCACTATTTCCATAACAGGGAAGGAATTTTTGTTTTCAGTTGATGGCAGAGGTTTAGGGTCTGACTTCTTAGCTCCATGCAGTGTTGCAGACTGTAGAGCAGTTAAATTGGTTGGGCTCAATCTTTACATTTCTTCTGTTCCATAGTTATGAATGTTAATGGTGACAGTTCTTCCTGGAATGATTAACTGTGTTTTCAGGCTCGTACAGGATGCTGGGAACCTTAATTTTGTGGTTTTATGCAGAGGCATAATTAATACAGGATACTTCAAGAGGGTCATGTGTGCAAGCAGTTTTGTAGTGATGAGCTGTTCTGTGGTGGTAGGTGTTTGGCACCAAACATCCTCTTGATATGACTTTGAATTGGCTCCACGGTGCATATCCCTAATCTTGGAAGCAGTATACAGCACTGACCCACAAGTGCTGGTTTTTTGCCCATTTGTTTTTGTGTATGCTCACCACATGAGCAACTTTTATGAAAATACCACTTCTGTCCTTCCTGAATTTCCTTCTGCTTTGGCCACTGATAGAGGTTTTCGTAAAGGTTTTATTTGATGAAGAGCAGAATAAATCTGATCTGGTCAGCCGTGGTTTCTGTGGCATGCTGGCTCTTCAAGGAAGGAGAAGGAAGGGGAGAGGGGAGGTCGAATTTATCATCTTGAGATACCAGCTTGAGTTGTCAGACCACCACGGAAAGAAGCAGATGTTAACCTATGGAATACCCCTGCCAGATTCCAGCAAGGCAACATATTAAATAGCTGATGGCAGCACAACACCACGGTCAATCTTAAATACCTTTTACCCTTGTTAGTGCCTGAGCAGTAGAAGCGTTCAGGAGATAGCAGTTGCAAGTTCATAGGCAAGTTCATAATTTGAAAGGGGATGCTGCACTGATATATGGTCTCAGGGCTGGGGGAGTAGCCCCAGCAGTCCAACTCTAGCACATCATGCCTCCAGCCCTGGGACACTGTCACCAGGCACAGAAGGTTTCATCTTCTCCTTTAGTAATGCTCTCCTTTCCTTTTCCATTGCTTTCAAGGGTTACAATCCACCAGCTATTACTGGAGGGCAGTGTTGTTTCTTGCTGAAGATGAAGGTAGAGTTCCATGTGGGCTGAGAGGAGCGTCATGCTGTTTGCAAGCAGGAAAGTTGGTGGGAGCGATCAGCTTTTATTGCAAGTCAGGAGGAGGCTGCTCTAGTTCTTTAATTACTTTGATTCTTTTCTGCCTTGAGAGGAAAGGAAAAAAATAAGACCTTTATGGAATATTCATCAAGGTAAATCAAATTTGTCCAAGAAAGAGTGTTTGGAGAATAATTTTTTTAGACCTGAAGGGAGCTTTCTGATGAGAATGCTGTGCTGTATTCTTGCTTTATATACATATACATATACACACATACACGTGTGCATGGGAACAAATATACTAGCTTGGTCTTTATTACTGTTGGTCTTGTCACTGAAGTGATGTAGTTCTTAAACTGACACAGGAGAATATCTTCAAGTAATTCAGAAATCAGAGGAAAAGAACAAAACCATCTTGGTGAACTAAGATGCTGGTGATCTACCACACCGATTTTTTACACTTTTTGAAATAATTTCTAGCCAAAGAATGTAGCAATTCAAAATGAAGCAGCTCTTTGCTTGCTTGGCCTCTACGAATGTGATAGTAATCTCCCTGAATTACCTATTTCAAGACTAAATGTTTAATGAGTAACTGCCTACAAGTGGCAAAAATTAATCAAAATGAGAATGCTTTTAAGTCATGTCTTTTAGCTTCTTCTTTTCAATAATAGATAATTATTGACATTTCTAGGAAGCAGATGTAGTCCCAGAACTGGTAGCAGTAATACTGCAAACTCCTTCAGTCTTTCTTTTGACCTCTGTGAGGTTCCTCCTCTTGGGTGAAGTGAAGTCTTGAGTCTATCGATGGCAACAGCAATGCTCCCTGCGATTGGTTAGTCATTTCTGGTTTGGGGCATATTAAGTCTTTGAGGTCTGTGCTGAGAATTGCCAGCGAGAGGAACAATAACCAAAGTTACAATTTTTGTGGTGCAGAAATATTAGCTTTCTGGCAACTGGACTAAACATACATACCAGACTCATTTCTCACAGGACACCGGAAAAGGTTCAGCACAGGCTGTAACGCAGACAAATTGTTGATATTTCAGAGCACAGACCAGGAAGGATTAATTTGTCCAGTAACTCTCTTCATGTGGCCAGGAATTTTGAGTTGCATCAGCCCATTTGGCAAATGACTTTGCTAATGTCGTCTGCAAAATCCCAACGTCACTCGCTAAACTTGAGAGTGTATTTTTTTGGTTGATGAGTGCTGCTGTAGGTATAAATTCTCCCTCTATCCAAAATGAGACCGTAACCCTCACCTCAGATGTATGTGCTGAAGGAGAGCGGAGCAGAGCCATTAATGCAGTGAATCCTTTAGGGCTGTTGGTTATCAGGCTTCACAGGGTTTGGTTTATTTTTCTGTGTTAAGAGTAAGCTGTGGTTCATATAATTGGGAACCCTTTTTTCCTGCAATCTCAGGGATTTTTTGCATGTGTGTCTGCAGTGTGTAACGTGTGCACATTTCTAATGTAAAAGTGCAAGCTCACACATACGAAATGTATTTTACTGGGTTAAGACCTACATGAATATAGTAAAGGTGTTATGTGTATGCTGATGTGTATATAAAGGTCCTGAATCAGAGATGTAGCTAAGCAGGTACTTCAGTCTATGAACCTCTCTCTCATCTAAGTTATATTCTGAATTAATCTTGATGCTGTTTTTAATCTCAAATCCATCAAAACATTTCTTTAAAAACAGTAAATCAGCCCCTCTCTGGATTTTCTAGCTCCGTCAGGTTCAGGAGTAGTAAAACCTATTTTGAAAAGTGCTTTTTGCAGTGTTTCTAAATGTAAGCGCAGCTTCTGCAGTTGTTCTTCATGAAAAACACTTTTTGACAATCTCAGAAAATGTAAATTTAATCTTGATAAGTGATTTCCCTGAATGCAACCTTTCCTCTGTAGTGGGAGAGTGCATATTGCATCAGCATAAATGCATTCAGATAGCTCTATATACAGGCAAGTGACCTTTCATTCAAAAGATGGTTTAGGATCATTTTGAAGACCCTATTATCCATCATGAAGTTTTGTGTAGATTAGGGAAAACGTAATAGAGTTTTAGGGGTTTGGTGTTTTTTTATTTTTTGTAACAAAGTGAATCAGGACTCTTCCGCTGGAAGTCATTTCCCACACTGTCTCCTAAGCTGATGGCTCTCATTATCTTAGGTCTAGAAAGTGCTATTCATTCATTTTTTCCTGCCCCGCGATACAGCCAGCAGTAGCAGGTAATGCAGAGCTTTCTGTTGTGAATAAATAGCACAGGTGAAATGGAAAAACTGGAGTCTTTATTTTTTACTCGCTGATGCATCTTTCCATTGTATGAATTAAATTTTAGGTTTTTCAATAGCATTTTCAAGAAGCTTCACTTCCTACCTTAACAGAAGAGTCACAGGGAAAAATACAGTGAGATTGTTTAAAAACAAACAGTAATTTTTTAGGGATCTTGCTGTGTGTAGGTAGTGTAAGTGTGAATGAACTACCTGGCGTGTAAACCCTGAGAGAGCGGTGGGGTGTCGTGGCTTGAAAATGATCCCAGATTTATATTTTCTCCAGACATTTGGCATCCCAACATCATTCTGGTTTCCACAAATATAATTGAAAGGGAAGATGTCTCAGAGCCCTGTGCTGTTTTAATGAGGGTACCGTGTGTCAATCACGGCTGAGCCGTTACCCTCCGGACAGCCACAGCACAGCACCAGCTGGGTTTGAAGGCTCCGGCTCAGTCTTTCTTCCTCATCAGCACCATGAGGACCCCAGGAGAAGGATCCATGCAGCTGAGATGCATCCAAGTCATCTGCCCAGGCCTGGAAGATGTAGTTCAGGGCACGATAGACATCTGCAACCTTTTGAAGTGGCAGCTGGTGGCTGGGCAGAAGACCCTGGTACACCTGAAATCTAGCAGACATCTGCATTTGGGCATATGAGTTGCTCTCCTGGGGCCAGTGCCAGTCAAAGTTAGCCTATTACACATTTTTGGAGCAAATTTGAATGTGTGGTGGATGAGATCTTTGTGTTGCATGTACATGGTTTGCTAGGAAACTTTATGCCAGATTTCATCGTAGAGTACAACTTCGCATCTTGCACTTTGATTTTCCCATATATGCCCGTTGAATGAGCTTTCTCTCAAATGGTTTGTGCTAGCCTGGAGCAGTATTCTTGGACTGGTTTAAAGCCCCTAAATCTCTTACTTACAGATTATTATTCCAGTTATTTTACATTCTTGTTGAGGCTTTGGAAAATACTTTGCTTCTTTGTTTTCAAGTTTTCTTAATGACTGTTTAGCTTGTCCAGGCAGTGCCTGTGCCTCAGCAGAAGGCACCCTTGGCTTCTAATCTTCCGACTCTCAAATAAGCTCAATTTCAAAGTTTGTGGAAACCAAGCTTTTTAATCTGATGATTGGATGGGAGCGTAAAGCTTAGAACTTGGCAGCGGAGAGAAAAACGAGAGGATTCATCTTCTTTGGCTCAACACTTAGGAGGTTTCAGCCTTTGCCGTCGCCTTGAATTCTGCGATGATTCATGCGTGTGGATGTGCGGAGGAGTTCCTGGGTAAAGCATGTGTGGGCATATAGATGTGCTGTAGTGAATACCGTGCTTGACGGTGATTTGGTTGAATTGCAGGTTTCTATAGACAATGAGAACAAGAGGGTGAGCTATGGCAAACGCGAGCACGATTAGCATTTCCAGCGTGAAACCCTTCGGTCAGCAGGAAAGAGGAAAAGGCAAAGCAGTTTGACACATGAGAACAAGAACATTTCTTATTGCCTAGGCTGCTCCCTGAGACTTTGAAATGCCCCTCTTTGTCGAAGAAGCATGCAAATGTTCTCATTATTTTCTGTAATTTGCATTATTAAAGAAAAGTTATTACCCAGGCTCAAACTTTCTTAGAGCACTGAGTCAAAGATACTGTTTTGCTGCTGACACTGCATGCTCAAATGGACCTAATGGCGTACTGCTCAGGAGTATTTTATTTTTAAGGACCTTTAATTGCTTTAACATGCCGTGCTGTAAACAGACTGAATCACGGATAAACAGCAGTACTTTCCAGCTCTGTTGTTAGGTAGGGTTAAGGCACTGGCTCAAATTAAGAGTTAATCCTTATTCTTAAATCAAGGGAATTAAGTCCTTAAAGGAAAAAGGAAAAAAGCCCCTTTAGTAATTCCCAATCCCAATTTTTAGCCCTTGGTGCTTCCAGAGTAATCCCATCTCTGATTCTGGAATCCTCTTTCTGGTTGGTTTTTTCTGTCATCTGGGTTTGTCTCTCTCCCTGTTGATCACGGACCCGTGTTGCTGCTTTGAGGCTTGCCATGCCTTTTCCTTCTTCTGAAAGTCCATCCCTGTGCAGACCCTGCACCTTTCTCTCTTTGGAGGGCTGGGGATGTCCTGATGGAGCAGGACTCTCCTCTCCTCCGACAGTGCTGGAAAACATGCTCTGCCTGAAGGAGCGGGAGGAAGCTGGATGCTCTCAGTCACAGCAGGAGCCCTGTGTCTGCTGAAGACAAGGAGCCAGGGACAATGGGGGTCTGTGAGGCACATTCCCAAAACTGGCAGCAGCGCTCAGATTTTAAAAATAAATCACTGGGAACTGACTGTAGAGTTTTCCATTGTGGTTTTCTTACCCGGGCTGAGGACGGTCAAAGCGACGTGGGTTCGGGGCGAAGGGGAGCGGTGGCAGTGGCCACCCCACAGCGCTGGGCTGGCTGGCGGCCGCGCAGCCTGCTGAGGGAAAGGCGGCAGAGCGGCCCCGCTGCTCCTTTCTATTTCCCATAAGGAAGAGGAGGAATGAGTTGTTGATGTCTGAGAAAGGCAAAGGGCAGGGGAAAAAGCAATAAAGTGCTTGTCTGGGATGCAGGCTGGAGCAGCGGGGAGGGAAGCCGTGGGAGATGGAGGGCTGGCACTGGTTCCAGCCTTCCCTCCTGCACCAAGCTGTGTTGAGGAGCACGTTTGACTGCAGAAATACAGATGCTGATCCACCCTGGAGGTCAGTTTGCTTATTCATTTCTCATCGCTGGCTTTCCATTTACACCAGGGAGCAGTCCAGATCTCTGAAAGACTTTGCTGGTGTGAGGGGTTGCTCTAGTACCCTTGTGGCCATATCACGTCATCTTATCTTGCCCCAGGGTTTTGTCTCTAAGGATCTGAGTGCTGGTAAGGATGTTTCCCGTGGTCCAGCTCTCCTGCGTGTGTATAAACATGTAGTAGGAGACCTGCATGTGAGTTTTGATTCCAGCCGTAGGATGCCTACGGGGTGGGTTGGAGTGCTGTGATAACAAAAAGGCAATTTCTCTAATCCAGATTGGCCTCTGCTCTGCTTGGATAATGCCTTGTTTGCTCTTAGCCCCTCAAATATTCTTCTGTAAGCAGCACTGAAGAGTGAATCCTCCTAATCGGTCCCAGTCACTGGTACACCATGTCCTACCTCATCAGGACCGTTTTCACACGCCGATGATGCTCGTGCTGGGGTGGGTATGAGGTTGCTCTCCTTGCATGGGACGGGATAGCTGCTGGTGCTCTGCTCCCAAAGTCAGGTGAAGGTGGCCCGTGGGGGGTAAAAGGGCATGTCCCCAGGTTGTGGCAGAGCTGGACTGCACAGGCTCGGGGTCTCGCTGAGCTCCTCAGCCCAAGAGGATGCTTCTTGCTGCGGCTTTGCAGGCTCGTGCAGCGAAGGGCAGGGGGGATGCTGGGGGCTCTCTGGAACAAGGACACTGCTTGGGTATTTGTCACCCTGCAGGACAGACAACTGGCATCACGTTTTACACTGAGTAATCCAGGAGTCCAGATGAGCATTTAAATATGTTGAATCAAAAGAGCTGATTGTGATCAGGCCACTTTGTCGTCTTGACTTGGAGTATTTTCTCCTCAAGGGCATTTGAAACAACGGAGTCGAGCCTTCAGATTCGTAGCTGCCACCTTATTATCCTATTAGTCAATTATGGCTGCTGAGGAGCAGGAGTAAGTGACAGTATGGCAGATTACAGCAATTTATTTGCAGTTCTCATAGTCTGGTACCGCATATCATCAGGCTGTTTAAATTTAATGATAGGGTTTTTGCATGTGTTTTAGTGCAGTTAAAGTTGTAATCAAAATGTTTAGGAAAACCCCCACTGACCTGCATAAATACTCCCATCTTCAGCACTGCTTTCATGCCCTGTTGTAATCTTTATTAGCAGAGCTGACTCACTAATTAGGGGAAGCAACCTGCCTTGGAAATAATAGATATATTTTTCTTCTTTTTTTACCACTTTACAAAGCTTTGAGGAATAGAAGTTGCTGGTGACTCTGTGTCTTGGCTCTGCTTCTGAGCTGTTCTCTCACCGCCCACCCGATTGAAATTAAAACCTAGAAACAGGTACACGTTGGCTTATTTTCTGTAAGCCTGGCACGGTACCTTCCACGTGGGGGAAAACAGTCACCCGCTGGGCTTTAAGCATCAGGCAGGGGTGGTGTTCTTGAGGAGGTGTCTGTGGTCAAACAGCGCAGCCTCCAGCGCCGTCCCAGCCCCACTCGCGTTCGGTTGGAGAAGAATGGAGAAACTACCAAGGTTTTGTCTCACTGTGTATCAAGGGTTTGTAGCTGATGAGAGGACAACCCTGAGGGCTGAAAGCAGGCTGGGGGATCCTCAGCAGCATCCATGGCCATAGGGCTTACGAGCTGGCACCAGTGACCACCTGCTCCCTCAGGACACTCGGCCTGTGGTGGGATGTGGACCGAGATGCTGTGCTGCTTTTGACTTGATGTGTAGCCATTCAGTGGTGCATCCAAAAGCTCAGCAGCTCTCTGGCCAGGATATGTAAGCACCTGGCTTCTGAAAAATTTAAGAGATTTTTCTTAAGGATTTGGGGTCTATCTCGGATATTCAGTCACTTCATCCTGCACTAAAATAAAGGTATAATCATCAAACCCACAAGCATGTTCAGCCAGCCAGCATGCTCAGAGCCCAGGTGAGGGAGATGGATGAGGTTGCAGCTGCCTGCCACTGGATGCTTTGATGCAAAGCAGCAACCTAAATGAATTAGGGATATATATTCAGGATGAAATTTAGGGATAAAGTGTTTCATGACATATGGGGAGTTCTACAAATAGCTGCTAAGCACTGAGTCCATAAACCATGTTGCTTACACAGAGCAGAATGGGTGGCCGGGAGACAAATGGCTCTGGGAGAAATACGTGAAGAACATGTTTCTGCTATAATGCCCTGAAACGCAGTGGAGGATGATGAGAAAGTCTGGACTGAAATTGTAGCCACAAGTGGGCAGACCCTTCTCCTTCTGCCCTTGAGAGGGGCTGGTGGGGCAGGGTCTTCACTTGTTTTTCTCCTCTGCAGCTCAGGTTTCTGGTTGAGTTGGAGCAGGACTTTTTACTTGCCTTTTCATTAATCACCTGCATTCACTCAGTTACTCTGCATGAGATGCCTGGATCCCGCTGCAGCCCTTCAGCAGCAGCACTTCAGGTTTTCTGCCCTGCTTTACCCAAACTGCCATCAACTGTCCCCAGGGGGTGAACCTCACCAGCCCCCTCCTACCTGGCTCTGTGTCCCACACTTGAGCTTTCCCAGTGGGGAACTGGCCAAGACCCCGCTGTTCCCATTCATGGGAGCCTTGTGCAGGTTGGTCAGCAATCCTGGGGCCATCCACACAAGGACAGCAAAGGGACCACCCTCCCCAGGGAATTCTGTGGGGCTGGGGTAGTCCTGCCTTTGCTTCGGAGGGAAGAATATTCTCTGAGCAGAGGAGTGGCGTCAGATTGGGATTTAGAAGTACTAATTAGTGAGTAATGGTATGTAAAGCTGAGCTGGGCTTCCAGAAATATACCAGTTGTGTGTATGAGTTAGGGAATGGTTTACAGATGATGGGTGTTACTTTCTGCAAGGACAGGGACAATTAAATGGATTTTCTTTGAGCTGTTAACCAGTAGGCACAATACCATTCATTATATCCATATTGGGAATATGTCACATAAAAATATAATTGATGAAAGTATTATCTTGCTTAATTGGGAAATCGAAAAAGCCACTTTCCCTTTATTTACAGATTATTAGCAGCAGTATCTTCTGTTTGGTCCATGATGGTTTGCACATAACTCACAGGCTTTGTGCATTATATTCAGCATATAATTCTCTCAAAGGTCTCTGGCTTTTCAGTTTCAGAAATGACAGCTTCTAGGGGCGTTCACTTGAAACCTCATGGTATTTTACGAAGGTGCTGTACAACCAATACCTAGGATGACTGAAAGATTAGGAGGAAAAGTAGCAAAAATATTTTTTCTATTTTATTAAGTAGGTGAATTCCCTAAATCTTGTGTTGGACCTCTTCATGGGAAGAAGTTTCACCTTGACTCCATGTGACAGTGCCTTGCGTAGAGAGGATAATTACTTTTCCAGTACTGATTGGCAATAAGTTGCTCTCTTGTGATTTTGAGGATGTTCTTCCAGTAACAAGAAACTTGTTTTTAATGGGAAAATATGGTTATGAAATCATGAAAAATATGGGAAGAGTCTGAGGCAGAGATAAAATTCAAATGGAAGAAAACAGGAAATGAAAGAAGGAGAATTGGCCCCATTTGGATTTTAAGCTCTGGCTTTTCCTTTAAACTTCAATTTGTGTTTAAATCCAAAGGCTTCTTAAACAGAAGTTCAGACTTTTTCCACCACTTAAAATATTAAAACCAAATATAATGACACTTTGATTTTGGATCAAAAAATGTTAAATCAAATGTTTTCAGTGAGTGGGCAGTGCCTGCTGAAAAGAAACTAATCAGTGAAGGGTTTGGGTTTTTTTCATAATCATCTTTAATGAAGACATTCTCCTCAATTTAAAGCACTTTTTCTTTTGACTGCGGAATACGTTTTTAGTAAATGTAAGACAGATTTCTTTCTCATCAGCCCAGGGACGTTCATCTCCATAGTCACGTCCAGAGCACGGTGGGAGAAGGCAGGTGGCCCTGCCAGGAGCTGGTGGCAGGGATGGGACAGGAGGGACGGGACATAGTGCTTGGAGTGGAAACGTGCACAGTGGAAACGTGCCTGCTGCCCCAAGGGGCTTACCCCAAGTCAGCCTGCACCTGTGGTTGGGTTTGGGTGCTCATTGGTGGCTGAGAGGTGTTGCCATAGGGGGAGAAAAAAGTTGAAAAACAGTTGGTTTTATTCTGTCAGTGCGAAAACAGATTTTAAAGAAACTTCCGAGCAGAAGCTCACTGTCTGAAACATATGGACATTTTTCAAGCAGAGTAATTTATTAACCTCTACCCGAGTAAGCAGAAGCCGACTGAGATGCTGTTTTCAAGCTCGATACGAAACGAGAGAGAAACGTATTTCTGAGAGAAAAATGACTCCTTTGGAGTCATTGCTTCCCGTTGCACATTTTTGCCCTCCCGAGCTCGGCGGCTGGGGTGCTGCCATTGCAGAAGTGATGGGCAGGACTGCGGTTTAGGCAGTGAGCCAAAACCTGTGTGGAACCTGGGGAACATTTGTGGGCTGCAGCCCGTCACCTAAAGCGGGTCAAAAGCTCTTGGTTGTCTTGGGGCTATGGTTGACTTGTCTCTCCGGTTGATGCGTAGCCCACACAGGGACATGTCCTTACACCTCCCTCGTGTTCAGTCTCTGCTCCCTGCACTGCAGGAACCAAATCTTTGGGTGGGTGCTCGTGGTTCAGATGTTTCTCAGGGGGACATGCTGCACAGAGCAGGTCGTTGGCTAACAGGGTGCCAACCCAGGCAGATATTCATCCAGCCCCTGGCAGGGGGGCACAGCCGAGAAGCATGGCTTCCATATGCACACAACCTTCCTTCCCCCTTGCTTTGTTTTCCAGCAACCTGCTTGAAATACAGGTTTATTTTCTGGCAGTATGTGAAAATCTGTAGCATTAGGAGTGGTAATGGGCAATGGCTTAAAGCACACAAAGTACAAAAGCAGAGTTTATCGGCACGGTAGAATGAAGCCCAGGTCTCTGAACACACAGCAAACCCTGCCAAATAAACTTTCAAAAATTGGCCAGTTTGAAAACTAGCTTGGGCCAGGATTTCCTTTGGTCCATCAGACATTCATTACTTCTGCTCTTGAGTTGCACGATGTCCTCATCTTTATAGGGAAAACCTCTTGAATCACTGGGATCCGCTTCAAGTGTTTGGTGACATGACAGAGCCGCTTATTTACTCCTAGAATAAGCAGCCTCATTGCAGGAATGCAGCAACGTGCCTCCTGTCTGCTGCTGGTTGTTGTTGGGAGCCAGCCGGCTGGCTCTGCTGGCGAGGTGGCCACGGGGCATCGCAGTGGGACCCGTCCCACCAAGGGAGCTGCGGCAGGGGCTGCCTGCTCCCCTCCGCCTCTGCAAGCTCAGGAGTCTAAAATGATTAGCAGCACTCACTCTGAAATCAGACAAGATGAGACGTCCTAACCAGGTGATGTCAGAAATTTATTATTTTTATCTCTTTATTTTAAAGGATGATGTTAAATTCTTATTTAAAGGGGTTTAGCTTTTTGTGTCCTTTCTGAGAAGGGAGGGCATTGTGGAAGCTCTGGCCAGGTTGATGCTGTGTCCCAGGCGGACACATGTCCAGAAGGTCTCCCTGGACCAGCTCAAGGTGACCATTTTGTCTGCTGTCTATCCCATCTACCCCCATAGTGACATGAAACAGCCATGGCTGGGGGGGCACAAGTCTCCTGCTTGTGTGGCACTGTCCCATACCATTGCTCATGGCTGTCAGGAGCCATCAGACAAGCTAATTTGGGTGCCTGCCTGAAATGGGACATGTGATCCACCTTCCATGGCACCCTTGGTGTCCAATTTACTTATTGCCCAAAGTCCAAATAAATATAAAGTTTCCCCATTACTTGCAGTGGACCATGTCAGCATGAAATAAATTGCTGCTTCGGTTCATTTCTCAGCACCGTGTTTGCTCACACCCTCTCTCCCGCACCTCTTTGTGTGGTAAAATGCCTCAAATCTGGGTTGGAGGCAGACGTGGAGCTGAGGTAAGAGGCAGCTTGGGGTGGTACTGCGAATGCTCATGATGGCTTCATTCTCCCTGAGGATCTAGAGGGATCCAACCCCTCTCCAGTGCTCTTGGTGGCCATGGCCCAGAGCTGGGCAATCACTCCAGGCCAGATACACAGGAGCACACAGACACCGTTCACATATTTATTTTAATGGGAATTAAGCGAATGTATAGCTTTCGACCGCGCTCTTGCTCTCCCTAATCTTTAACGTAATTGGAAACACTGGCTTTACTAAGTATTGCAAGTGGTTCTCAGGGTTAGGTGTTTAAATCCCATTGCGTTAAGCAAACAGGCGAATGTCAGATGATACTGTGGCATCCCCCTGGCTGGGTATGTGAAACTGAGTCCCTCATTGCCTGGATTTTGGGGGGCGTTGGGGGGTGTCACATCTCGGGAGTTGTCACAGGAGCTCATCATCCCCCAACCTGGACAAAGGGATGCTGCGTGGTAGAACGCCACTGCCTGCTGCTCAGCATCTTGCCAAGACAGAGAGGCCCCAGGCCGCCTTTCCATCACTAAAATTTTCCTTCCCGGTATTCTTAATTCTTTTTAATTGGTGCTCGGCAAAAAGGCAAGAAGTTGTTGTTCAAGCAGCCTTTTTTGGGCATTTTTTTTCTCTCCGACAGCATGAAATGTCCTGTGTCTCCAAAGAGCCACCCAGTCGCAAGGGAAGCGCAGTCGGCCGGGCACTGGAGAGCACGGCCCCGAGGGGGGATTTTCTGCCTGTTGGTGCGTGGGAATGTGCAGGGTGTGAATCTGAAGGGTTAAAGACATGGTTTTCGGTGGGTTGGAAGGAATTAGGATGATATTTTCCCTCTGTGTGAAAGGGGAAACATGTGGTGGATGATGCAGAAGCTGTTTCTGGTGCGGACAGATAATTTCTTCCCAGAGATGTGTGCGGTGGATGGGCAAGGCCAGACTCGGGGATTCACAAAACATACTTGTAAGGAAACAAAACCTCAGAGTTTTGGGCATCAGCCTGAGAACTGAATCCAGGGTGCCGAGGCTCTGCTGGAACGTGACCTTGCAGTCTGGTCAAAAGCAATTTTCAAAAAGAATTAAAATCCAGCATCTGCTACAAAGGGACTGATGCAGAAAATCCTTCCGCCAGCTTTACGAAGCGGTGGAGCAGCTCCTGCCTTGGATTTAATCTCAAAGGCAAAAAAGCCCTCCTCATCCCTTTCTCCACTCAAGCCTCCTCACTCTCTGCAGCCTTTTCCTTCACTTCTCTTCACCCTCCGCCCTCCCCTCAGAGGGACACAAGCATCCTTTGCTGAGTGCGGGGACATCCCTGACCCTGCTCGGGACTTTGGCTTCAAAGTATGATGCTTGTCTCAGTGAAGCCAGGTCAGAAGAGTTGGTGCTGGGACTTACTTTGTGTGAATGAAACTGATGAGCAGTACTTTGGGTAGTGTATTATCCCAAAATGCATGAAATTATTCTGCAAGTAACCGCAAGGTGCAGATGGGCTATGGCTGGTGAGGGAGCACCCTGGCTCCTGGAGCGACCGAGCTGAGCGTGCCCCTCACTGCCTCTGTGCTGGCTCCAGCTGCACGTTTGTATTTCCAGGGACAGGGATTTTCTTCACTCATTCCCCTCTTCTGTCACCGGCATCCTGGTGCCAAGTATCTTTACTGTGAAAACTTCCCAGTGAGACATTGAAACATGAAGAGTTTTTCTGATCTCTTTAATATAAAATACCTAAAAATAGACCGCATGGGAACAGTTTTCCACTTGAAGAGCAAAACCCTGCAAAAATGTTTTAATGCAGATTTGGGACCTAATTATTTTTTCTCACTCTCAGCCATAGTTTTGCCACAGTGAGAACAGCAAGTCCATAACACTCGGGCTTCATTCTCTTAGAACCTGGCATTTTCCTTTCCCTTTCTAGGGCTTTACTTCTTTAGCAGAGAATCAAAGTAGTGAATGCCATCCTGAAAGTCTCAGAGTTGATCCCCCCATTAATTTTACACCCTTCATTTCACCTTCGTTTTCCAAAGTCAGCTGGTTCAGCTGGATGGCCCCGGGTTAGTACAGTGAGTCAAAATATCTATACTGGGCAAAGGTATAGTGTCCTTAACTGAAAAAAATGGCAAGAGAAATGGTATAGTTAAAAATACGGTGTTTCAAAACCCTCGTTAGATCAGCACTGGGGGGAGTCCAGTATGAGATCAGATAATTTTAGTTTGCTAAAGCACACAGAAATGTATGGGTAATGTTGTCAATGGCTCTTAAAAGCTTTGTGTTAGTGGCAGGGACTTTTCCAGGCTATTCTGCCTGCATCACAGTGTCACTGCCGTCTTCACTCCTAGCAAATGGTGCAATCTGCCGTGCCGGGAGGGGATGGGGCTCCCCAGCCACCAACAGACCCAAGACCAGTTTGAGCTGAAGGGAGTAGGTTGGATCTGAGCGTGCCTGTGGCCGTGCGTATATGTCTGTTGCTTCTCCCTACCTACTGCTGTAGTTGGTATGAGAGGAGATCTTGTTGTCCTGCTTGCTGGTAGCTCACTGGTGGGGCAAACAGGGCAAACAACGGGGTCTTCTTAAAAACCCATGTGGCAAAGCATGTGACAGCCATTCTAGGAGATTTGCAGAAAGTATGTCTGCCATTTTGCCTGTAAGCATTGTAGAAATATCTGAAGTTTCAGGCTGCATGCTCGCTGGGGAAAATGTGCAGTAACCATCGTGTTTCTTTTATTCTGTGACTTCTGAGAAGCAGAGACCGTAGCTGGCAGGGGCTGATGATGAGCACATTGTGGTGGTGCAGGCTGTGCTAGCTCTTTGGTGTTAAATGCGTTGGTGGCCTCAGACCTTTATTTCCTATTTTTCTGTGGACAGATGTCCAAATTGTTCTTGATGGCCCTGACGGAGAGGCTGGGGTCAGGGCTGGAGCATCAGCTCCCTGCGGCGAAGGCGTTAGCAGTCCTTCGCTTCCACCGCCTGCGTGCGTTCATCCCCTTGGGTTTGGAGGCTGTGGTGTTGCTGGGAGCCTGGGCTGGATGCTTTACCAGAGCTGTTTGTTTTTAATCTGGCAACACCTCTAAGCATGCTTAAAAAGTAGGCTAAAGAAGAGCTGTGCCTGCTTCCAAAAGGCCATCCTCAAGACCCCCATGAGACAGGCCCAGGGGAAAAGGAGGGTGTGGAGGCGAGGGTTTGGGAAATGTCTCTGCCCTCTCATCCTGGTGAAGCCCTTGCCTAGAGACACTTAAGGAGTTTTCTGCGAGGAATTGCGTTCCTCTCCTCAAGTGGGAAGTTCCATGCCCATGGGCACATCTTCTCCTCTTGACATGGTGATGTTTTGCTGCTGCTCTGCTGAGGCTGATGTAAAAGCCATGAAACGTGTAGGGGGTTCCTCAATACCAGGGGTACCTGGAGCGCTGGGGCCCCCCTCCTGCTTTCCCTATGAATAAGTAAAGGCCTGTGCTCTTTTGACCCCCCCGCAGTATGTCTGAATTCAGTAAATAAATCGTAGGCAGCCCCAGACAATTCAATTATAGACTGTCACTTGGCTTTAAATCACGGCTGCGTGATTATAGGCAATGCCCTTTGGTGGTGTGACAATTTCAGACTTTTCCCCACCTTATTTTCCTCTCCCAACAGCTGAAATGAAAATATTGAGCAAGTCTTAAATAAGCTAAAGCTTGTCGGGGAGATCTGAGAGCATATACTGCCATTTCAGAGGCAAGCCAAGAGCAGTATGCATATGAAATGTATTGTCAGTGGTAGACCCTGCTCGAGTGAGGTAAAAAGTGTCATCTGCTTTATATGAAAAATGTAGAAGAAATTGTGCTCTGCTCCTGCAGTCCTCTGTATCGGGACAGTAATTTACTGTGGTTGACGTTAAGGCAGATGATACTGAGTGTATTTTAATAGCTTAAGCTGTTGCTAAAACAGGAGCTGGTTTTGATCAACCTTTTTCATGTTTCACAACCTTTGCATCTTTGGTCAGTGGTGGATGCATCTGTAGTTTATTAATAACTAAACCAGAGACGTGTTGTCTGATTGCACAGTTTAGAAGCAGTATATAGGAAGCAAGTATGTAAATATGTACAGCTTATAGGACAAGAAAGCTTCAAAGTGGGGGAAAGGAGGCAATCCTCTTTTGTTATTCAAGGGTTCGAAGGTCTTCAGCCACAGGCTGAGGATGGAAGAAGGGTCAGGAGCAGCATGAGAGGGAAAGATTATCAGATATTTAATCAAATCAATTAATCCATTTAAGTAATTTGATCAGTTTTCCATAAGGGAACAAGATTGCACCAATGTACATTGACAACCACATCGACCCACAAGGCAACCAACATGAACCCAGTGCTCCCCACCACTCCTCGATCCGCTGGTGTGTGACAGTCTGCATTTCATAGTTTGGTCAGCAGGAGCTCAAACGGGCAGGGTTTCAAGTCAAAAGCTAGAAATAATTGAGAGCATTTATGAGGAGATTTTTGTGGTTTATTTGTGAAGTCGCAAGAGCTTCGTTTTCAGTCCTCGGTGGTTGCAGGTCGTTCTGTCGGTGACCACTGCAGCAAGCAAATAAATAGCTGCACGCTTAATTCTTTGGTCCAGATATGAGCAAAAATAAATGAATTTGAAAGCTTTTTGGAGGAATAATTGGCCACACTGAGCCCTGCAGATAGATCCTTCTGATGTAATGGGCCATGATAGGAAACTCAGAGAGCTCACCTCACTGCCAAAGCTGCCCCTCACCTGGGCATTTGCTTTCTGCACACTTCACCTGCAGCTGGAAAGGAAACTAATGCAAAAAGGAGTTAAAGCTGGTTTCAGACCCTGGCTCTGCTTCTCAGTTGCCCACAACTTGTTTTCCGTCTGTTCTCCTCTGTATCCCTCCTTTTCCTGCGGGCATGGGAGAGTCCCTCTGCTTCTCCCGAGGGTGTTCTCCTGGAGGGGCTGTTCCCTTGGCAGCTGGATCTGTGGGCAGGCTCCTCCAGCCCCTGGCTGTGGTCGGTACTGATGGGTGAGGAAGATGTCACAGTCCCTGAGGGGTGATTATAAAATAGCTCTCCCGAGGTTCAGCTTCTCCCTCACCTCCAGTCCAAGGTACAAACACCTGGTTTTATACTGAATATAACATAGCTGTGATAGCCACATCATCAATTGCTTCGCCTTTCTCTGATCTCCTAGAAGTTCCTGGCTTCGGTTGTGTTGAGAGACAATTAGTTTCATGTCTTAATTATAAACTGTGGCTTAAAAAAATTAAAATCTTGTAGCACTTTAAATCCAACTTCTTTTTATTGGCTGTTCTTATTGTATGACTGAAAGCAAATGGGAGCGCCAAGTCTGCCTGCTCTGTATTGCTCCTTGTTTTGCATTCCCCATCCGACTGTCTCCGGTCTCCTCCCTCAACTTAAACACTCGCTTTCTTTTTGGGAAACTGTTTCTGCTCCCTCTCATTAGCTGTCTTTGGACTCAGACCAGATTCTCTTGTGGGAGCATTCAAGGCTGCCCGAGCAGTGGCATTCGTATCCCACCACTGAGCTCTAATGGTCCTTTCCTCCTCCTTCATCCCACTCCTTTCATATTTTTCTTGCCCTTCTGACAGTTGCTGCACCTCTAGCTATACAGGTGGTCACCTCCAGAGCCAGTCACTTTGCAGGCCATCCCCTCTTCCAGGTCAGTGCATGCTCAAAGTAAACGCTTTAAAAATTAAATATAAGGAGGTGGGGGCAGGTAGGGCACTTCTGCCACCTTACGTACTTGCCTCAAATATTGCTGCTGAAAATAAGTGAAGGAAAATATGAAAAGTGTAATTTTAAAATTAAAAGTGTCCCCCAAGAGGCAGGGGTTTCACTCTCCCAGCTCTACTGGTCTTCCAACCTAATTCACCCACCCCCAGAATAGCTGTCTGGTCCTACTCCTTTAATTAAGGAGATTGCTGCCAGCACTCAGGATTCCTGCTGGGACCATTCCCCTGGGCTGTCAAACCCCACGGGAGGTGCTGTGCCCCCCATGGTCCCCGGCCCCTTTCCCGGGGGCTCGGCACTGATGGATTCCTGTTGCTGATGGATTCCTGTCGCTCCAGCCCCGAGCAGTGCTTGATTTATGGAGCCTGCTGTGGCACGTAGCCCCGGTGGCACAAGAACGGGCTCGGGGGCACCTCGACAGCCCGGGGTTTGCAGCGCCGAGTGCTCTGGCTGCCGTTCCTTGCTCAGCCACCGATGCAGTGTGTGATGTGGGGCAAGCCCCCCATTTTTTAATGCATTACAGCTACAGTTAGAGCACCTTCCAGTTTATCAGCAGTCCCTTACGCAGGAAGGGCTGTAACTTGGTCTTAATTGGCCATGGTGCAACTGGAATGTAATGAGCTATAATAAAAATACTGAGTTACTCGGCAAGCGAAGAAAACAGCTGTTTGGTATTAATGTCTTCAAGAAGTCATTCTGTGCCCAGTGTATACAGACAAGGTCTTATTGTTTGTGCAAACGCTGTATAATAAAATACTCGGAGAGTTAGTAACTAGGGAAGAGGTTTTCTGTGTGAGTTGTTGTTGTTGGGTGGCTTTGACTGAGCGCAGCAGCACATCTCCTGTGCTTTCCAGAAGGTCGAGTGGAGCCGTGGCTGGTGCCACGCGATGGTGAATGATGCAGTCTCTCCAGTAGCTGGCAGGATGGAAACCAGCTGCCCTGGTTTGCACCCACACAGGTATTGAGTTGGAGGGCGGGGGGGCAGGAATAAAATATTCAATGCAGCAATCAGGAACAGGGCATCAGCTTTTGCCTTCCAGCTCGCTTGGCACAAATGCCGTCAATAGAAGTGGAGATTCCCCAGCCCAGGGTGCTACCTGGAGGAGCGGGGCTGGCCAGGGATGCGGGTGTCATTCCCAATAGGAAACAAACTGTGGCATCGCTTGGGCTGAGGGAGGAGTTTCACCAGCGCGGATGGTGGATTATTTGTGTGTTTAATTTCTGTCGCAAGTTCAATGGACACAGAAACCTCTCGGAATGTTCGTGTTTCCACACTAGGTGTAGTAGTTGGGTGTTGCAAATGTATTAGCCGCAGGTTTACACCAAACATGGAAAAACAAATTAGAAATAGGGAAATACAAACACATTTTCTCATTAGGGGATATAAGTATGTGCTGACTGTAGTACAAATATAATTTTTATTCCATTTGTGTAACCTTTGGTATTTTAATGAAGTCCTGTTCCTGTGTACAGCGTATGGTTCACTGTCAGATAATTTAACACTAAGAAAATCTGCCTTGAATAAATTAGAATATATTTGCAAATTAATTGGTTAATTAGATTTTAGACATCTCTTGAGGACAGGAGAGAAACAGATGTGTGCAAAAGCCACACAGATAGTTTGGGGATGAGTGTTTCTTGTAGGGTTTTATCACTCAGTTTTGTGAAAAACAGCCTTTCATGGGTGCCAAAGATTAAAAAACCCTCGGCTTTAAATGCAGAACATTAAACTCCAATTTCCGTGGTGCTGCTGGTTTGTTTTTTTTCTGGGCCACAGGCAGAGCCGTTTGGACCTGTTAGCCGAGTGACTGCACTCGGAATAGGCGAGGTACCTCTTGAGCTGCTTTTTTCTCTGACAACTATAAGTATCCGTGAAGCTGCCTGGAAATCCTCTGAGCTGAAGGGTGGCAGATCAGCAGAGAGGTGCCAGCTGGCATCGCGGGGAAGGCAGGCAACTCGTACGAAGAAGCAGATCTAAGATGGAGCCCAAGATTTAGAAGAATGGTCACCGAAGAAGGAGAACTGACAGGGCAGGTTTTTTTCTCAGCTACGTCGGTGTAAATCCAGAGCAACTCCACTGAGATTCACACCAGAGTAACTGAGAGCAGAATCTGGCCAACATCATCCACCTGACCTCAGGAGAGGGCTCGGATGGGGAATAGCTTACTTACCCTCCTCTTACAAGCCTTTCTCACCTCATTTTCAGAGAGGCAGTGAGTTCAGTTTTGCTTGGTTTGGGGGCACGGTGCAGTCACACTGTAAAGACCAACTTACTTTTACCCATTGGTGAAAGCACGTAGAGATTCTGCTACCAAAACCTGCACTTGTGTATTCGTTATGAACTTAGGTCCCTTCAGAGAGAAGCTTTGATTAAATCTTGTTTGGAAGTTGAGAGAATTTATATTTCAAGGACTAGAGTTGCTCCAGAAGCCGAGTGGGAGAGGATTTTCAGCTTAAAAGCGATGCAACAGCTCCCTGCCATACGGGCTGACCCTCGGAGCCGCAGGGGTGGGCAGGTGACATGACTTGTGGTTGGTGTCCACCTCTGCTGAGACAGTCCTGCAGGCTGAGCCCAAATCAGAAGACACTGACCAGCCCCTCTGGGAAGGCAGCCGGTGATCACGTTGCCTTCCTTTTGCAGTTTTATCTCCGGGATCCTGGTTTGGGTGTGTTCAGAACCATTTGGCAAAAAACCCTCTCATCGTTAAAAGCAATGTTTGCAGTGTACAGTAAGACAAACAAGAGCCCGTTTGCGTGCGTCATCCATCGTTTCACAAACAGTCCTGGGGCTAAGCAGGGAGCTGGGCCAGGGCTGGCCCTTCGGGGTCGCGGTGCAGACGTCAGAGGCAGGAGCACTTGTCCTGCTGGCGTCACCTCTGGTGGGCACCCGCAGCCTGGTGCTGGGGGGAAGAGCTTTCAAGTCATGTTCTTCCTTTGACCTTGGTGTGCTTTTCTCAGCAGCGCGCAGAGCGGAGTAAAAGCCTTGTTGCTGCCGAAGTGTGAAAACTGCAGCCAGATTTTTCCAACTCTGGTGGCTGAAGCTGTGGGGCCGAGGTGACAGAGGACGCTCGCTGCTGTGGCACTGTGTCCCCAGGCAGAAGCCATGGAAGCAGCCCATGGGGTCACCTGGGCACAGGTGCCCTGTCCTTGGCCCAGGACTGCTGTCAGCAGCCGCACACACAGCCTTTAGTGGGGCTGTTGCAGACCGGGATGTGCAAAACCCTGGCCATGGTGACCTCCATGCACTGGTTTCTGAGAGCATCTGGGCTGCCCCCTGAGGACAGCGTGGCTGGGCAGTGCCTGGGTAAGAGCCTTGGGCAGCAGGACTGTGCCAGCTGTCCTGTCCTTCGGGGACACAGCCACCAGGTCCCAGCCAGCCCGCGGGCACGTCTGCTGGGTGCTTGGCCTTTCAATCCCGGTTAACCCCGGAGCCCGGCTCTCCACGGGCAGGCAGGGAGCTCCTGTTCCCACGCAGCATCTGGCTCTCCTGAGCCCGCTCGCTTCTGACCTCGGCACTTCTTTCCTCCCCGGTGCCGCAGGGCTTGCTGAGTTCCCTGCTGCTTGGAAATCACATCGGATGAGGCAGGTTCCAGCTTTTAGTGGGGTCTGGTTTGTGTTACTGGGGAAGCAGCACAGCACCAGCACACCTGGGACGTTGCGGAGCAGCGTATCCTCTGGTCCGGCCAAAGCAGCCCTTCCCTGCACGTTTAGCACGTCCAGATGAGTTATGTTCCTGCAGATGAGTAAGAGTGTAGGTGCGTTAAGAGACTGAGACACTGCTGTTTTGTGGCTGTGATGAATATAAGCAGCTCCAGAGGATGTACGGGGACGTTGCCCTGCAGCGTTCGTCTGAATGCGCAGTGATTCAGTCACCGTGTGCTGGTGTCCTTGGGCAAAATGAATTTACACATTTGCCAGGAGTCCGGGGGTTGAGGAGAGACCCAAAAATCCCCAACTACGATAAAATTCAGAGAGTAACAGGTTAACATCATCTGCCATAACTTCTCTATGGGGCTTTTGTCAAGTCTCTCATTCAAGCAGTGCTTGCCGAGGCTTTTGACATTTGTGGCAGCGCTGGGACAGACACTAAGGTCGTGTGTCACTTTAAAGGCTTAATTTTTTCCAAATTCCTCACAAAACCGGAGCTGAAAACTCTCTCATGAATATCGCGTGGAATCTGCTGAGGCTGCAATTGCGTTATCCTTCAGAACTCCCCAGAAAAGGTCTCGGTGGCAGCACGCCAAACCTGTCGGGCCGAAGAGGGAGAAGGGGCAGAGCGCGGCGCGGTCGGAGGCTGCTCTGGGCCCCGGCAGAGTGGGGCTGGGAGACACCTGTGGAAACCACAGCCGGCTCGAGATGGCCAGGGGTGGGCAAGGCACAAACCACACGTCTCCTCGCCTGGGCGGGTTTCTGCCGAAGATGTATTTGCTCAGCAGAGCGAGAAAACCCAAAGCAGAGGAAGGTATAAACCAAGAAAACAGTATTTGCGAGGTGTGACTGCGGCGCTCAGCCCTGCCTCCCCTCTGAACGCAGACTCACCCGGGGGACAATAAAACAGGCAAGGAGCTGCCTTCAAATTTATTTCTCGTTCTTTCTCTGTTTCTGCAAACCTCCCATACCAGAATATTAATGCCTGATGAGAAACTAGTTTTCAACAGGACCGCTCACTGCAAAAGATAATAAACATCAATGTTTCAAACTAAATTGTAGAGGACTTCGTACGTTTCATGGAAAAACTGGCTGCATTACTAGACAGAGATCATAAACCTTTGAAAGGTGGAGGCAGGAGAAAGTAAAGTATTCTGCATAAGGAAAATGCAATTGTGGTAATGACTTTGCTAATCCCTAGGCTTCCAGTTTTATCCATTCATGTTTCCAGTATCTGCAGATGAACTCAGGAGGGTTTCAGTAATCCTTTAAAAATTTCCTTTTAAAATTTCCACCTAGGTGTAATCATTTGTTGGATTGGCTTTTTTTCCTCTTTTCCTGCTAATTTATGGATGCCCCTATTAAGTTTACCAAAATGAAAACCAAAGAGTGAACCTTTTCACTTGGTACTTTGATCAGGATGATCATCCTTGCGGACAGGTCTTAAGAGAAGAGTTGTTTAGGAATTAAACCAATTGAGATGTATAGAAATATAATACTGATCTCAGTACAACAACAGATACTTTTTAAACTGTCCTGTTGATTTGATAAGTAATTCTTGAGTAAATTGAATGTATTGGTCTGAGCAGCAAAAATCCTGAAGGTTATTTGTTATTGAGTGTAGTCTGCTGTTGTTTAGCCTTACGGAATTTATTGGAACTCTAGTAAAGCCATCTAAGTAGTGCTGTGGGTTGTGTGTCAGAAGATGCTGTCCCTTCTCATGTCCCCATGCATTTCAGTACTAACCTTAATTGGATGAAGTTTGCACGCTGGAATATTGGAGGCGGAGGTTTTGTGCGCAGGACGATCAGAAAGCACCAGATACCATCAGCTTTTACAGAAAATGGCAGGCCAGATGGAGCAGGAGATTACTCCGTCTGATCTCCTGCGCACTGCAGCCCATTCTGTGTCACCTGCTTTACCCCAGTAGCCGGGGTGAGTTACAGCATGTTCTCCAGCAAAGCCCTCCCTTCCCATTTCAGGAGATCACTTAATGGCGGAGCCACCATCTCTCCTGGCAGTTTGGTTCAGGCATTAAAATACCTTTGGTGCCAGGGCATTAGTACAGCTTTGTATTGATGTTTGTTTCACTTCTAACTTCCACCTCTTGATTCTTGTTGTGCCCTTTTTCAGCAGGTTGAAGAACCCTCGGTTCCTTTTCTTTTTCTCCCTGTAGAGCCACTTACGTGCTGTAATCAAGCTGCTTCTTCCTCTTCTCTCTGATAAGCTGAACAAGCTGAGGTCTTTCTCAGTCTTACTGTCTTACTACAGTCCCTTAAATAACTTTTCCTTTTCTCTGTCTTCAGGTATTCAGCATCTTTCTAAAATGTATTAGCATTGGGTGTTTTCTGGTATTTGCCTCACCGACTCCGGGTACAGGGGGACAATTTCTTCTCTGTGTACAACATGGTTGATGCGTCTAAGGATTCATTTGCTCTTCTATAACAGCCTTGAGCTGCTTGTCCACGGTGACCCTCTAATCCTTTGCAGAATTGCTCCTTTCTAAGGTAAAAAGTCTTGTTTCAGATGCCAAGCGTTACAGAGGAATTTGGTTTACTGTGTTTTATAGTCTCTTAAACAGTATGTAAAAGATATCTGCGCTGCATGAGGATGCTTCAAAAAACCTGCTCCAGGTCTGCACCTTTTTAGCCTCCGATGTTGGCAGAAATTGCTGACACGTCTAACACGTGATTTCAGGCACTGCTGTAGGAAAATGCCTGTATCACAGCCCATCTGGAGTCTGAGAGAGGGAGCTGGGGGAGAACAGCTGCTCGGAATTTTGCAGAGAGAGCTCGTGGTCTCATTTATACCCCTTGGGGACATGGCACACAAAACCCAGACTCAGCCGGGAACTGTGCAGCCTGTTCTCCCGCCAGCGCCGGGTGCTGCAGTTATCGTTTATAAGAGGTAGGGAGCTCTAGTTACCCTGGTACAGGAACCTCCTTTATGGATGTCTTTGTACCTGCTCTGTGCTTATCATTGGAAGGTTCAAAAAAAAATATTAAATATTTTAAAACTAATATAAAAATTAACACACCTGTATAGAAAAGCAGTCCAATTGCATGTTGCATTGCATCATCTCATGGCCTCTCTTAGCGGTCATCATCATTCCTCTCCATCTGTTGGCTGTTAGCACTTGGCCAAAGAGCTGTTGTTCCTCCAACTAATCTGATCACTGCTGGCATCCCCTTGTAAACCCTTTTTGGATGGTCATGCTTTCCTTGGCAATCTGCAAAGCACACCAGATCACAGCTCTCTCTCTGATGGGAGCACTCGCGTGCCGATCCCTTTCCACGTGTCCTTTTGCCTGAATGGCCGGGGAGGGGTGGTGGTATAAAAAGGCAGTGCAGGGCAGGCAGAGAGCAAAGGGCTTTTTTGCCAGGCAGTGCCAGATTGGCCCCAAGCACTTCCCAGCAGGGCTGGGAAGTTGGGAAGCATTTCCCAGCCAGGAGATGCCTGGCTGTATCCCACCAGGGCTGGGGCTGGTGGAGCTGCTCCCAGGTGTAAGTGTGGTGTAGGTGTGCTCCAGCTGCTCACAGTGGAGCAGAATTGCAAATACATCCGAAAGATCCCTGCCCTGCAGCCCCATGGTTCATCTGAGGTGTTTCAGTGGCTGGCAGATGACAGGAGAAGGTGCCATCATACACCTAACCTGACCTGTGCTTCTCATTAGGGTTCTGGCTACAAGACCTGCGAGCTTGAGATTTCCTTGCTGAGGTATAAAATTTCTCACAGTTACAGCTTTTTTTAGAGTGGAGACTTCTCCCTGCAAAAGACAGAGTCCTTGCAAGCCTACGCAATGTAATAAATAATTCTGAGACAACTGAATTTGTTGGTTTCTTTAAAGAAACATAATTATTTTAAAATGACAAACTGGTCCCTTTGTTGATAAATGTTTTATATCCTTGCTGCTATGCCTGAATAGTTTGTGTAAATAATGCATTAGCTCACAAACAGACGTAGCACGTTCAGGCAGACACTGCCCAGTGGGGCAGGAATGCTAAAAAAGAGAAGCAGATGATTCTGTGCGGTGCTGAGCACTGGGAGTGGGGTGGGCATCAGTAGGGGCTGAGAAAACACCGACTGCATCTCTTAGGGTTGGTCCCGACATCGCTCAGGTGCCTGACACTGTGGTGATGCATTGGGGCTACAGCTGGGAGCAGGCAGTGCTCACCATCAGCAGGTGTGTGGTTTCCCTCGGACTCCTGGGGGCAGAATGAAAAGTGACGCTGAGAATTGCGCTATGGTCTGGTTTAGGTAAGTGTTTGGCACTTACGTTTGCAGACTTGTTTTCAAAAGACTCACTTTATATGCTCTAGAAGAGCTCTCCTTCAAAATGAGGTTTTCAGTTTGCTTTGGTTATTCCTCTAATTCTGTTCTCAAAATGGGCCTTAATTTTTGAAAACGTAATTTTGCAAAAATCATATGTGAGGTTCTCTGTGTGTCAGGGCAGGGTCAGGCAAGAGAAGAAGGATATGCACATGCGTCGGTGCTTTCCAGATGAAAGTCGTTTGTGAACAGTGCAGAAGTGTGAACATTCAATCACAGAATCATGGAATACCAGGTTGATATTCTGTGATCTCAAGGGTCATCTGGTCCAACCTTTCTTGGCAAAAGTATGTAAAGTATGCATGGATGCAAAAGTATATAAGTATGCATGGATGGAAATGTGCAATAGTTTGGGGGTTTTTTAGGCAGCAATATTGTATGCTCAGGCTGGGACCTAAAAGTCCCATGTGCCACCATGGGCAATCATAGAACCATACAAAGGTTTGGGTTGGAAGCCCAAAGATTGTCTAGTCAGACCCCCCTGCTGTGGGCAGGGATATCTTTTCAATATATCAGGTTGCTCAAAGGCGCATCCAGCCTGGCCTTGAACACTGACAGTAATGGGGCATCCACATGTTCCCTGGGCAACTTGTTCCAGTGTCTCATCACCCTCACATTAAGAAAATTTCTGCCTTATATCCAATCTAAACCCACCCTCTTTCATTTTGGAACCATTACCCCTTGTTCTGTTGAAAGTGGGTAGGATTCTCTCCAGCCTTATAGAATAGAATATACTTACCCTGATCTGGTTTAATGTCAGCTGAAGACCGCTGAGGTTGCCTAAACACCCCTATAAAAGGTACAAACTGCCTAACAAATGCCAGCAGCAATTCTAAACTTAAACTTAATGGTCAACAGCTCACGCTTTCCTCTGACTCGGGAGGAGAGGAGGGTCCGACTCCAAAGGAGACTTGGTGATGCAGAGGGGCAGAGGAGCTGTGCTCTTGTTCTAGCTGCCTTTTTTGCCGAGAAGAGCAAATAATAGAAAGCTTTGACTTTACTGTAGTCAGCAGAAGTGAGCGAGCACAGAGAGGGAGCAGATCTGTGCTCCCGTTTTACCTGGCCACCCTGTGAGGGACAGTCCTTGTTCTCAAACTGCATGTGGGGTGGCCTGATTTTGCTTTATGTTAGCAAAACAGGACAGGAATGGGAGGCATCACTGAAAAACTGAAAAACAATTATCAGTGTTTTTTTATATTTCTTTTTGCTATCTACTCTTTTTTCTCTCTTAGAAAATGAAAATTATTTTAATAATCACTGTTGACTGCAATAGGAAAAAAAATGTGCATTTTCCTGCCTGTCCAAACTCCTGCACTGCTTTATTGCAGGTTAGTCCTCATTAAGTCCAGAAGATAAGCACCCTCTGTCAGTCAGTGGAAACTGGACTGTAACGGTGCTGGGATTTCACCCTCAAATTCAGTGCTACCAAATCAAAATACATGGAGTTAGGCTTCTTTCCTTCCCTCCTCCCCGTCCCCTACTTTGTGTCCTACTTCTGTGTTTGAGGTAGCTTTGTCTCATTTATAGAAAGGAGAAAGAAAATACTTTGAGAATCTGAGATGAAGGCAAATATGAGAACTAATAAACAAGCAAAACATGGAAGTATCTAGATATGATGTGGTGTTACCACTCCTGGGGACTAAGCTGCAGCTGACTTCTTACGAGTAAAAATAAATCACTTCTCTATTTCATGCAAAGTTGTTCCATGGATTTGCCGAACTAATTTTTCCTCCAAGCATGGTCACATTTTGGGTCAGCATGCCTAGACACCATGGGGCTCTGCCAGCAGTTCCTGTGTGAAGTCTCTTGTTTTTTTGGAAACACATCCAGTCATTCATAGAAATGAACTCATGCATAATTAGAGCCAGTACTGCACATCATCTTTGCTTTCCATTTTTAGCTGTTGTGTCTGGAGGACTATAACTTTTAAAGATGCCAACAAGCCACTTAGGAGCTCGATAGCCATAATGGGAAAATCTGTGGAGCTGAATAGAAAATGATAAGCTTCATAAGGACTATTCTAAATCGTTTGGTAAAGAGCTCAGCCAGACATTCAAAGCAAGAACAGAAGCGATAACCCCTTCTAATTCAATCTTCAGGGGTTTGTACTTTATCTACTATCCCACTGAAGTCCCAGTCCTACAAGCAGCTTAATGGAGGGGACGGTGTTCTTTGCACCAGAGTCCTCTGGATTCTGCTGGGTCCAGTTATTGGACTGTGGCATAAACAGGTGCAGAGCTCTGATTTTATTCATATTTTACCATCCAGGGCTTGTAATCAGCCATTCCTCTTCCTAGGTTAGTTAAAACATTCAGTAGCCCCAGATACTGAAGCATGAAACTCCAGAAAACCAATCCTCTTCAGCATTTTTTAACCTCAAGTTTTCAATAAAGAGCTATTTAAAAATAATTAAGAAAGATTTGGAGGCCTGTTTTTTTTTTAACAGACAGGAGGGAATCATCAGCTTCAGAGCCAGCAGGTGTTGACAGGTGAGAAATCTCACAATAAGTCTTTTATTTCTCTGCACTCTGAGGGTTTCAGGTATGTCCTGTAATCTCAAAATTAGAGTGGGTGGCAGATGAGCTAAAATTTGTTTCTTTGTTCAGAAAATGCAGTATGGATTTTTTTCTTTGTTTGGGTCTTTAATCCAAACTGATGCTTTAATAACTGAAATTCCAGTAGTGGAGCTGTTTGTTGTTTTTTTTTTTAAAGATAGGGAATAAATCAATAAGAAAACTAACTTTGCAGTGGGAAATTACCCCAAATATGTTCACAGCTGGATTGTCACAGCATGTGAGGTCAGTTAATGGGACCAGACGGGGCTATTTAGGACAAGTGTTTGACACTGCTTCACTGCTAGGAGAAGGCTAAAGTCCAAACAAAGTCATTCTGTGAAGGACAGAATATAATACCCCCAATTTTAAAAATGAGAATCATAGAATCACAGTGGGGTTCGGATTGGGAAGGACCTTTGAAGATCATCTAGTTCCAACCCCTGCCATGGGCAGGGACACCTCTCACCAGGCCAGGTTGCTCAAAGCCCCATCCAACCTGGCCTTGAACACCTCCAGGGATGGGGCATCCACAGCTTCTCTGGGCAACCAGTTCCAGTGTCTCACCACCCTCACAGTAAAAAAAATTCTTCCTTATGTCCTGTCTAAATCTAACCTCTTGGTTTAAAAGCATTATCCTTGTCCTGTTGCTACAGGCCCTGGTAAACAGTTCCTTTCCATCTTTCTTATATATTGAAAGACTTCATTAAGGTCTCCCCAGAGCCTTCTCTTCTCCAGACTGAACAACCCCAACTCTCTCAGCCTATCTTCACAGGAGAGGTGCCCCATCCCTCTGATCATTTTTGTGGCCCTCCTCTGGACCTGCTCCAACAGGTCCATGTCTTTCCTGTGCTGAGGGCTCCAGAGCTGGATGCAGTACTCCAGGTGGGGTCTCACCAGAGCAGAGGGGCTCCCTCGACCTGCTGGCCACACTTCTTTTGATGGAGCCCAGGACATGAGTTCTCTCTTGAAACACCAAATCATGCTGTCAAGAGTTAAATAGTACTTTCAACTTGTTCTTGCATTTTTCTATGCATAGTGCTGAGGAATAAGGCTGAGTAGATGAAGCCCAAGTTCAGGCTGCGTGGTGGTTTCCTCATCAGTGAAATGGAAATACTGCTTTGTTCTCCTGCTGGCAGGCTGAGGTTCTTTGTATTAAAAAATTCAAAAAGGAGTTTGTGATCTCCAGAAAATGGCAAGGTAGAGGTACCATAATGATGCAACGTGTTGGCATAATTTATTGTTAGAAGAATCCTGTTAGAAAAAAGCCTGTCTGAACCACTGGATCATCTTAGCAGGTTGGTCTTATCTTTACCTTGTAAGGGTCCAGCAGCTTGATGGGCAGTAAGGGCCAGGGGGGAACTTTTCAGTCAAAGAGGATTCATACGTTTATGTCGCTTCAGAGGGGATGGCAGGGGAGGTGGGTCCACATCAAACCTTACTGCGTATGTTCCTGTGCGTTAAATAAGCAGTTGTCTTCAAACATCAAGGGAAGTTGGTGAGACCACGTTTGCTCCCGTGTAAGCCTGCTCGTTCTAGGTGGTGTAAGCGCCACGCTGGGAGCCAGTCGGACAGTATTTGGCAGTCCAGATGTTGAGCGTGCTTTGCATGCACCATATAGATTTACAGGGCTTTCTGTGCAAATATTTAGACAAAAATCATTGGAGCATTTTTATGTGTTAGAATGTACATTGACTTTAATGGCTTGTGTATCCAAATGTTTCTGTTCATAATACAGGAGTGAACTGAGTCCAACCCTGATGTCAATGAAGACTTTAAAGATTATTTAAATTTCAATGGTTACTGTCTACCTTAAATGTAACAAAGTGCCTTTAGCAGTATGTTAAAGTGAAAACTCTACTTTCCTGTTTTTCTTTGTTAATCCAACCTTCTGAAGTAAAAGAAAATGGTGGCATGGAGAGGAGAGAACAGTTGTACCTTGACATTAGTCGCTGAATGTTTGCAGAGGTTCATTTCCATTGCCAGGCCTAGAAGCATCGTGCAGGATTTTCATCAATTTATCTGCATTTTCAGATGGGGCTCATGCTCATACCCGTACAGGCCATTACCTGGGTGCTGAGACCGCTGTTGGTGCCCACTGATGCTGTACTTACACCACAGCATCCCTTGGTGTCCCGCAGCCTGGGCACCACAGCGGCGGTAATGAACCAGGCTGAAAGAAATACTCCAATGGCTGCCTTTCAGCACTTGGCAAGAAAATCCTTTTTATGTTAGTTTCAAGGTCGTCAGATATCATTATAGCCAAGTATTAAAAATTTCAAAGAAAGGAGGCAGTGTGTTTGATTTATAGAATAATTATCTAGCTTTAGCTCTAACTTGGCTTTGGCAATGGTTTTGCAAGCACTTGAAAATTAAATCCATTTTTTATGGCACTACAAGGTATTATCTCACAGCAAATGATAATTAAACACCTGTGAAATCAATTAGCCCTTTAAGCAGGGGAAAAAAAAAAAAGTTTTCCAATTATGTTTTTGCACCTCCAAACTTTCTAATTCCAGACCCAGAGCTTGCGGAGAGGGAGATGAACTGCCAGCCAGTAGCCCGTTCACCAACATTAAAATCACCCCAAAGCGTTGTGCAGCCGTAAATCCCCCAGCAAGCGGTCTGTGGCGACGGCTCCCTTCCAGGCAGGATGGCTTAGCCTTTCGAGCTACGTCTTGGGCAGCTTTCTATCCGACACACGGCTCAGCTCTCAGCTTTTCCACAAAGACAGTTACTCACTTGGTTTTTTCAATGCCAAGTTTTACTTGACAGTTTATTTAAAAGCCAACATACCTTAATGGAAACCAAGCAACGAGATGCTCCGTGTGACGGAGTGGGTTTCTTTTCAGGCTCTCCAGCCAGTAGCTCAGAGCCACCTGTATTAAGCGTTCACACACGGAAAACTGGCCGATTGGTTAATGGCTGAAACTTGATATACTGGAAAACTGGGAAACGCTGCCATTTAGCCTTGCGTTGTAGGAGTTTAATATCTGTCTTTGTTGCAGCACTTGAACTGATCCAGGGACTTTTGGAAAATGCAGCTTGCATTTGTGGGCTTGCAGATTCAGGGAGGGAGCCCTGGACATAGTTGGTTAAGTGCCATAGCAGTTTTTGGCTCGGGAAAGAAAAAAGCAGCTCAAGTCCCATCTGACATCTATGGCGGTATGTGCTGGTACTCCCTGCCAAAGATGAGCTCCAGCACCTTCCAGAAGATGGATTATGTGTGGCACTGTTAAAATATGTACTGCTGGGTTAAACCCGTCATATTTGGTTTGTGTTCTGCTCCTGCATGTCCATCTGAATTTTGTTACCCATAACATACAGCTGGCTTTCAGTGAGGACTGTATCACTGGAGAGGAGGGAGGCAGTTGAGGGATTAGCATTCCCAAGGTCTGTCTAGCTGCTGGAGAAGTCACCAGTCGTCTGTATCTCAGGTTTTCCATCTGTGAAATGGGAACGGTGATGGTATCCCGTATCAGTGTTCAGAGGATTAGATAAGAAAATATGTACACTGCTTTGTGATTCCTATGTGACAGGTGACATATAGCTGGATAAAGTATGATAGTCATTAAATCTTGGGTAGCTGGATGTATCTGCTGGTCTGAACAGCCTGGCGACCTTTTAGACCTCACTTCAATCAGTGGTGATGATGATGTGGCTCTGGAGAAAAAAGTAGTTTATATTAAAATGGGTAGTGAAAATGTTTCCCAGGCTAGTTTATAATCTCTTAAGTGTAGTGACATGGGGAAATGCTTAAGCTGTAAGAAGGAATGTATGGCATGGCTGATTAGTCACTGCAGAGCCTCTGCCGCCTGCCCCGGCTCCTTGGGATAATGGTGAACCAGGAATGCCAAGCAGCCCTCTAATCCATGTGCTGACTGACAGGGTCGGCACATCAGAAGGAAAAAAAAAAGGGGGGGAGGGGGGGGAAGGCAGAAGCAATGTGTTGGATCAAGAAGTTAAAATGGTAAGAGCATTTGGCTGAGCAGCATTTCTCCTTCGGATAATTGCCCGCACGGCGTTGCAGTGTTTACACCTGCGTGATAGATGGGGCCGAACATGTTTTCCCAGCTATGGGTGGTAGCAGGGAGGGGATATTTCAATTAAAAAAAAAAAAAAAAAAGGGGGGGGAGGGGGGGGAAGGCAGAAGCAATGTGTTGGATCAAGAAGTTAAAATGGTAAGAGCATTTGGCTGAGCAGCATTTCTCCTTCGGATAATTGCCCGCACGGCGTTGCAGTGTTTACACCTGCGTGATAGATGGGGCCGAACATGTTTTCCCAGCTATGGGTGGTAGCAGGGAGGGGATATTTCAATTAAAGTGTGAATAAATTAGAATTGATTACAAATAGAGCTATTTGTTTATGCTGCCTAAAAAGGTATTAGCTGTGAACAAGGTGCACTTCATCATTACGGAAGGAAGCCTGAAAGTTAATAAAACACACTGCTCATCCTTACAGAGGGGTGCCAGCTTTGGGTTAAATCTGTAGCTATTTTAGTTTTAAAGCCCCAACTGTCATTTTAAAGGCATATGGATTTTGGATTTTAACATGTTTGAATGATGCAGCTGAGGCCCAGGCCAAGCCGACCCTAAAATTGGCAGTAAAATGTTACCTCCATGCAAGCGTGCAGAATGAAGGAACACAGGGATATGAGCGAGAAACGTGTGCCTCCCCTCACAGCAGTCTTCAAACACCAAAACGGGGAGCTTTCTGGAAATAAGCATCCTCCAAGTAAAGCAGAGGAATCTTTTCAAAGCTTTCCTACAATAAAAACTCAGGAAGATTAACTACGAGTAGTAAATGAAAGAAAAGTACCAGAAGGAGGGTGACTCCGAAGCAGCAGAAGTAAGGGAGAAGTGCCCGGCCGTGCCGTGCCCTGTGGTGCCACTGTTCCAGTCACAGCTCGGCTGGGGCACGAGATGCCTCGGCTGCCTGAATCGGAGCCTGGAAAACCTCCGTAGCTGGGTAAAACCAGAGTGTCAGGATGGCTGGGCAATGCAGAGCCATCCCCATGAGCTGGCAGCTCCAGGTTTGCAGAAACCCCAGCGATGCAAGCTGCAGGACCGTAACAAATCTCCCTGCCATGCTCAGACAGTACTGGCTAATGGAAATAAGTAGTTCTGAAAACAGATATAGCCCCCCATGGCCAGGGGAGAAGAAGAAGAGCAGGCTCTGGGAGAACCTCTTCTAAACACTTGACTATTTTCTCTGTAACTTAAGGCCCCTCCGCCAGTTCCAAGCAGGGTTATAATACTTCATTGCCTCCCCGAGGTCTTGTGGAGATTAGTCAGTGAGAATGGTGGGGAAATCAAGCCTGCTGCTGATGTGATACTGGTATTTGCAATAGGTGCTGGATCAATACTTAATGTACAGGTGTCCTGCTGTAGCTGAGAGGGTGTTTCTGCGTGTCTGGGCCAGCTCCCATTTCTCTTCTGAAGGAGAGAAGGTAAAGGAGAAATTTCAAGTCCAGCAGAGATTTAACTCACAACTTAAATTTAACTTATTATCTTTAATCACAGAGATTATCTCACTGACTTAACTGAAAGCATTTCAGGTCAGAGCTAGGGGACGAGATGCTTTCGGGTGAGACAGGTATGCTTCCTGTGTGGAAAATAACGCCAAATGTACACAAGCAATTTTCCCTCCCTGACAAAACACTGGCAAAGCTCAAGTCTGGTTCCTTCAGGGCTGACTGGGAAGGAGTCTGGAGCTGAGGGTTGCCCTGACACCTTCTGTGGGTGCATCTTCCTCCCCACCAGGGACTGTGGGCTGGAGCTTCATTCACCAGGTGATGGTTTTGTGGCCAAGGTCTCCTCCAAATGCTGGCTGGTGGTCTGAGAAAAACATGCAACAGTCTCTGCTGTGAACTCCACTCTAAAGTACTATTTGTTTCATGTAAACGATTTCCTCCGCAAGTGATGCTTCAGATTACAAAGCCATGCTTGCAGCTCGACAGCGATGTTTATGTATTTGTGGCTGGATACATGTGTTGCGTGAAAGGAGTTTCCGAATTTGTATTTAAACATACTGGGCTATCTCCTGGCTTTCAGCGAAGGCAGGGTTCTCCTCGTGCTTTGCGTCCTACCCACAAACTAGTAGAAATTAAAATTAGCGCCTCGTGTTTAAGGATTTCAAATAGACACTTGATGCCGAAGTGGTCGCTGAGGGAAACTGGGAATTAAACTGGAAACCAGTCTGCTGGCACTGCCTTCAAAGATCACATTGAGTCACCTTAAAAGTTTTAGGTTGAAATTGCAGAGGAATTTGTTCGTGGGCAGAATCTCTGGTGCAATTCATTCTCTGCAGCAGCTCTCGATGGATATTGCTTTACTCTGGGTCTGCTCCTGTTGTGTTTGTGGGTTCTGCCTGAAGTGAATGGAAATTTTGTGTCCATAGATCAAGGTTAGGATGAGGCTCTCTCTGTACGCATGATGTAGATAAATTGCTTGATGACCATGAACCGTGCTATTCCAGAGCTCAGCAATAAATCACGCGTTAGGCTTTAAAGCGCACAAATGGGAGCAAGACACTAACTGGTTTTCAGGTGGGAAATCGTCAAAAAAATCCTTTTTTCTTTGAAAATCTATCCTAACATCAGCAAATTAGATATAAAAGAGAAGGTGCCCAATATAAGACACCACTGGCGTACGGAGGACTCGCTTGCACTGGCCTCGTTCTCTGCTTTCCTTTGTGTTCTTGTTCTGCCATCACCTTTTTGTGGATATTGTTGCATTCAAGGGTATTAACCGGATTTGTACATTTTTAGCTAGCTAATGATGGGGGACTTCTGACTGGCATATTCTAGCCCTACGGGGTATTCTATTTCTGGTATTTATTAACATTTTCTGTCATACAATATGCAGTGAAAGCGTTGTGCCTCAGACCTTGGTATGTGAAAAAGGAATGCTTAAAAATGGCAACTTTTTAAACTTTTTTGGTATTCTGGTTTCCTAATATTTTCCCCCATGTGCTGTGTCACTGCTGGCTGGTGAGCTGGGACATGGCTGCCAATCAATCTCCCACATGGAGAAAAAGAAATTGCTGTCACTTGGGTGGAATATGTATGTATGTATTTTAACCAAAGTTGGGTTACAATTTTAAAAAAGAGAAGTACTTAAAGTCTGTTTTGTAGTTTTAATTAATGCAATGAGAGTTTTTATTTTACTCTCAGTGGAGATAATCTTAATCCTTTCACAGTGACCTTTTCTTGTGCAAATTAGCTATACACGCTTGTTTAAGCAAATGGGCCTTTGCAAGATGTCTCTTCCTAAAGACAGAGCTTATAATTGAAAATTGGCTTACTCCCATCTGTCTGGTCTGGGTGAGAATACAAACGTAGATCCGGGCTTTCTTATATATAAAATTTAATCATATACATATGTATATACATACACATATACATGCATGCAAAAAAAAAAATTGCCTGCAGGCTCTGGTTAAAGTAGATTATTAGTGTTAAAAAATTTCAGTGCCACAAATTACTGTCCAAATCGCATCTGTCAGCAGAGGCCAGGACACTGGAGAGTGGAGGGCGTTCAATCTGGGTCCTTTTGTCTCAGATGACGTTGGTGCCATTCGCAGATCCATGGGTTTGCCAGAAGTACAATTAGCTAATGACAGGCTGGAAACTGTTAGGATTTGATGTGTGGGTTTGGTAAATGGTTTGGAGGTGATTGATTGAATCAGAAAAAAATACCAACCCAGGAGTGTCTATAAGTTCTAATTTGGAGGAGCAGGGGTTGTTGCAGCTGTGTGGTTAATTGCCAAAATTCGGCAGTTTATCCCTCTCACCACACTTGCCAGTCACCACCGAGTGAGTCACTGTAACCCCCCCGATCCCCGTCCCTTTTTTAGTGCCTGCTTGGAAAGGGAAGATTTCTTTGCCGTAGTTTGAATATTTTTTGGTTTGTACAAACGTCTTGTGCAGAAGTGAACACAGTTGTGCATGGCCTTGACTAAACCTGAAAAGAAATCAGGGTCACAGAAGTACCACAACAACGCTTTGGGTATAAAAATATTTAACATAAGTGTATTGTTAGAACTCAGGCACGCCTGTTTATATAGAAGTGGCTGGTTATTTCAATAGACAAATTTATTTCCGTCGTTCTCAGTTCCATTACTGCTCTGTCCCGTGGTGGTTGCTCCTTTGGGATGTACAAAAAGGAGTGGGGAGATGGCTGACACGTACGCGTGCACGGAGGGAGCTGGTTAACCTGGTGGTGAGCGGTCTTGGTCGGAGATGATTTTATCCAGATGTGTCTCAACAGCTGTTTGCATTTTCACGCCCAGTTACTCTAGGACTCGCCACTAATTGAATTTTCTCTTTTCTCCCCTGTTCTTGTTAGGTATGATTACCGTGAAATGCTGCACAATGCCACTTTCTGTCTGGTTCCCCGCGGGCGCAGGCTCGGCTCTTTCAGGTTTCTGGAAGCCTTGCAGGTAAGAGCTGCAGTTTAAAGCATGGGCTGGAGTGGCTGCCATTCAGCATGCAATGGCAAGGAGGTGGGGAGGAGGGGAATGTGTTTCATTTCCCTAGTGGACAGTAATCCACTTTGCGAAAGCCTCTATTCATACTTGTGGAGCAATTGGCAGCTTCTTCCCAGGAGGGGCTGAGCACCGAGCTCATCTGAAGGTTGAATAGTGTTACCTCCAGGAAAAGGGTTTCCCTGGCTGTGGTGGGGCTGAGAGGTTGGACCGGTTTAGAGCTGTATTTTGTTAAGCTGTGAGACTTCCTGTGGGAGACACTGCCCTCTACGAGGAAGCCCTGGGGCAGTAAAAATAGCTTTTTACTTTCACTTGGTCAAAACAAACCTGCTTATGCATTGCCTGTCCTGAGATGGTGTTTGCTGAACCTGCAGAAGGTGGCCCAGAGGTTGTAATGCCTCAGATGGAAGCTTCACATGAAGGTGGATATTGTCTGATCTCAGGGAGCTCACGGTGTTGTCTGGGGCAGCACCTGAATCCCCTTCACCTTTTAAAAACCTTTTGGTTAATGGTCTCCCTCTTTTGCTGTTGGCCAGCAGCAGAGGGCAATGCAAAGGGCTCCTGAGTCACTGTGGCAGCAAGGCTTGGCAGCTCAGTGACCAAGCCCGACACTGACCTACTTCGGCTGTAGCTGCTATGACCTTTTTTTTGGCAAGTATCAACTCAGGCCTGGGGTCCTGGATCTTCAGTCGGCCGTACAGAGGATCTTGGGAGGTGCTGCAGGGACTGGCATCTGGATGTCTGTGGGAGCTGGAGTGGAGAAAAGGGGAGGCGGAGGCACTTCTTGGTGTCATTGAGATGGCAAATGAGGACACCTTACGGGTTCCTGCCTCCGGGTGTCCTTTTGCCATTTGGGAAGCGTCCCAGCACTGGCAGTAGAGCTGTTAATGAATAACATCACGTCACTTTTCTTCATCTGCTACAAAATGTCCCAGCCAGTATTAAAGAGCATCATTTACTGCAGTGCAGAGCAGGATTCAGGTACTGAGGTGTAGGTGTATAATAGGATTTTAGAAGCCATGGGATACCCTTCTGGCATTCTGCTGCTTCTCCAGGAGATCCCCTAGAGCATCCCAAAGGCACTGGACACTTAGGTTTAAGCACTAAACCCTACACTTACTGTCACATTTGAGATCCAAGTTCTGGACTGTCACTTACCTCTGTGCTCCTACTCAGGAGAAGATTAGTAGCCTGCAAAGTGCTGTTCCCTCTCCAGCCACTTTGGAGGAAGAAGTGGGACTGGCTTATTTGGGATGATGAGTCACTTCAGATCCTCCTGAAGAGCACTGCTCAGCTCTTCTCTTATCTGAGCCATAAGTCACGCAGCTTCTGTCAGATGCCTTGTCTCAGGAGAAGAAAGCAGGGACCATACCTCACTTTACAGAACTTGGAGACTCCAGGTCGATGGTGATAAAACACAGGCATTGGGGATTTTCCTAGCAGACTAGCAGCAGTGTTCACCGATTATGATGAATTCCCTATTTCTGTCTGGCTCCAGGGCATGTTGAAAGACGTAATCCACATTAGTGGAATGTTTTAAACATGAAAACACATTGCTAAGTGTTTTCTGCTTGGCTTTTTTCATGCACTGATGCCGTTTCCTCACAGAAGATCACACGTTATAAGCACTGCTGTCATGCAGAGACTTGACCGGTCCAAGATCCTGTGTGTAATACGTGTTACCAAGGAAGGTGCAGTAGTCTGAAAAGTTTCCCTTTACACCATCTTTTGGGGGTACAGGAGGGACTCGCCCCAGTTGGGACCAAATTCAGAGCTCTTCAGCTTGGCTTGATCCAAGTGAAACTGAACCAGAGCACAGGCTCAATGCAGATCCTCTGGTAACAGGTTCTTGCATCGCATCAGGAGGCTTGTGGTTTGGATCTTATGTTGGGATCCAGGTGACCATAACGTGGTGGCGATCGTTTATTTACAGAAATACTTCCCTATTTACTGAATATTCTCAAACTTGCTGCCTGTGCAGAGGGACTTGCACAGCTCACAAAAGATTAAATAATTTAGACAGGTCACACTGGTGCAAAACAGATAATAAATGTGTATGCTTTTTGTTTGTTTTAAGACAGAAAGCATTTCTTATTTTTGTAGATGGGTGATGACAGATGAGTTGTGTTTGTGCAGTTTCCTCTGTTTTGAGAGTTGATAGCAAACAGGATAGGGAATTCACTCCTCCTCTGTGGAAAAAATGCTCTGGAATTAAATGTGATGCACATTTTCTGTAGAGTTGTCATGCAAGGTGTTATAAAAATTACGGGAGATAGTGCCCTGCTGAACGGTTCACAAAGCAGCGAGGGAGGCCGTCATTTTGTATTAAATGGTGTTCAGCCCCCTGTACTCGGCACTGGTGAGACCTTACCTCGAGTACTGTGTCCAGTTTTGGGCCCCTTACCCAAAAAAAAGACATTGAGGTGCTGGAGCGGGTCCAGAGAAGGGCAACGGAGCTGGTGAGGGATCTGGAGAGTAAGTCTTATGAGGAGAGGCTGAGGGAGCTGGGGTTGTTCAGCCTGGAGAAAAGGAGGCTGAGGGGAGACCTTATCGCTCTCTACAACTCCCTGAAAGGAGGCTGTAGTGAGGTGGGGTCGGTCTCTTCTCCCAAGTCACAGGCAATAGGACAAGAAGAAACGGCCTCAAGTTGCACCAGGGGAGGTTCAGGTTGGATATTAGGAAAAATTTCTTCACTGAACGGGTTATCAGGCATTGGAATGGGCTGCCCAGGGAAGTGGTTGAGGCACCATCTCTGGAGATATTCAAAAGACAGATTGACATGGTGCTTGGGGAGATGGTTTAATGTTGGTGTGTGTGTTTGGTTTGGTTTTTGGTGTGGGGTGGTTTTTTGGGGTTGTTTTTTTTTTATGGTTGGACTAGATGGTCTTAAAGGTCCCTTCCAACCTAGGCGATTCTGTGATCCTGTGTTACATCTACAGCTTTTTAACAGTTCTGCCCTTGCCTGGCAGCATAAGCACCGGGTTTCAAATGCCACTCTCCGTGCAGACCCCACCTGTCAGTGAACAGGAACATGCACGAGGTGGGAAACCATCACCTTTGGGCTGCCTCTGGCTTCTGGGATTCTTTGCCACGTTGCCTCTCCCTCTGAGCTTGTGGAGGAAACGAGGGTCCCAGTGTTGGGTGCAAACCTCAGAGCTGGCCCTGATCCTGGGGTACCTGCTAATGACAGCCATCTCTCTGTCTGCTGCAGGCTGCCTGCGTCCCGGTTATGCTCAGCAACGGGTGGGAGTTGCCCTTCTCGGAAGTGATTGATTGGAACCAAGCTGCCGTCATAGGCGATGAGAGATTGTTATTACAGGTAAGAAAAAGACCGCGGCCTTCAGCAGATCAGTTGATTATTGCTGCCGCCATCTAAATGGACAGGGAGGACGGATCCAAAAGGTCAGGGCTGTAAAAGAATTTTTATCATGAAGGGATTGTCTGTGTCACACCCGCTATGAACTCATTTAATATGACATCATTCATTTTTTGACCTGAAGGTCATTGCAGCCACCAGGCCACGTTCTTAAATGCAAGACACTCTTTTATTTTTTCTAAGAGCATGAAATCTCTTCTGGTGTGGAGCACCTGGATGCCCCTCTGAGGCAGGGCTGTCCTAGACCGGGTGCTGTGATGAGAGAGAAAATGTTTGAAGGCAAGTTCTTCTTTCGTCCTTCAAAAATAGTTTGTCTTCAGGCGTCCCAGCGGTGCCATGTGTCTGGCTGGTGGGTACTGAAGGGACTCCTCAGGGAAGCAGATATTTTCTCAGACAGGAGTTACCACCTAACAGTTTTGTGGGGAGCAGAATCTGTCCCTTTTCTGATGTCTGGACCATATAACATTGCCTTCTGAAGCAGTGTTCATGTCACTTTTTGTTAATCACCTGGAGATGATGGAACAAAAGCGGGCTGAGAAGTTAGAAATTCCTTCCTGCCTTCAGCATCTACTTTGGTTTTAAATTCACTACATATTTTTTTTTCTGTTTCTCTAGCTGATTTTATTGTCTATTCTGTAAAGTATATGGAGAAGTTGATGTTAGAAAAAGTTCTTGAAAAATGGTTTCCCCAAAGTAGCATTTGAAGAAATGCCATCACTCAGCATGAAGCTGAGATCCCCAAGACCTGGAATAGCCACTAAGTAGTCTGTAAGAGGGGTTTTTCATGGTTGAATTTAACTCATTTCCAAAGTGGCAAGCAATTGCCATCCATGAAGAGAAGCCTTCAAAGGTACAGGTGTCTTCGCACCCCAAAAATGAAGTACCTTTGAACATCTTGTTAGTTGCCTATTTACTTGTCTGAAGAAGTAAATATTTGTGAAGAGCTGGCCGAGCCAGCCTTGTGAAGTGCTGCCTATTCTCCTTAATGTGCTACAAGCTGCAAATATAAAAGAGCCGTTTGATTTTTTGCTTCTGTGGACAGCACGTTTTTCTGAGCAAAATTATTTCTGTCTTTAAATAATAATAATTTGCTGATCTTCATGCTTTCCGGTAACATGCCATTCGTTCTCCTCACAGCTGCTTCCATACTGAACAGCTACTGCACCGTTATTAACAGTGTTTTTAAAGAGCTGGCAGGGGGCCTGAATGTCTGCTCGGGGAAATGTTTTTGTTATATTACAGTTTTTCATTTCCTGTTTGAGAGCAGCTCGGATGTTTTTATTTGCATATTCTCCTCATCATAGCACTGGGAGAGCTTAATCCAGCCTTTCTGCATTTATTTGTGCAGGATGGTTTTCCCCTTCCCCCCTACTTATTACTGAAATGACCTTTTATTAAGACGTCATCCCGTTCTAATAATTCCAGTGTAATCCTGCCAGATTAGTATTAATACAGCATTTTCCCCACCTGTCTTTCTGGACAAGTAGATTAATAACTAATAGGCAAATGCAGTTAAAATGGGAGCTCTGATTTTTCTTTCCAGCTGTTGTGATGGAGCAGACACCAAGGCTGGTGTTTAACCTTGGCACTGTTTGCAGGCACCCACGACCATGGTGTGGTCTGTAAAATCATGACTTCTTGGAGTAACCTTGACAGCCAGAGCAGCCTCCCCTTTCAAAAGACATAGTTGGGAATGAGTATTGATTTTATTTCTTGCTCACACACGGACACACACAAGGATGCACATAATGCAATGAAATGTTTAAGTTTATAGAAAAAATGCCATATCACCACAGTGAAGTGACTTTGATCATGTGCTTGCTGTCGATAATGATCCCAGCTGTGATTAAGTCATATCCGTGTAAAGCCAGTAAAGGTAACGTTCATTCTCCCTCTGCTTATTGGAACTTACTGGAAAAGTAATGAAAAGAAAGAATATTCACCGGAAAATATGAAATTTAATGCAGTTATTTACTGCATCACATCATTAATAGTGATGTGATCAGTTAGAAAAACATGTACCAATACATGTTTTAAACTTCTGTCTTTCATACTAGTTTTGCAAGGAATATTTTACCTAAAGGGCCTGTAGTGAAGGAACATAAAGTACCATCTTCAGCAGTCTGGCCATTTTCTTCAGTTCCACTGTTTGTTAGCTGTGGTGCTAACTCTCTCATAAGCTCAAATCATTTTTATTATAGTTCTTAGATTTTATTGTAGTATTATAGTTAGCAGTGTCTCTAAGATGAAAGTGTAAGAGACAAAGGTCTTGGAGAGCAAAGACTGACCCCTCTGACACTGCACCCTGTGGAGCCATGGTCCTTTTGGACACAGTCTCCAGACCTGGATGCAACCTATGCTGTAAAGAATTTACTGATTCTTAGGGAAATTTTTTACATGTAAACTTTTAAAATCTCAATCTTTTTTTTCAAGAAAATGTGATATCATTTGATAACACACAGCCCAGGTATGCGCTTTTACAACTAGTGACTTAGGTAAAAGATTTATGAGAAATGAGTGTCTGAGAATGAGGTGGCCTAATCTGAAATCACACAAAAAGCAGGCGCAAAAGCACAACTCTTCGTTCCTCGAAAAAATGAACATAAGTCAGCAAAGTATCCTAGATACCCTTCTGGTGCTGTGAGTAGCCCTTGTAATTGAAGCAAATTGCAGTTATGTCAGTTTGTATTGTCCAAGTGATACACTGGAGGCCTTGGTCAAGGTCCTAAGAAGTTAAGCAATGACATGTATGTACATTAGTTTCCCTCCAGTGTGCAAGAGGGATGTGGGGATGGGGAAAGATGTAGAAGTGAAGTCCTCCCCTTCTGATCCAGTGAGCAGTTACATTTTTAATGGCAGAGCACTGCAACAGGACAACTTGGGATTAATTTGTAAGGCAACTTATACCAGAATTTATGGGTTGATCTAATGGAAAGAGGAAAAAAGAGGCAGTGTTTTCCCTTGTGAATAACAGGTGTTGTGGGAGTCATTATTCTTTCCACCCACAGTAATTAGTAAAATGCCATTTGATCCACGGGCTCCCAAAAAGTGCGGTCTTACTGCACTTTGTTGCTCTGTTTTCCTTAGGGCACTTAGTGTTGCCATGCTGCAGTAAATGCAATTCCAGATCCCTTTAATATACTTTAAGAGTGGGATTATCGTTGGACTCTCAAGACCTGCAGATGCCAGTTTGTTAAAATACCAGTCCGTGAAAAGCTCTGTGCATGAGGGGTGTACGGAGGAGCCCCTTACTGTTCCATGGCACAGCACTGGGGGGGGGGGGGGG